>NC_143020.1:49687181-49987181 GCF_055824585.1 Amblyomma mixtum
CCTCTAATTCACGTTTAATCAATTTGAATGTATAATTTTGCGCAATATAGTCACATTAATCCACCTTAATTTTAATTATTTCAGCTAAAATTCATTCTAATGCAACTCAATTCATCTTAATTTACTACTGGCGCTTCGATAATTTATTATTGATTAGATTTCGATTAACTCCAAAGCCCCCATCATTTCAAGTCGGTATTCAATTCGCATATTCAAATTTCGTGCCGCGCGCTGGCTCCGCCCATTTTCCCGGTCACGTAGGCCAATCACGTGGCACAGCACTTCCACTGATTCAAATTTCGCGCCAATCCCGGCTGGAGCATGCCCACTTTTGTAACTTTTTTGGTGCTACTTAATTAACTCAGGATCCAATCGGCACCAAAATTTTTCCGCCGCATCCTCACGTCATCCTCCTTCGATTGTAATCACTTTTGAGACGATATCTCTTTATAGTTTCCACAATCGCAGCAGACACGGTTTTGATGACAGAATGGCGCCGATATAGCTTAGTAATGCTTTCGCGTGAATAAATCATTCCACCAACTGGTAACATTTCCGCCAGTTCTGCCAATGCGAACGCCCTATCACGTTTAGTGCTGCAGGCATAAGGATGATATCAACTCGCTTTTTTATAGTGCTGAAAAAGTCGTGCACCGCGTGGAGACAGCTAAGAGATGTGCAGCGTTTGTCTCGAATTGCTGGCAATAGCTGAAGTAGCAGGGTCTGAACCCGACCTCGGCGGCCGCGTTTCGATGGAGGCGAAACAGAAATTTATAGGGGCTTAACTTAGTGAAACCGAGTAGTCCTGCGAAAGCAGGTGTTCCTTCTTGAATTGGGGGGGGGGGGGGGGGGGGCGGCACTTAAACTCCGCTTTAGCGGTGTGGCATGATATTTTTAGCGTGTTAATGCACATGTATACTGAATTGGTAATTCCTACTTAAGATTTATGAATGGCGGCTAGTCCTCATAAACCACTACCAGCGCAGTGGCGCAGCGGTTAAGAGATGCGGCACTGCACTGGCAGGTGGCTGTTTCTATCCCAGCCACCCGTCGGGATTTTGTGACTCATGTTGCTCTTCTCGAACAACCTCTCGCCCAGATGGCAGCAGCGCGGCGCCATCTTCTGGAGAGCAGCTGAAGCGGTTGCTAGGCAACGGCGACTCAAGGTCGTTTGTTCTAAGATGGCTCCATACCGTCTAGTGACTGCGTCCAGTTCCCCTTCGGTGCGCCCCTCCCGGTTGGCGTATCCTCGGGCATTGGCGTCCGCACATTGGTTCCCTTTGACAGCCTCATGGCCTGGTGTCCACGTGATGAAGCATCTCGTAAAAGTGATCGTCTTCGCCTTGAGTATGTGAATGGCTGCAGTGGATATGCGTCCACTGCTGTATCTTCTGCACGCCTCTTGCGAGTCTGTATAATGATCCCTCCTCCCCACAAAGACCTTAGTAGAGAGCAGTCGGTTGCCTGGAGACAACTGCAGACTAATACATACCCCAATCTTAGTTTACTCAGCAAAATTTATCCTTCCACATATGCCAACAAATGCCCGCTATGCGGTGAACACCCAACGCTTCACCACGTTACATGGGCCTGTCAGAAAATGCAGGCAGTTCCGATAAACAACACACCAACACCAGAGCAGTGGGAGGCTGCGCTGTCCAGCTCGAAGCCTGAAGAGCAGCTCAAGCTGATCGACAGGGCTTGCAAGACTGCAAAGGCCGCTGGGGCCCTGGACTGAGGGCTCCACCTACTCTTCGATAAAGAACACTTGTTGTACAATAAAGTTTTTCATTCATTCATTCATTCATTCATTCATTCATTCATTCATTCATTCATTCATTCATTCATTCATTCATTCATTCAAGGTCGTTTGGTAGCCGGACCGCCACGAGCATACGCAGCGGGCCGAGCTGGGCTGGAGTAGTGTTGCTTTCGCACCAAAGGCGCCCGTGCCCTGTGCCATGTCAGTGCACATTAAGATCCCTAGGTGGTCGAAATTATCCCGGAGGCGTCCACTAAAATTGCTTTTTGAGGAAAGGAAATGGCGCAGTATCTGTCTAACATATCGCGGCGGAAACCCGATGGAGACCTGGCCATCGTGGCCAGGATGGAGAGTGTTTTCTCGGACCTAAAGCCTGTGTGCTTGCTACTAAGCAGCCGCCGCGGGCTTGAGCCATGTGCCAAGAAATTAAGAGAAAATCCACATGTGTGGTCACCTTTTCCAAGATTGGAAGAAAAGGAAGCTAGTTATTGCAATGCTCAGAGGTGCCTGTGTTTGTGTTCAAGTAGGTTCAGAAAGAGTTCATGAAAAAAATAATATAAAAAGCACAGAAAGAAAATTGATATTCTCTGACAGAACCACTCTAAATTCTGGAAGGGCAGGGGACCATGCTACAGTTGTGGAGGTAAAACCAAGTTGTAAAAAATTCAGGGGGCACTTTGACTGTCTAAAGTACGTGGAGGCGAAAGCGTTTTCCGCACCACTTTCGCTGCTTCTGTGGCACTGCTGGCGTCACATATAAATGAGTACTAATTACTAAGTGATGACAAAGCACTAATTAATGCTTGATTACTGATTAATGACTTAATACTAATTAACTGCTAATTAATAACACCTAAGTTTCGCCTTTAGGAGTGGAACGCGACAGCGTGTCGTAGCGCTGCCAGGGAGTCCACAGAACGCCACCACCCGCTCGGCGCGATGCCTCGCCCTTTGAACGCAACGCTTTTTGAGGAAAAGAAATGGCGCTGTAATTCTCTGTCATCTCAGTGGACACCTGAACCGCACCGTAGAGGAAGGGAGGAAGTGGGAGCGAGAGAAGTCAAAGAGGGCCCGTAATGAGGAAAATGAAAATTGTATTTGAGGAAAGGAAATTACGCAGTAACTGTCACGCATATCACGATGGAAAGCCGTCAAAATTCAGGGGGGCACTTTTTGACCTAAAGTGTGGTCACTGATGTGTGGTTAAGATGTTAAGCTTCGCCTCTGAGTGTGGAACGCGACAGCGACTTGCAACGCTGCCAGGGAGTCCATAGAACGCCATCGCCCATTCGGTTCTACGCCTCGCTCGTTGGTAAATTGGTTTTGAGGAAAGGAAATCTATCTGTCTGTCATACCTCCATGGACACCTAAACCTCGCCAGGAGGAAACGGAGGAGGATGGGAGTGAGCGAAGACACCGTATTCACTAGATGCGCCTTTGTTCATTCCAAACCATCGAGCTGGCATGGCGGAGTGGATAGCATGCTCGTCTCGCACGCCGAAGACCGGGGTTCGATTCCCGTGCTCGACCAATTTCCTACTCAGTTTTATTTATTTATACGGCCTGACTAGAAAAGTTAATTAGGCTAATTGGGCAATTCAGCAATTAACTAAGATCAGTCCTACTTACTTGGAGCATCACTATATGATCCCTTCAATTGGTTGCATGGTTACTAGCCAAAGTACAATTGGCCCCGTTTGAAATTGGCGCACTGTGACGTCACGACCGTTTCGACCAACTGAAAAGCGTGACATTTCTGTCGACAACTGCTGCTTACAACGATGAGACATTAAAGGCTTTCGCCTTAAAAAATAGCAGCACACATATGCGGCATAGTAAAGGCATAGTACCGCTTGTATCTAATACATGAAGCTAACAGGAGGAGAGGCGGGCCGTAACGGACCGAAGAAACAAATTGACGGCAACGACAAGAAGCGCCGTAGCAAAAGATTCAAGGCAGGTTGCGAACTTGAATTGAATGAGATAAGATTTACGTTAGAACGGAAATCCCCGTACCTCCGTTCTGACGCAGCTTGCATTCGGAGCGGTATAATGTAAAAAAGGACGACTTTGAAAACTTTGTGATAGGTTTGGTAGCAAAGCCACATTCTAAATAAAATGGTGGCGTCAGCTTCATCGCTGTCTTTTTGAAACGGTAACACATTGGACGTTCTCAACTACGCCCAAGATCTGATCGAATAGAAAGAACTCAGACTACTGAGGAGAAGGTTTACCTTCTGGCCTTCAAATTTGTTCTCCCGTTGTGGTGGTGGTGGTGGTGAAAAACTTTAATCAAAGAGAGCTTGAGGGTTAAAAAAAAATAATAACCCTGCTGCATGGTCGGTATCCTTAGTCCGGGACACCGCATGACGAGGCCCCATCTCGCACCCGCTTGACCAGAGCTCTTTGGGACTCCAGTGTGGAGCAGTTGACGAGGGCAGTCTCCCATGCCTCTCGGGTGGGGGTGGGGGAGGGGGGAAGGTGAGGATTCTGAGTACATGCCCACACCATGTGAAAGATATCGCAGATCTTTCCACAGTGCGGACAGCGCCCATCTGTGTTCGGATCGAAGTGTTTTGCTATTGCAGGACAGAGAAGGGTTCCTGTCTGCAGGCGCCGCAGAGTTCGCTCCTCCGCCTTACTCAGCCCCTTGGCAGGTGCCGGTAGAGACGGTGGCTGTCGCAATAATAAATTAGGATTTCGCGGAACCGCAGAAGCGGTTTATGAGCTTCTGAGCCATGAGAGCTAGGATGAGGAGCCCGGTGTGTGAGCGCTCGGGCGGCCGCATCAGCGGCCTCATTGCCTCGTAGACCCTGGTGGCCAGGAGCCCAGATCACTTTTGTGCGAGTTGGATCGGCGAGAGCGCGTCTTAGAATTTGCGAGGCCAGAGGTGATATTTCGCCTTATCTTCTGGCCTTCAAATTTGTTCTCCCGTTGTGGTGTGCGACCTATCCGGCAGTTCTAGATTGCAGAGCGTACGCTGTACCCTTTGTGCATTATGCCCCGCCGCGGTGGCTCAGTGGTTACGGCGCTCGGCTGCTGGCCCGAAAGAGGCGGGTTCGACCCCGGCCGCGGCGGCTGAATTTCGATGGAGGCGAAATTCTATGGCCCCGTGTACTGTGCGATGTCAGTGCATGTTAAAGAACCCCAGGTGATCGAAATTTCCTCAGCCCTCCACTACAGCGTCCCTGATAGCCTGAGTTGCTTTAGGACGTTAACCCCAATAAACCAATAAACCAAACCTTTGTGCGTTATACCCGTAGTAGGAAGGTTATAAGCGGAGCTTAAGAATGCGCTGTTGCGATGTGTAAAAAAAAAAAAGTAGCAAAGTTCAAGAGAGATTACTTCATAAGCGTTCATGTTGAAAGTATGCCAGCATTCCTCGCTGAAGGAGAAACAATGAATGCAGGAGAGTTATTCCGGCCAGAATAAATGAAGCTTGCATAATTTACGAGAACGCTGAAAGAAATAAGGCCTAGGAAGTTTTCGCTCTTCTTGTAATTCTTTCTTCCCTGCTTATCTGCTACTGTACACTTTCCACCCTTAAAGATGACGTTATAGGGCATTTTTGTGAACACGGCCGCAAAGTATCGAACGCGTGTGAAACTGTCCCGTGAGTAATCGATTTCCACAAGCGTAGCTATGACATAGCATCGCACGCCAGGAACCTGAAGAGATAACCCCCTCCCATCGGCAAGGAAACCAGCCTGCGCTGGCTGTTATCTTCCCGACTGTTGCCCAGACGACGAGAAGCAAAAAAAAGGTGGTAAACGAAAAGATAACGAACAGTTGTTCACTGAGCGGGGAAGAAGTTTAGCAAGCACTGGTGGGGTGAGCGGACGCGGCGAACGATGCCTCCCGCCACTGTGCAGTACACGCTGGTCGGCTTCTCTGCCGAGCTTGACTGGAGGCCCCTACACTTTGTTAAGCCTGTTCCCCAGAACAGGGTGTGCAGTGCCTGTGGCCTAGTGCGCAGGAGGAGCGCTTTGCTCCCCTGCACGCACCTCCTGTGCGAGTCGTGTTACCAGGAGTGCGTACGAGACGGGTCACGTGTCTGTCCGCACGACGGCCGTCAATGCCAGGACGAAGACGTCGACTGGAAGGAGTCGACAGTTCGTGACATGCTCAGAAGAGAGGTAAGTGAGCAGGAGTTTTGGAAGTTTGGCTAGTGCTTGAGAAGTGCTCGGACCATAGTTTTTTTGCTTTCAGTCATGCTGTGGTGTACGTAAAGCTTCTCTTTAGGTTTTAACTGTAAAGTTAAATAGAATCCCTTGCTTTGCCCCTGGGGGCACGGCACTTTTTGGTAGAATAGGAGCTCAATCATCCGGTGCAGAAGAGGGGAGGCTGCAATTCAGGCAGCCTTTGCTCAAAATGCATTTTTCATGACAGGTTTGCTTGAGACTTGCCGAAAATAACTCGCGTATTGTGTAGCATATTTGTACCTGCATGCGACATGCGGCTATATCAAGAAAGTAATAATTCTATAAGCAGAAAACGAAATTTTTTCTGCTGATTAAACCTATAAAAAGAAGTACCTTGCAAGAGATACCTTTTTTTCTCGCTTTTCTAGGCTATCGTTTAGGTGCTGCGTGATGCTGAGCGCAGTTATCATGTCGCCATTATCAGGGTTTCGTTGACGTATGTGAACGTTGGTTTCCAGCATAGAAATTGGGATATTCAAAACGCGCCCTTGCTTTTTCCTTCGTCAATGATAACATACATGAGACTGTAGCTATCCCGAGGTAGATGCTTTTCTTGCTGGGAACGAGTACCTGCCGTTGGCCAGCGCGTTTTATATTTGGACGTCGGCTGAGCGCGTAGGTCAAATAGGAATTTTTAAGTTCAAAAAAAGATTAATTCCTTCTTGAGACTTAAACTGGGATCTGAGTGAGAAGAAATGGCCGGTGAATGTTCAGCGTGGGAGTTTAAATTTTATATTATGGAGACTGAAAACATTACTGACATTCTTTTTCTGTGGGCGCTCGTGTTCCGCGTTACACACAATTGAAGTAGCCAATATATCAATGAAGCTTTTGATCAGAGCTAAAATAAACCTGAAAATATAAGCTTTTTGCCATAAAAAGACGGGTTTCATGCTGCTGCGGTCCGAGTGCTGGTAGACGTAAGAAATAAGAAAGCTTTGTTATATTCATTTCTAAAACGATGAACTAGGTTTTAAAATATATTGCATTATCTTTCACATAAAGGGTCCTGGTTCGAATCGGATTTTCAGTAGCTGTTTAGGATGTAAGATTTCTAAAGCGAGTCATCACCAGAGCTATGGCTAAGCAATTGCACGAAGAAGCCGTCGCGACGGCTCAGTGGTTATGGAGATCGGCTGCTTACCAGAAAGGGGGGAGTTAGATCCCGGCTCACGCGGTCCCAATTCTTTGACGGAGTAATGCTGAATACCCATGTATTGTGCCATGTCACAGCACGTTAAAAAAACCTCATCTGGTCTAAATTATCCGGAGCCCTCTTCTGCGGCGTGGCCATAACCTCAGATGCTTTGACGCCTTGAATCCCATAATACCAACAAACGAACATTTTCCGGAAGTTTACTCGTGATTCAATAACCGTGCGCCAGAGTTATGTGCACAGAGGCGGCTGTTCGGGGACGCTGCTTAGTGACGCATGTGCCAGGAGCTGACATGCACGAGTGACAGTGGCTACGTTGATGACTGCAGAGTGAAGCGACAAAAAGAAAACACCGAAATGGCTGTATGCTAGCTGGGAATAAAATCTGCAAAAAGAGGCAACCAAAGGCGTGATAAAGTGTACTTGACAAGCACTGTGAAGATATGATGAAGTGGTTTCTTGTTTTTCCAAAAAGAAGGGACGAACGTGGAAGTCACGGATAGTTGGTAGTCCATGCCGGAAAACTCTGTGCGCGAAATGACTGGCGCGCGGAGAGGAACGGAATGTCAGCTGACTGTGCAGTCCTTGGCCGCGTTTCATGCCTGAAAGTTTATAGCCGACAAAGCACACACCTTTATCTGACAACCTCGGCTCTGCAGGGATACCCAGAAGTTTTCTAGGATTGCGGAGTGGATTCATGAGACAGGAAGTGTGCCTGGGTGGCCGAGTAAAATTTGGCGAGGAGATCAAAGTAGGAAACTTGCTGACCGCAGTCATATCCACACTACGGCTGTACTGACTGGAAATAAAATGTAGAAGCGTCTGCCCAATGAGGGACGTAATACTTCTTGCACTTCTGAGAATGTTGAAACACCTTAGTTGTGCGCACGGATTCATGTTCGTAGCCTCTGTCTAAATGCTACACTTCTTATTCTTGCAGGTCACTTGCTGTAACGAAGAAGGCGGCTGCGGTGCTGTGATGGCAGCTTCGGATATCGCCCGCCATTTCCAGCACGAGTGTCGACATCACTTCGTTTCCTGCCCCAAGTGCTCAGTCCGGGTTCTGTGCAGTTATGTGCCCTTGCATTTGATGTCAGAGTGCGCTTCTGAAGAGAAGTCTGCTGAATCCAAAGACAAAGTACCAGCCAGCAGATATGATGACACATCCTTCTCTACTTCTTTTGAAGCAACATTAGAAAAGCATACGACTGAAATCCGAGGATATCTTGAGCGAATTGTTCTTGGTAATGCTATCCACAATGATAGACTGGACGATATGTCTTGGGCGTTGACTACAATACTGGAAGCCATGAAAGAACTTATCACTTCTGAAACACTCAAAATTAATGAACCTTTCACGAAAGTCACAAGTTACCTCGAAGCTTATATAGACGAAACCCGGAAGTGCGCTGCAACAGAAAGTGTCGCATTAAGTAATTTTCCCGGAAGCATAGGGACATTGGAAGGATAGCTAAGAGAGGAAATCAGTAAAGCTACGAGTGGAATTAGAGAGTATGTGGTGCAGACCGCAAGAGATATGAAAGCTCAATTGAAGAAAAACAATCAAACGGCACTCGAGAAGATCAAAGAAGTCGGGCGATATGCTCAGCTGCAAGTTACAATGTGCAACTTCTCTGTACCAAGTGTCAAAGCGCTCCAGGAAAAAGCGCTAAAGGAAGGCTATGCTGATTATGACTACAAGCCAGTGTACCTCCGCGGGTACTGCGTATCACCAGGAATCTGTCTTCAAAAGCAGGGAGAGACTTTTAATTTTTTTGCAGGAATGACTCTGTTCAAGGGGGACATGGACGATTTTGTTAGCTGGCCGATGAAAAATGCCGTCCGGCTAAGCGTAATTCACCCAAAAGATGGTACGAAACAGGAGTTCCAGGTTAAAGGAAGTATTTCTAAGATTTCCTGTCAAAAGCCAGCAACAACACGCAACCTAGGATGCTACTTTGGTGGATCGTCGCTTAACCTCGACGATCTTGTTAACGGTGGTTATGTAGAGAATGACAAACTTCTCGTTGAGTGGGAATTGCTGCTTAGAGTCGGAATTTAACGACGGCATGTCGAAAGACAGCTTTTTCAAAGTGCGCGGTCTGTTCACGGAAATTGTTCTTGTGTTCTTTTGTGCGATGCCCCGGAAGCTTGTGCTCACGCTCGATACATATTGTCTTTGTGAGTTTTGTTTCTGCTTTGAATGAAATAAACAATTTTCACCTCTGTCAGTGTCCGAACGGCATTTTAGACTCTATTTTGAAAACCCTTTCGCTTTCTCTCAGGTGCTGCGGCACTTTGAGACTGAACCGGGGGTGGCAAACCTATCCAGCCACCGTCCGATGAAGGTACAGTGGAAATACTTTTGTGTACTGTTACTGTTGAGCGTACAGCTCAGGATCACTGGTTCAATTAATCCACTAGCCCTCTGCTTCAATAAGAAGATAGTGTCCCACTCCGTCATGAATTATTTGAGTGTTCTAGGAATATACTGCTGTGAAAATGAAATGCACTGGGTATCCGATCTGAAAGGTACCTAACCTCGTTAAAGAGAGTGATTTTTTCTGGTCCGCCAAAACAAATGAGTGCTTTTGAGAGCCATATGGAGTATGCGGCAGTATTTTCGTTCGTTCTTAATACTAAAGCATTAGCAGATGCGCTTTAGCTAACTTTTGAAATCTTGGTGTCAGGAATAAAGTGTCGTCAATGAGGTTCCTCAGCTTAAGAAACCGTCGTTTGGTGGGTAAGTAGGCCACAATTTTTTCCGTTAACTGAATTCAAAATTGCAAACCTGCATCGCAGTTTTGTGCAAAACCAGCTGTACAGGCCGTGACCCCATCTGTGACTGAGACGAGGAGCTGTATCGCACGTTAAAGGGCAACTCCGGCGATTTTTCAGCCATTTTAAGTCAATGGCTGTTTTGTGTTTATAAGAACCTCGTGTAATGCGTACGATACAAGATTTTCAGAAGCAATTCTAAAATAATTTTTAAACAGCAAGAAAACGTAAAGCTCGAAACCGAAACCGCAAAACCGAAACCGGGGAGGTACCTGCGTGCGGTATTGCCAGTGACGTCACTGGCGTATTCGCCGCGCTATGAAGACCCGGAATATATCGCAACTACTCTGAGCCGCGCTGTCATGCAATCGTACTCAATTTTTGAAGCGCATGATGTCGTCCAAGGCCACTGAGAGCACGGCCGCTGTCCGTGACGAGGCGGATAGACTCTCCTGCGCAAGAAAAAGGCTTCGTGGAACTGTAGATTCCAGCCGCCGCGCAACTACATAAACAAGTACTACGAGCATCAAAACGTGTCGAATGTAAGCTGCAAAGGTTAGGTTTATGTAGCGATACGTAGTTTTATTTCGTGGCCCTTTGTTTACGAACTTATGCGATGCTTTGTAAGTGTCGGGGACCCTTAGCGAAACGTTGAGCGGCAAGCAATCAGTTCCCTGTCGCCGCTGTCCGCCAGTAACAAAAAATGGCTGAGGCTTAAATTAGTTAAGCCTGGAGAATGCGAAGCATCATCGTGTCGCGTAATTTGGAGGCGCACAACCACAGCGACGGCGCGAGGTGGGCCCCCGTTTCTCTACTGTCGTGACGTCATCGTGTCACGTGGTGTGACGTCATGTATCACGTGATTTGGAGGCGCACAACCACAGCGACGGCGCGAGGTGGACCCCCGTTTCTCCACTGTCGTGACGTCATCGTGTCACGTGGTGTGACGTCATGTATCACGTGATTTGGAGGCGCACAACCACAGCGACGGCGCGAGGTGGGCCCCCGTTTCTCTACTGTCGTGACGTCATCGTGTCACGTAGTGTGACGTCATGTATCACGTGATTTGGAGGCGCATAACCACGGTGAAGGGCTGAAGTGGTAGCTAAAGTAGTATGCTTCGCATAAAAACGAAGTGAACCATGGCCTTCTACATTTGATTTCAACAGGCTGTAATGTGCAGCTGCCAGTTTCCAGAAATATTACCGCATTATCAGCAAAACAGCAATAAAAAATGTAATGTGTACGCAGTGTAGCACTTCTTTTTTCACCAAAAACACAATTTAAAGGCTGTGCTTGCGCATTAAGGCTTAGCGGTGCTTGCTGCCAAGCATATGACAGCATAATCACCATACGTTGCTCTACACAGCAATACGCTTGAGAAAAATGCGAGTGGGAAACCCAGGGAATCTATGTGCTTTGTGTGTGAGGCTTTTGTTGCGAAAGCAACACTACGATAGTCGCTGAGCCATTTCGCGGAGCTTTGGAAAAGCCAAGCTGCGCATGCGCAAGGAGCGGGTGACGTCACACGGCGCACAGCCGGCGTGCCGGGGCCGCCGCGCGTTCCCCATCGCCTCGCCGACAGTCTCCCTCTCTCTCTCTCTTCCTTTCCTCAAATACAATTTTCATTTTCTTAATTGCTGCCCCTCTTTCTTCTTTCACTCCCACTTCCTCCTTTCCTCTAAGGTGCGGTTCGGGTGTCCACCGAGATGACAAGAGAATTCCTGCGCCATTTTCTTTCCTCAAAAAGCGTCGCGTTCATAGGGCAAGGCATCGCACCGAAAGGGTGGTGGGGTTGCGTGAACTAGGGTGCCTCGATGCGCATCGAGGCACCCTAGAGTGGATTCCCTGGCAGCGCTACAACACGCTGCCGGGTTCCACTCCTAAATGCGAAGCTTAAGCGTAATTCATTAGCAGTTAGTTAGTATTTAGTATTAATATATAATTAATCATTAATTAGTAATGGGTTATTACTTTGTAATTAGTCATTAATTTTGTGTGACGTCATCTACTGGTGGCGTCACCAGTGCCACAGAGGCAAAGTGGTGCGAAAACGCTTTCGCCTCTACCACTTTAGACAGTCAAAGTGCCCCTGAATTTTTTATTTTCTCCTCGTTTCGTCTGCTGCGGTACCTAGTGATGTCCTCGCTTGGTTCCCAATGCAAAGGTTGTGGGTTCGAATCCTGGCATTTTCGTGTGTGTTTGTTTCTATTTCTTTTACTGACGTTATGTGTGTTAAGTGCTGTCGGAAACTATCCAGCTCTGAATTACGCTGGAAATCAAGCTTCGGTTGCAGTTTTTCTCTAAATGGCTGCTGCCGGGGACTAACTGTTGCACCACTTTCAAAAGGATCTTACAGTTAGTCCTGAAAAAGACAGGCGAATGGCAGGTAAGTTAGTCAGCAAAAAACTAACCGCTAGCCCTCTTTAGTCCCATTTTTTCTAGAGTGTACGTTCCTTTCTGATAAGTGAGTACCGCTAAGAGAAACCGTTGTATGCTTTCATTTAGAGCGATATTTGTAAACTGTCATTCATGATATGGCAGAAACTGCCAAATGGGCTACACACTGTTCTTATTCTTAGAGTTATTTCACTCTCGCGAATTACCTATTGTTAGCTGGCTTGTTACGGTGATGAAATCGAGTCGTATTAGTCTTGATGTGTTCGAGTTATTGCTCTAATATAGCATCGCATCGGCGGTGTAGTGGTGAGAGCACCGCGCCGTATTCGGGGATGCTGGATGGGTCTGGGCTCGTATGTCGGAGGAGATTTTCAGTTTTACGGATGTGCGTCTGAAGGTACGGTTTAGTTGTGGGTACCGGGCTCGTAGGTAGAAGAAGTTTTACCGGCGAGAGCTAGTGGGTGGATTTTGTCTGATGGCGCGCTTCCATCGATTTCCGCTGCTCCGTGACATTACAACGATGACCGTCGGAGGTCACCTTTATCGTCGTCGTCAATCATAAAAGGTCATCTTCGTCTCTATCGACCCAATAATCACGAAGAAATGGCGAGACATTAGAGATCGTAAGTTTGCGTGGATTCTGTGACAACTATGCTGCCGTTGTTATGTCGGCTTCGGAACATTTGTCTCTTATTCGAGAGGTGCTGGGAGGTGAGGTAGGTGCTGAATACCTGAATACCGGTTGCTGCCTCAGTGTGCGCAGCCAGTGTGTCGCTACGCAATGACGCGCACACCACCCGGTGTGTGCACTGTGGCGGGCGGTGAGGCCGCCATCAAAGCCATGTTTACGAGCAATCACCTAATACTAGCTAATATAGTAAAAAAAATTTCTGGCTAAAGTATGCTGGAGCCCTGTTACGTGACCGCTGCCAAGACAAAAAGCGACAGAGAAAAAAAATTTAAAGACGAATAAAATCAGGAGATGGAACGAGGACAGACCCAAATAATCTCAATTTATACTGTTCGGTAAATATTTGTCCCACGCACACAAGCGGGGAGAAAGAAGAGATTACGCGTATAAAGTTAATCGATGCCGTCGCAGGCAGAGAAATTTGGCCGAATTTCGTAGCCTTGTGAAAGTTGCACTGCTCTTCTACTTTTGGAGCAATTATGACTGACTCAGTATCCATATGTTCGCATCTAACCGCGTCTGCGGAATCACAGGCATGGCACACTCTGACGATTTTGGTGCCACCAGGCCAGAGAGCTTTGTTCTCCGGCTTAGTTTGGGCCTTAGCTCATCAATTGAGGGGGATAGCGAGACCTTTACCCTGTGTGTGTTCTCACTCAGTTACCATGCCTATACGGAACGTTACTGAATGAAGAGTTCAGTGAAGACGGGAACATTGGAAAGCTGAAAAGAAATGTTATTTTCAAACCGCTTATTCTTGAAGCGGAAGCGTTTCTCAGCGAACAAGAATTGCATAGTACGGCAATACGGATGCGAATATTTATATAGGCTAATAAATACACGAATCGTGTTCCGCAGCGCAAACAAGAAATACAAGGCAATCGACCGATCCACATGTTATATTGTGATCTAAGTCCATGTGTGCAGGACGTTTATAAACAATATTTTGCAGATATCAAAACTAACATAAGCTCTTCTATAGTAAATGACGTCTCATATATATGACCTTAACCCAGTCGATACATAGTATTTGTAATACATTTAATCTTTTCATGTAATGTTTTTCGACTATCTAATGCTCATTATGTTCGGCAAAGATATAATTGTAATAGCGGTAGAAAAAGGCAGTCGTCTTTGACGCAATGTTAAACACCACACTTCAACGTGATTTCAAAACTGACTTTGATAAAAATAAAGCCAACCACAGAGTTTCCGCAACCATTAAACTGGTGACAGTCTATTGAAAGCTGGCTTTGAACTTAGGAATGAGCGATGGAAGAATGAATCAGCTCTCTATTTCAGAAAACAAAAACACAATACAGGACGCACTTTTTACATGAATGTTATGACTAGATAATTTATTTTCAGAAGAAAAATTGCATTGTTTCGTCCTTATAGGCGGCTCCTGCTCAAAATTCATACTGAAAGAAGGCCCGCTGAAACGGGAACTAAAAGATAATGATATCAAATTGCATACTATATAGTAGGACATTTTATTTATTTTAGTTTCCACATATTGCAGTACCTGAGGAGCTAGTGCAGGAGAAAAACGTTTAGAAAACAGCCCGGAATGAAAAAAAAAATACCTGCCATGAAGCAAAATTAAGGCTCATAAATGGAATGCATGGAAAGCAGTATGCAAAACAGCTAACGGTGTAAATTTGTTGTGGTACGCGGAAACTTGTTTACTAGAAGAAAACAGACGGGATAAGGCAATTAATTACAACGTTCAATGCCACCTGGAAAGTTAGCCGAGAGATTATGATTGTGATAAGTTCTTGTTAACGTTTCCTTGGCGCGCGTGACGAAAGCTTCGCCTGAGAGCCGATAGAGCAAGTGAGCGATGCAATGCCGAGATTTGTTTGTTGCAGGCGCCGGAGAGCAGAATATTCGTATAATTGCAGTGTTTCGAGGAGTGAAATTGGTGAAGAGTTGCGGCAATATTTATGATATGGTAAACGACTAACAATGCAATAACAGGGGCTACTATAGGGTTGTTTTAGTGACTAAACATCAGGTAAACATCAAGGGCAAAATTCTTTTAGACTGCGAAGAGGTAAGCATTATTAATGAAATTAAGACTCTTGGCGTAACATTATCGGAAACTCTAACTTGGAACAAGCATGTTGATGGGCTTTGCAACAAACTTAATAAGGTTTGCGGGATACTAAACAGACACCGCAACTTCTTGCCAACAGCAGTTAAACGCTTAATTTATGACGCACTATTTTTGTCGACACTTAACTACTGCCATTTAGTCTGGTCAACTACAACGAAAGAAAACATACAGAAACTTAAAATCTGCCAGAAACGTGCCTTGCGTGCTATTGCTAATGTCCCTTGTCACGCACACACTTCCGATTACTTCTTGCGCTATAACCTTCTTCCCACGGAATGCATTTATCCTTACCGTCTAGCTTGTACATATCGCTCATCCGTATCGGCGTGCAATCACAGCATCCTGAATTTGTTAAACCTTCGCCCCCGCACTTACATTTACAATACACGTCATAGTGACGCATGGGTGGTGCCTCACTGTCGTACAGAGTACGGTCGCCATTCCATTTCCTATCATGCTGCTATTCTTCTAAATAGCCTTGCGGTCATCGATACCTTCCCGGAAAAATTGTCATTACGAGCGCTACATGCACATTTCGTTACAGCCAGCATCACATGATTCTCTTGATTGATTGCGTTTTGTGTTTTTCTTGGTGCGTTTAATTTTTTATTGGTGCTTTTTTTGCTGTAAAATGTCTTAATTTCTGCTACCACTAAAGGTAACGTCTTTTCCAGAATTTTAAAAAATTGAAAGTTATTAAACTGAACGTGTTTTTAATCTGAGTGTGTTTGAAATTTTTATGTTTAAAACCTGATGTGTTCTAGAATGTGTGTTTCGAATGTATTTAAAACTGCATGTGCTTTCATTTGGAGTGTTTTTGTTCTGTAGGGTGTAAAATTTTAGGTTTGAGATGTAGTGTGAAATTGAATTCTGTATGTGCACGAGCAATACTGCCGAACTGTACATAGAGGGGGCCGGGCTTTGTCAAGCCGCAGTTATGCGGCTTTTACCCGTCACCCCCTTTTCTCCTTGAGAGAGAAATAAAGACGATTTGATTTGATTTGATTTGAACTCGTGTGTTCTTAGTATCCGGTACCATTTTACCCTTTTATTGGTGCTCTTAGAAAAGATAAAAAACATAAGAGAAAGAGAGAGGATGCCTGGACATGCAAAGCTTTGCCAGGCTTAACGTGAAATAAGAATAAATGAAAAAGAACTAAATCTTCCAAGAAAGAAAAAAAATTCAGCGAGAAACAGAGCAGTAAAAAAAAACTCAAAAGAAGAAAAATCAAAAGGCTCATCACAGTAAAAGTCGCAAGCAGGCTGCCAAAGCACAACGTGCCATCCGCGCAATAAATAATAATAAAGAAAGAGAAAACCGAAGTCACTGCAAAGTCATGGTCACAGTAACAGTCTAAACAAAGCACCGAGTGCCGGCTACAAAGAAAGTCAGAAAAATAAAAACATAATCAAAACAAAACAAGAAAAAGCCAACGTCGCAGCCACACAGTCAAGGACACAGTCACAGTCACAGTGTCAAGCACAGTAAACATGCCACTACGAAAGCGCCTATGCCCAATAAAGGAGCACGGGGCTCTCCTCTGTGCAGATATTGGGGAAGAGAAATTAAAGGAGAGAGAAATCAGCGTGAATAATTTGGAATTGTACTGCTTATGAGGTGAACCATTTGAAAGAGAAGAGCACAAGCAGCATGGTCTCGGACAAGGGAGGGGTAAACAGATGGTGTGGTGTACGATGAGCAAAGAGATTTTAAGCGAGAAACTAAAGGAGCAGTAACAAAACAATCCCGGAAGTAATGACGGAGGTTTTCGCATAACATACCACACGAACAAGCTTAAGACGGAGACAGGACAAATTTTTAAAAATAGAACGGAAATCTACCGTACCCAGTAAGTAAAGTAATAAGAGGATTCCTGGGTAGACGAATAGGGGGAGTATTAAGTGTATCAGGGATCCAATTGAATAATTCAGTGCCACCATTATTCTCGCGTCAAAAAATACTCCATAAAAGAAGTGAAGAACGATCTAAACGCGAACGCACGCAGCGACGCAATGCTAAATGAGTCTCTATTTTCGACGACATCAATTTTTCAAGTATCTGTTAGACTAGGGATTCCACGCCAATGGTGCAAAATCCAGAATTGGGCGTATTTGTGATTTTTACGCTGTAACTTAGTTCCCTGGAATTTGGAACTCAAGCTTTTTCTGAAATATCCCCCTTTTTTTACGGAATTATTAAGTATAAAATCAATGCGGTTTGGACAGTTACAAAATAGATGTGATTATCACCTTCAGGCCTTTACATTCTGTCGCCATTTTAAGACGTATGTCGTAGAAGAGTGTTCACAGCAGTTGCTTGAAAGCGCGCGCAAGTGGGCTGCAGCTGACAAAAAACTGATTCACTCCTGCTCACAACATGCCTCAACTCAAGGTCCACTCTAAAAAATAAGAAAAAAAAACATCTCTACGAATCCAACAATTCCCGCTGGAAGTTAGTTGCAAGCAACAATCATGCAAATCAGTCAGTAGGGGACATTTGAAGAATTGAAGGGAAATCAGAGAAACTACATACTTTATAACATGTATATTCTCTCATGCATATGTTCTATATGTATATATTCTCTATGTATTCTATATATTCTATATGTATTCTATATGTATATATTCTCTCAAGTAACATGTATATTCTCTGTTCTCATTCTGTCATGTATATTCTCTCATGTATATTCAGAGGACATGACAGCGCCCGTCCTGTCATGTCCTCTTTGTATTCGTCTTAAAAGCTAGCGCTGCTTAAATTTGAAGAAATGAAAATGCATCACCGACTAGCCCCGCAACGTGTTTTACTAAATAACATATATAGCTTACACGAAAAAAATTATCAGCCAAGGGGGCTGAGAGTGAGTTAAATTTTTATTGTCTTCAAAATCTTAGACCAGATGGACGGGCGGACTCCCCAGTCCAAGACTCCGGTAGCTTGTGCTCATGCCTGGACGCGTCAGATGGTGCGGGCCACCATGGCGGCTCAGTGGCTGTGGTACTCGGCTGCTGGCCCGAAAGACGCGGGTTCGGCCCCGCCGCGGCAGAAGAATTTCGATGGAGGCGAAATTCTAGAGGCCCGTGTTCTGCGTGATGTGAGCGCACGTTAAAGAACCCCAGGTGGTCGAAATTTCCGGAGCCCTTCACTACGGCGTCTCTGATAGCCTGAGTCGCTTTGGGACGACCAGCCAGCCAGCGAGCCAGCTGGTGGGACGTTCGTCGTTTAGATCATTGCTAGCCAGGGCTACCTCCCACTGCTCTCGTGACGTTTTCGACGTTCTCAGCTGGAATGGTTTCCTTATGAGACTGCACGAAATGTGGAATAGCTTGAGCTTAGTTTACCGATGCGCAAAGGCAAGCTGGGTTGGGGAGGGGGCTATCTGGAACTGTGAAGGAGGCTGTACAGGTGCAGGCTCCCACTGTGGTGAGTTTAATATGCGCAGAGGGATACTACCTATGGTCTAGTAAGAATCTGTAGTAGTTAACCGCAGTATGGTCATTGAGGCCTGATGCACGGGTAAGGATCCGGTCGGTTTCTTAGTTGGCCTGATAGATCGCTTAAAACCTCATTGCCTCCGACCTCTGCATGGCCCATGGTCAACGTAATGCTATGGGAGCGGTGCAGAGTGCGCGAAAAGTCCGACGGTATGAACAGGGTCGCTTCCCTTTCTGGAACTCTTCCTATGGTATGATATTGACAGGCTAGCTTCCAATCAGTTATTACATGGGCTGATTTGAGCGCCAGATCTCAATGTCTTATAGCGAGGGTTATGGCGGAGGCTTCCGCCATGGCTGGATCCTCAGACCGGAGTGAAACACCCGTCTGTAGTTTGTAGTTTTTGTCTAGCACGACCGCGGTGGATGTGCTTGGTTCAGGGCACGCCGCTATACCTACATATATTGCATTGTGGTTTGACTCTAGGCGCCGGAGGAAATGAGTGAACCTAACCGCGCGTCCGCCGTTGCGGAACTTCGGAAGCATAGAACTGGGAAGCGAAGTCACTGTGGTCTGTTTTATGTTTCCAAGAATGGAAGTGTTTCGACGAAGCGCTCGTGGATCTCCTGGTGCACCGATATGTTGAAAAATGACTCTTCTTGTGGTGGTCAGTTAAAGGAAGGCGTTCTGAGATGCTGAGACCGCATCTTTGATTTCATCGAAGGCGTTGTGGGCTCTAGGTTCTACTTGCCATTCGGTCGAAGGGTTTGGGGAAAGGTATAGAGCTTTTTTGTATGCGCTGTGAATGATAGTGTCGGCCTGCTTAGGTTCTCTTTTGAGAGCTGATGATATTGAAGAAAGTTCGATATTTGGCAGATGACCAATGCCTGCTCAAATCAGAGTGCATCTTCCATGCTTTTCCTGTGGCGTGTTATGCAACGGATGAAACGTGTGATTTGGTGGGTTGGTGTTTTGTGCATATTCAAGGTATATCCGGCACCCAGCTTTGCTTGAATCTGTAGCCCGAGAATTCTATTGATACAGACCTCAGGCTTTGCTTGGCCCTGTACAAAGAGGTCTAGCGATCCGGAGTTGCTGTGATTTGGACCCCGTACCCTGATTACTTCCCCTATCGGAAGCCGCTACTTGAAGCGAATGAGTAGACGATCGATGCCGCTTCCAGTTGGGCTTCTTCCTCCTATGCAAGGCATCCGTTGGAGGTCATTGTACCCATATCGTCTGCATAGAGGCCAAATCCTTTATCGGGTAATTCCTACTGGTGATGAGTCATTTCTAAAATGGCAGTGCTGAATAAGAGGCAGTCGATGATATATGGATGCGGAGTGCGCAATCGACGCCGTTTTATGTCTCCCTCAAAGGGCCAACAAGCCCATCGAAAACACGC
The DNA here is from genome assembly GCF_055824585.1 of Amblyomma mixtum. Taxonomy (NCBI): domain Eukaryota; kingdom Metazoa; phylum Arthropoda; class Arachnida; order Ixodida; family Ixodidae; genus Amblyomma; species Amblyomma mixtum. Next base: position 49,707,131 of record NC_143020.1, read on the forward strand.
ACGCTATGTTCGTGTTTTTGTTGCGAAAGCAACACTACGCTAGTCGCCGAGCCATTTCGCGGAGCCGAGGAAAGGTCATACTGCGCATGCGCGAGAAGCAGTGACGTCACACGGCACACAGCTGGCGCGCCACGGCCGTCGCTGCGCGAGTGACTCGGAGGTGCCACCGCCGCGTTCGCCAGTTGTGCATGCGCAGTAGCGGCGCATAGCTAGCTTGCTGGGACCGCCACCGCTGCCGTGTGCTCTCCATCGCCTTTCTCTCTCTCCTAGTTACTTTCGCAGTCCCCCAGGTTTAACCACAGCCAAACCACTGCCAACTTTTCTATCTAAACGCTACTGCACACTTTCCCTGAAAAACCACGCAATTTTGATGCTCTAACGTGTTTTCATTAGCAGGGCTGCAATCTACCGCAATTCGCGCAGAACAGTTTCATGATAAATGCACTGACGCGAGCACGGCTTTAACAGTGACGCGTGGCTTGAAGGTGACAAAAAAAACTGTCGGCCTTCGTAGAGGAAAACGAACTGGCGCCAGCTGCTATCATGGTGATTGTTGCCTAGACAATGGGAGCTAAAAGAAGAGGGGAAGTGAACAGATAAGGTCGTCCGGTTCCCCGAGCGGCAGGGATGTTTAGCAAGCACCAGCGAAGCTAGGAGACGCGGTGAATGATGCCTCCCGCAGGTTTTCAGTACACGCTGGTTGGGTTCTCGGATCGCCTTGACTGGAGGCCCCTGCAGTTCGTTAAGCCTATTCCCCCGAACAAGATATGTAGCGCTTGCGGACTCGTGCGCAAGAGGGGTGCGTTGCTCCCCTGCATGCACGTCCTGTGCGAGTCGTGTTTCATGCAGTGCGCGCAAGACGGCTCCCACCACTGTCCCCACGATGGTTGTGAGTTCCAGGAAGAAGACATCGACTGGAAGGAGTCGGCTCTTGATGAGATGCTGAGAAGAGAGGTAAGCGAGCTGAAGTTGAACGAGCTTTAGTGAATTTGAAAAAAGCGCGTAACAGAGCTTTTTCTTTAAGGCGTGCAAGTGTGGTACGTAAAGCTTTCCTGATGCATTTCCTATAAACTTTGAAGTTAAACTCTGGCGTTCACTCCTACGGACACTAGGACCAGTTCTGGTATCCAATTACAAAATGGGCGCTGCAGCCACGATAGCCTTCAGAGAAGATATGCGTATACTGTTTGCGAGTTATGCTCGTGTATTCTGAACAGTGGACCGCTCAGCGTGTAACTGATTGCTCTGCTGAGGACAAGGTTCTGGCGGCTGCATTGCGTTTACTAGAAAGAGTATATTCCATAAGCACTAAAGCAAAAGTTTTATGGTTTGAAAATTTATTTTAATTCACTTGAAATATGTATGTTGCTCTTGCTATTCCAGGCTTTTGTGGGGCGTGACGCGGAGCGCCGTTATCATGGACCTGTTATCAAAAGTCTAGCAGGCGTATAAGCACGTGTGTTCGATGGAAACAGTATCGGACGGCCAAACCGAGCCCTTGCTGTTGACTCTTCTTGAGTGATGATACGCATGAGGCTGTAGTTATCTTTGAGAGCAGCAAAACTGGCCATTTTTTTCTCTTGCTGAGAATGGGTGCATGTTGGCAAAAGTGCTTCATCTCGGGACAACACTAAAGCATGTGAATAAAACCGCAATCCTTTCATTTTGAAGAAATATTTTTAAACCCTTTTTGACACTTAAGCAGGGCGCAAGCAGCCAAACAAAGGCGCGTAGAGTTAGGTGACGAGAAATATTATTGGATAGAAATGAGAAGGAAACCATGCATGGCATTCTACATCAACACATTGCCCTAGTGCTCGAAGTAGTGAAACAACGACTTATAATGTGGAAACATTGGTTTTGAAGACCACCCAAGGGGTAGTTTTTTGAGGCAATGATGAAATAAAAGGGATATTTGAGAGCCCGCCACCAACCAAAGAACATTAATATTCTTTCACGCAAAAAGTGTTTCATCACTTAAGCTGTATCAGTGCTGGCAGCCGTCAGAAATAAAAGGTGTGTCGTTATGTGATAAGTATAGCAATTAAAACTTATAATATCAATTCCTTCTTATTACGGATAGAAAAGTGGCTGTGTCGATTCGGAGCTGGTTATTAAATATAGCTGTATGAGGGGATAAAATTATCAAGATTGTAACCGTCGGCTCTATGGGTAATGAAATATCACGAGTTTCGTTCGCGATTAAACAAACACGCTTGTGATTTGGGCGTACAGCGACGCTCACCCATGCATGCTACTTAGCGACGCACGCACCACAATTTTAATGCCACGAGAGGGCGTTGCTCTGATTTGGTGGCGGTCGTTTGAAGCGAGAAAAAAAAGCGTCATTGCCTCGGGCAACACCGGCAGTGTCGTCGACTGCATCGCGATATAATGCACTGCAAAAAGGAGGGTAAAAAAAGCGCGGTGGAGTGCACATCACGTGCATTGGAATGCTAACGAAAGCAGCCTTCCAGTTGCTACAAAGTGGAAAAAAGTACGGAAGCTTCGGGCTGTTGGCAGCCCATGCTGGAAACCAGCTACGCAAAATGACGGTTGTGAGAACACGAACGAGTCTGCAGCGTGTTGATTGGGTCATATCTACCATTTTGTTATTTTTTTTAAAATTTGCGATCAGCCGAACACTGGGACAATGCCGCGTTTCAACAATCCAGTACAAAATCAGATATAGACCACACAAACTGCTTAGAATAAACTTTAGCACAGCGAAACGATGAATGGAGGTCGAAATAAAGCGGAAATGTTCAGAATAGAGAGTGGTCTTGTCTTACGGACGAATACGAGGCAATCATCACGAAGTGCTTCGGTGATACCATTTCGAAAATTAAAAATTGAAGACGGAACAGACCCTTGGTCTACGAGCGCTGTTAAAAGGAGAAATCTGCACGACTTACACGTAATAAGGTTTAAGCCCTGCCGTGCAGAGAATAGGCACACGTCTGGGGATGACAAAGTTGGTTACCTTTTACAGGGGCTTGCAGACGTCTACAATTTTCGGACCTCGAAGAACACCCTGAAGTGTACATCTGAAGTTATACAACATTGCCTTATAGCTCAAGCGCCGGTAATGCTGCAGATAAAATCAGCTGTACTTGGCGTCTTTCCGATGTCCAGCCGCTGCTAGCGTTGATTATTTTCTCAACGACGATATTGCCTCCGTGATCCGCAGAGTTCAGTGAAGGGTTCACCAAGCATTTTCAAAGCGTCGGTGCCGTATCTGTTCACGGGAAGGCTGAGATGTTACACCGCGTCGTGACACCTCAGATTTAAAGGCCAGGAAGTCACGTCAGGATTTCAAACCAGTTGCGTCTCTGAACTCGATTTTCCCTCCACTTTTTGGTGCCCCTGCTGCATGGGTTTCTGGAGGATGGAGGTTCTGGAGTGACTAAGTGGGTGGAGGTTTTCTGGACTGTCGAGACCTTCTTCAGGGAGGTGGTAGCCGTAGGGTGTAGTGTGGAGGTAGGCTGAGGTCCTTGGAAGGTGAAGAGGGATGAGTTTAGTTTAGGATGCATTTGGATGGGTGACCAATCAGGAGGTGGACCGATATGGGTAGAAGGTCAGTATTGATTTGTGAAGAGGTAGTAGGTTCAATGTGGATGATTGCGGCTTTAATATGTATACGGAGGACCCACCGTTTTTAGTGAATTGCGTTAAGGAATGTCCACAAAAATAGCAGAAAAACCATAGTCGACTGCAAGAGCGCGCCTATCTTTGATGGCGATAAACAGACGACGTAAAAAGGACCTTTGGCCACGGGCTACGCTGATTGCATTTCATTTACTGCGGATAGCATCTGGAAGACCACGTAGTTAGGTGAGCAGATCACAGCAGGAAACTTGCTGCGACACCACAGTTACAAACGGAGAAGGGCTGTTCTGCAACTGTTTATCTAGTTAGGGTTAATGATCGGAGGGCGCCGAAAAAACACCGAACTTTAGAAATGAATTGTTGTTTACCGTTTTTGGGCAAATCCAAGTACAAAAAATAAAACACCGGGTGCGCTCAAGTCGCCTTTGAAAAAACACATCTTACAGTTATTCCAGCCAGGATCACGAGTTGGATGGACGGCTGCGTAAAAAAAGGTAAAAGATAAATGTGTGCATAATTTACCCTTAGGGTTCTGTTGAAAAATAATTAAGGGTTTAACCTTAACTTGATACTTGCTATCACTTCAGAATACAGGCTTTAACGAAAGCGGCACGAAGTAGTGGGCTGCTGGCCTTGTAAAATTCATAGCCGCCAATTGCCAAGAACGGCAGCGATAGAGAATAATGACTCCCCCAGAGCACACTTCACTGCATTTAAGTGTGAATACCTGCTACATGAGATGACAATCCATTTTTACCTTATTACACACTTCACATGATCTTCTTGAAACGTCATTACCTTATTTAGTTCAAACGAAAGTAAGTCAGTGAGTGCGTGCAGTGACCCCACCTTCTGACATGGCATAATGCTAACTTATGACCGCCCATATGCGGCTTTCAGGCTGCTCACATTTTCTTCAACTATGTGGCAATGTTTTCGCACACACAAACCTTCCAGTAATGTTTGAAATGTCTGCAGGCATGCACTCTGCTTTTTGCCTGTGGTCACCATTTTCAACTGTTATACGAAGAAATACTCCTTTGTAGCCGCAAGAATGTTCATGCACTTTCCCTGCTCGTTGGCCCAGCTTAATGTTGTTTGGTGAACAGACGCCCAAAGAAAACGGCTTAACTGTGCTTGTCTTACCACTCTGTCATATTCAACCGCGAGAGCGCCATGAAAGAACTACATACGACAAAACAGATTGCATCATAACGGCGCACGAAAAACAGCAGAGCGACAAAACGGCACCGAGAAAAAACGGCACAGTGACAAAACAGCAAATAAAAAAAAAACAGCATGACACAAGAGCGCAGGGGAAAACAGCATGGCGAAAAAACAGCAGAGCGAAGTACTGTGCAGCGCTGCTTTCGGGGCGGGGGCTGAACTGTCATAGGCATAATCGCAAACGGTAAATCACAACACATACGACAGTGACCTTTGGAGTTAGCAAGGAATCATTTCGCTGATTGACTAAGAAACTGGGTTGGGCAATAATCGCGATGTCGAATATGCACTTTTTTTCCGGCGGGTAATGGAATCATTAACGCTGAAGTTGTTCTGGAAGCATCGATTCTGCCGGCTGACCATCATGATGCTGAATTCTGGCAAATACGCCCGACGTTTTGCTCTCTGTGTACTAACAGTTCTTATTCTTCTTTAACTCTTTTTGTCGGCAACTGAATCTTCAGTAGTCTTGTTCGGAGCGAGCTACAGGATCTTCGTACACTGAAAATATCCAGCATGCGCTGCTTACTTTTAACGATGGCAGGATTTCCTGAGCAGACATTTTCAGGTTGTTTGGTATTTAACCAGGACGCTGCACTGTGGTTGTCTGAGGCTGACTGGCGGCAACTTTGTTTACCGAAATGGGCTTCACAGCTTACCTGAAAACTCATGTGTCAGCGTGCGTTTCTTTAGTGTGATTTTATATTCAGCTGGTTTTATTGCGAAAGCAATACTGCTAGCACTTTTCTGCCGTCGGTGGAGGTCGTTCCTTCGCTCAGGCGCCGCTGCGGCACACGACCACGTGACAGCGTGACGTCACGACCAGAAGAGAGCAGGGGCCCCAACTCGTCTCTTCGGCCGTAGTCGTTCCTTCGCTCGGCGCGGCGGCTACCACGTGACGGCCTCCTCGGCCCGCCGCGTGAGGTCGCTCGCTAGGAGAGGATAAACAGGGCGCCGCAGGCGCGATCTGCTTAGTCATGTCTGAGAAGTTGTACAAAGCGACGTGCTGCACGCAAACGCCTGCGCCGTGCCGAGGAGACGGACGAAGAAAGGCAAGAGCGGTTGGCTAAGCAACGCGCCTATGCCGCAGAATGGCGAGCCCGGCGGCGTTCTACAAGTTCATTGAGCGAGAGTAGTTTCATGGACTCTCTGAATGCCGAATAATCGTCTATATGCCACACCACCAGCAGAGCCAAGCGTAGCCAGGGAAATATTGCTTTCGCAATCACTCAGGCTTAACCCGAGCTAAGCCACTGCTAATTTTTTTCACTTCAAAGCGAATTACCTGAAAACATCGATTTTTGCAACATTTAACCAATGCTACTATTTTCTCTTCCCAAATGGCGAAAAAAGGCGACGCCGAAGCTACACACCTGTTTGTAATCCCCGCGAAAGTGGACTTGCCCTTCTCAATCGACCGCTGCCATGTGATGGCGAGGAGGGGCGGTGACGTCATTCGGGAGCCGCGTTTCTGCCACGGCTTTCTGATGACGGCGGGGTTTTCTCTCAACGACTCAAATAATATCCTCGCATATGAAATGTCGGGGTACACACAGTTTGCATCGACATCGTAAGAGCAGCCATTTTTGGGTTCAGAAAGCGCTGTGACAGCCGGGCTGTTTTTTTAATGTACTCATCGCCAACCGGTTATTTTTTATGGCAAGGCAGCAAAGTCTAGGTAGGTAAGGGGAGACGGTCCTTTGCCCCGGAGCTCTTGGGTGCTTGATGTCCATTGTTCGAGCTAGCGGTGCGGAGGGGTGAATAGGGGAAGTTCAGAGGGTGCACGGTCACTAGTGTAGAAGACATCATTCCCCAAGACGTGCGGACAAAGGCCTGTTTCCTGCATAGGCTATAATCGGGAGCATAAAGGCTGCGACGCGTAGCGAAGTGTCTCTTATCAGAAGAGAGGCTGCGGGGGAACGCTCGTCCAAACAAAGCCGGTTCAGAAGCGACAGTGGAAGATTCTCTCCACCGCCTGTGCACACATGCGCAGCAGAAAATTGGTGTTTACAACAAGTGGGGCTGAAAGAAGGTGAATTGGTGCCGTGAGAATACACCGGCGACCAGCTAGCGCTGTTTTTCTAATGTATATGACACACTATCAGTGATATCGAAACCAGCGTGCTGTTTATTAGTTTTTTGCGCCTGCGCGTAGACGGCTCGTTCAAATGCTGCTGAGATTGGCCTTACAGGTCCTGGAATCGCGAGACGTGGCTCTATGTGGGTGCTATTTTGATGCTTCCGAGTTTCAGAACTTTTGCGTCCGGACTGTAAGAAGCAAAAAAAATGATAATACGTCAATCTGAACTTCAACCATAGACGCGATAAGCTTCCCGATACCTTGGAGCGCGCTGTCATTGCCTCTATCGCTATGCTTTGGAAATAGTCATCGCCGCGAATGTCAGATACGGCTGCTGAAGAGCGGGCGAGTGCTATGACACTTCAAACAGATTCACAACAGCGCTACGGAACAAGGACAGAAGGAACACGAAAAACACAGGACGGGGGCTGACTACCAACTCTTTATTGCGTGAAAAACCAGCACAGATTTATACTATTTCCTGGACCACGTGATGCACTGTCAGCCACGGGACACAGCGAAGGAACGCTTCACACGTTTGGGGAGTCATCACACAGCTCGACAGAACTCATAAAACGTGCATGCACTATCAAAAAATATAGCATTACCAAGCTAATGATAAAGGAACTAACAGATACAAAGATCTGCATGGACCAGCTACAGCCAATGACAACTGCAGCTCAGATAGGCAAGAAAATGAGTACTTCAAAGCAAAGCGGAATCTTTGGGCTACGTAAAAAACATTCAAGAGAGCGAGAAGGCGTAAAAGCATGAGAAAAGCATGAGCAAAATGGCGATGAAAAAAGTAAAAGTTGCTAGGCAATAGGCCCAGACAGCAGGCTAAAAGCGAAAACAAGAAACCGACACCAACAAATAACACGGTAAAAGTAACAATCGTTAAAAAGGGAAACTAAAAGAAAGAACAAAAACATGAACCACCACCGGCCAAGCAATGAAGACGGTAAAACAACTAAAAGTCTTTAAAAGACAGAGGAGCAAAGTTCCGCATAAGGTCAACAAACAAAACAACGCAAAATAAAACACTATAAGGTGAGATGCAGGAAAAACCGTTTGTCAGGATGTCTAGCAGTTAAAACGCAAGAATCGCGTCCGTTCAAGAAAGGACCTTTCTTTCTCCTGTAAACAGACAGATGAGCTGCTGATGCACTCGTCCCCAGCCTTTTCAATCAAAAAACCTTCAATAATCTCCCTTTCTATTCTACTCCTTGCGGTCGCCAGAAACTTGGTGTCTGAAAACATAGGTCGACAATCGTGACGGGGTTGGTTACAATGTAGTGCCATGTGGCTCCCAGACTTGTTTTTTACGTTCAGGAAGTGTTCGCTTGCTCTGTCATTGAAGCAGCGTCCGGTCTGTTGTGAATCTGTTTATTAAGCATGAACCAACTAGCCCACACCAGAATCCTCTTAGACACTTCAAAGAGCGAAATCAAGCGAGAGACACGACGCATACTGAGTAGCAGTTCAAAAAGCAACTGGATGCGTGCGGCGGCACATAATACATCAGAAGCAGTTAAGGAAAGCGAACATAGCAACGAAATAATACAAGATAACCTACCCAGGGTGTCTGACCACAAAGCGGATGCCCGGGCGGATTTTGCCTCTCAATTGCCCGGACTCTGCAGAAAGAAACTGGATCATTTTAGCCAAGCAAGCGAGGACTGCATGACTACTTGTTTTGCAATATGCTCCGTTCAAACAACGATGCCTATCAGTGAATTAGCCTGCCCTGTTTAGTAATGAATCAGCGAAATGAACACTTGCTAACACCTAAGGTCGCTGCCGTACGTGTTCTCATTTACCTTTTGCGGTTTTGCCTATGATAGTTCACCGCTCCAGCAGCGCTGCACCGCATTCCGCCGTGCTGTTTTGCCGTCGTGCTGTTCTTTACCTGCGCTGTTCTGTCGTCGTGCTGATTTTTATCTGTGCTGTTTTGCCCCTGTGTCGTTTTGTCCGGTGTGCTGTTTTGACACGTGCTGTATTTTACCTGTGCAGTTTTGTCGCTGTGCTCTTTTTGTGCGCTGTTTTAATGTCTTTTGCTTTGTCATGTGCTGTTCTTCCGTGTCCCCTAACTTCCAGCAGTCGCACGCGTAGTGCGTTCCTTGATGATTACATGCATGCGGTCCTTCCAAGTTTGAATACTTCCAATTTCTATACGTTCTAAACAACAAAGCTGTTGCAACTAGTACATTTTGTTTGTGTCAGGCCCTCATCAAACATGTTTTAGCACCATGGTGCAATTCGCTCATCATAGATTTCTATAGAAGTATATGAACGGTTTGTTTTTCATCTTCATTGTTGTTGTCACTTTTCGACAGCATACACCCGAGTCTCATAACTAGATTCGATTGGTACCTGGAGCAACTGTGACCAGACCAAATCTTCGTTGTAAAACTAAAAAGCTTACCAAAATCCCAGTGGTCGCTACTCGCACCTTGCGCTGTATTTCGGATGGTGGATAATTTACATCAGAATGGCTCTGAGTGTACCGCAACTGTATTTGCCCCCTGTTCCCGATAGATGCTACACGCCAGAAAATCGCAATATTTGAGAAATAATGTCTCGGGTGTTTTCCCCATGTTTCCAATATCTTCTTAAAAATCTTGTTGCGTTTCTTGTTGTATTCCATCCGTCAAAATTGCAGGAATTTTTCATCGCCAGTTGGGAAAAGTAAGACTGCTGTTACTGCTGGAGATGACGAAACACCAAAACTTGGCATGTTTGTAGCCGCTCTGAGAATGCTTCACCCCTTGTCCTTGCAGGTGGCTTGCTGGAACAAAGAGTGTGGCTGCGAGACGGTGATGGCCGCTTCGGAGATCTCCCACCATTTCCAGAGCGAATGTGGACATCACTCTGTTTCCTGCCTGAAGTGCTCAGTTCAAGTTCTTTGCACTGATGTGTGCTCGCACTTGAGGTCGGAGTGCGGTGGAGAAGTCAAGTCTCCTAAGTCGGGATACGAAGTTCAAGCGACAAGCAAGGACGACACATCCTTCTTTACATCTTTCGGTGGAGCATTCAAAAAGCAGGCGGCTGAAATCCGTGAATCTCTTGAGAAAATCACTCTTGGTAATGCCATGCACGATGATAGGCTGAACGATCTCTCTCAAGGGTTGAACACATTAAAAGAAACGATGATAGACCAACTTGGCGCTGAAAGGCTGCACTTGGATGATAGTTTGACTGAAGGCATGCGCGACTTGACCGTACTTACCGAGGAGGTCAGAAAGTGCGTGATCACACAGAGCACTGCAATTAGCAGTTTCTCCGAAACCATAGACGGATTGGAAAATAAGCTCAAGGCTGAAATTAGTAGCGCTATAAGTGAAATTAAAGAGCATGTGACGCAGAATACAAGTAACATCAAAGCTGAATTGAAGGAGAATGTTCAGAGGCCACTGGAGATCACAGAGGTTATGCGACATGGTCAACTGCAGGCGACGGAGTGCAATTTTTTGGTACCAGCTGTCAGAAGACTCGAGAAAGAAGCGCTAAAGAAAGGCAATGCTCGCTGTGAATACAAGGTGGTGTACCTGCGAGGGTATTGCTTGTTACCTGCAGTCTGGCTAGTAAGGGAAAGAGGATCTGTTAAAGTTCATGCTGGCATGACGCTGTACAAGGGTGACATGGACGATATTGTTCAATGGCCATTGAAGAACAAAGTGCGGCTAAGCGTCAGACACCGAAGAAACTGCGCGGAACAGCAGTTTGACGTCACGGCTCGCTATTTTGACGAAGAATTTCATAGACCAACACAGTCGCACAACAAGGAGTTCTATTTTGTTAGTATGTCGTTGGACCTCAGTGACCTTTTCAGAGGCGGTTACGTGGAAAATGACAGCCTGTTCGTTAACTGGGAGCTACTGCCGTTACCTGCACTTCGACGAGAAATGGAATAATGACATTATGGTGCAGGACTACGGTGAGGCAAGAATTGTTCCAGTCGCCTTGTGCTTTTTACCCCAACAGGTCGTGCAGGCGACCCTTCTGGAAGTACTTTCATGTGTGTTTCTACGTCCTTTTCATTTTCCGGTTCAACGAATAAAACAACAATGTTTTCTTCTTTTTTTGTTGGTGTTTGCGTAACAACAGAGTTTATAATGAAAAATCTGTGGCTTTTGGTTAGCGCTGGTGGGGTGTTCGCGCTGACTCCGGGCAGGTGCGTCCAATATTAGCCACATGGAAGCGCCCATTATCACGGTCAGATAAAAAATCACCTGTTACTGAGATCTTGGTGCGCGTACAGCGTAGAATACCTGCACAAATTTATTCCTAATCTGTTGGTGGAGCATGCCGGTAACATCAATCATCTTGGCGGATGCAATCAGCAAGTTAGTAATGTATAACTGCGAATAGAAAATATATCTTTGTAATAAAAACTGGTCTACTTTGTTTTCATTGCGAACATTCTATGCTTCTGCTACGCCCAATATTAAAGGGTATAGTAAAAATAAGTATGTCAAATGCAATAAATGCATTTTAAATTCAATTTTTATGATTATTCAATCATAGTTGACGCATCCATTCGCTGGAATTATGAAATCTCTCAATCAGCACATTGTGAACTGTTGGCATGGTGTTCAATCTGTGCGAATAAAACTTACGACATGCTTACTGGGTAATATCAGCCGTATTTTTGGTTCGAATGGGAAGCTGCTAGGCTAGATAATCAAATATCCGGCTATGGCGCTGATGAACGGTGCACAACGATCGGGAGCCACTTCTCTCTCTGGTAATCTCGCTTTCCCTTCGTAGTCAGCAGCTGCAAACCCTCGCTATATTGAGCGTGGCGTCAACTCTACGTTTAATCAAGGCCATTCTTGAGAGCAGTCAGTCGGCGTTAAATAATTAAATACTGCTGATATATATTACATATATGAGTGGCCGGTTTCTGGCGATAGCAGTGGTAGCAATGGCAGCGCCAGTTTCAGAATGATGGAAGTGTGCTTTCCAAAACATTATAACGCATGATGACCAACCAGTGAAGAAACCTCAACTTTGGAAGAAACCTCAACTTTGGAAGAAACAGTGACTAGTTGAGAGGGAGATATTAGGGCGTCGGGAGCTTCTTGCAACAAAAACTACCCTTTGTATTGCTCTGAGTCCTATTCATAAAATGTAGCATATTCACTGTGGGTGACGAATCCCAACTAGATGAAGAGCTGCGAGGTTTCAGCACAACTCGGTGCATCACTCGGCTCTGGTCTCGTTTTATCAATTCAAGCTGTAATTTTTTGAGAGCACCAGGAGTTATTCTACCACCACAGCAGTGGTGGGGAGAGGTAGACAAGAATATGCCATTAGTGTTATGCTTGTGTCCGGTAATAGAGTGTTCCTTTAACACTGCTAATTGAGGCAGACGTTCCTTTGTTTCAACGGAATCGCATATTTTGAGTATGAGGATGTGAAAACGTTCATGTGAAGTTGCAGGCTGTGTTGTCATTCTTGCACCAACAAGTATTACCGTCGGCTTGGTCATCGAGCCAAATCATGGGTCACCTTTCTCCAGTCAAGGAGACGGAGCGAAGAACTAAAATGCTGGTGGTACACTGATGACGAGATCCGTTTGTGTGCACCGGGCACACCGTCAGCCTTCGCGTTTTAGTGGTTGTTTTCTATTGGCTTAGCTTAGTGTAGCTTTTCTTGGTGATCAAGTGGATCGATGCCAAGCAAAGGGAAGCCAAACGAAAAGCGAAGCAAAGAGAGAAAGAAGAGAGATGAAAACAACGAAGTAGAATATGAGAAAGTACGCGAAGAAAGAATAAGACAATAAGAATGGGATGGAAGAAGATGGAGAGACGCCGTTGTAGAGTGCGAAGTAAGATAGCGCAAATTCATCTCATCATCAGAGCATTGACTTCGCCCACAGTGCTTCCAACCTCCAGCGCCGCTTCTCCGCCAATTTGCAATCGAATATTCCCTAGTTTTCTCTAGATACGAAAAATAGCGTATATTTATGCGTAGTTCAGTAGCAAGTTTTATCATGCCGCTACCCTATTAACAGACGCTGATAAGATAATTAGCTGTAAATTTGAATTGAAGGATCCAAAATGAATAACTAATGAAGCTACAAGATAAACCGTATAGAGTTCTTTGGAAATTACACACTAAAGGCTCTATATCGTGTATGTGTTTTTTTTTTTCACTGTACGCAAGGTATTAGTAAACATGCATCGGCATGCGGAAGTAGCTAAATTTTTTTCCCTCATGCTGTGTCGGTTTCGACTTCAGCCGAATGATACCTTGTGCAAAATGACTGGAGATCGCTTAAGGAGTGTACGGGAAGTGCGATATAAAAGCTGCTTTTCCACTTACTGCAATTTCTCTAGAGGGTGGCTGACGTAACAGTTTTAGTCAATTAAAACAACGAAGCACTGATTGTTACAGCTTTTTTACGCATCATGTGACCAAGGCTCACTTTGTTCGTCGTGGTGGAACTGGGAATTATGGTTTTATGGTTTTGGGGCGCCTAACGGCCCAAAGCGACCCAGGCTATAAGGGATGAAATATTGAAGGGCTCCGGAAATTTCGACCCTCTGGTGTTCTTTGATGTGCACTCACATCGCTCCGTACACGTGCCTCTAGTACTTTGCCTCCATCGAAATTCAACCGCCGAGGCCGGGATCGAAGCCTCGATCGACTTTAGGGTCTGCAGCCGAGCACCATAACCATTTAGCCACAGCGGCAGCAGAAATGGGAATTGTTCCCCTTGTTAGACTAGCTAAGATTTCCAACAAGGCGCTACATTCTAAAAAAATGACGCCCTTGTTCTTTCTTAGCTATTAAAATAAGCATGCAGAAATGCTTACTAAATAGGAATTTCACGCCGTGCGGCGTGCTCCAAATACAGAGGGAGGAAGGGACGCGTGTGTTGAGGGAAGGAGGTGGTGTGTCAGATCACAGCAGCGGGTGCCACTGGCCACATCAGGGACCATGCACGTCCGATTACGTCCGTGCAAAGGCTGGTTCGCATGCAAGGAACTGAAAATTGAGCAGCGCATTGCTTCGAAAAATTTGTAACTTCTTTGAACATCGCAGCCTTGAGTGCTGGAGCCGCCGCGATGGCTCTAAACAGCTTTTGCGCCGTAGCAAAGAAGCGTTTTCACTTGCATGTGAAACAGGCTATACACGAGCGCGCGGCGGTGTTTTGCGTGCCTTCGCCAGTTGCAGAGAAAAAATAACGAAAATCTTGTACTGTCTTCTCGATTTGAGGAAAAAAAAAAAAACTCTCCGAGGGAAATGAAATTTCCCTAGATTATGCAAAACATCCCTTTTCCCCTCAACAACGTCCAAATTCTCAATATCTAGGGAAAAGTCCCTAGGGTTGGCAGCACTGTACGCCCACTGCCGGGCAAAGGCGTAGCCCATATCTCTCCTATTAACCCTGTCCTGTACCAGTTGCGGTCACCATTTCCCCGTAGTAAGCTTCTTAATCTCATCCGCCCACCTAACTCTCGGCTGCCCCCTGCTACGCTTGCCTTCTCTTAGAATCCATTCCGGTACTCTTAAAGAACCTCAGAAAAGGGTGTTTTAGCTCGGCTTTGAAGTGCTTGCGTAGAGTATAGGGCACCGGGCGTCCATGCCATGTACGAGACCTCAAAAGCGAGCGTGGAAATTTACAATACATTTTTAAAAATTCCCGTTTTCACATCTCGCGGTGACGCGCGGTGCCGAGCTCTTGCGCGTCTGGTGCCGAGCTCGTACCGAGTTTTCGAGTGGCTATGCGAGCGGTCGCGCTGCTCTCCGTGCTCGACGGAGCCGCCGGAGGTATGGGAGGGGCCGAGTGGATGGGGCCGTCGGCGGTGTGCCGACGTTTTGATATGCGAAAATTGGCCAGAGGAGAGAGAAAGGTGCGAAGACGTTGAAGTTAAAATTTTGAGTGCATATAAATTGCCTTCCACAAAACAGATTAAAAAAATTCTTGTTGGAGGATATTTCTGAAGAAGTGCCCTTTAACATCCCAGACATGCCACAACTTTATTGAGAGCCGTTCTCTGAGGCCCTTTAAAAACCATCGGTTATCCTGCCTTCACATTAGACGCCCTGCCCACGCCCATTTCTTCCTTTTGATTTATCGCTAACCCGTGTTTGTTGCCTGGCACGCACTGCCCTTTTGCTATCTCTTAACGTTACACCTATCGTTTTTCTTTCCGTAGCTCTCTGCTCGGTCCTGAATTGATGTTGAACCGTTTTCGTTATATCCTACACTCTAGGAAAAAAAAACCCGGCTCAGTTGGGGGACAGAGAAAACTTTATACCTCAAAACCCCCCGTTAGTCCCTAAATTTGCCCAGGGCACTCCTCTTGTCACAAAACCATGCCGTGGGCAAACTAAACGGACTAACTGCGAGAAATAGGCTTACGGGGGGTGGCCGCAGCATAGCAGCACGCGAAAATCATGCGAGAGCACCTCGGCTGCAATAGTACTCAGTTTTTGAAGCGCATGATGTCGTCCAAGGCCACTGAGAGCACGGCCGCTGTCCGTGACGAAGCGGATAGACTCTCCTGCTCAAGAAAAAGGGTTCGTGAAACCGAAGCGGCCAGCAGCCGTGCAACTGCATAAACAAGAACTAAGAGCTTCAAGACGTGTCGAATGTTAGCTGCAAAGGTTAGGTTTAAGTACCTATACGTAGTTTCATTACGTTCCCTTTGTTTACGAACTTATGTTATGCTTTGTAAGTATCGGGGACTCTTAGCGAAACGGTCAGCGGAAAGTAGTCAGTTGCCTAGCCGCTGCTCGCCAGACAGTAAAAAACGAAGTGAACCATGACCTTCTATATTTCACTTGAACAGGCTGTAATGTGCAGCTGCCAGTTTGCAGAAATATTGCTGCCATTTCCGCAAAAAAAGCAAGAAAACAAATGTTGTGGTTGTGAAGTATCAGTCCTAATGTATACACAGTGCAGCACTTCTTTTTTGGCCAGAAACACAATTTAGAGCGCTGTGTGTGCGCATTAAAGGGATATTGAACCAAACTTTTGGAGCTGCTCTTTTGCATGTAAACAAAAGCTTGACTGCTAAAATTGATCAATGCGACAAGCAGTTTAGCGAAAAAGGTGGATAGCACGTTTTTTTTCGCGATTTATTGCCGTATCGTTGCACCTTGCGGCCGCCTGTGGAAGCTGCGATAAGACCTCATTACACCCGCGAGCCCACCGTTCCCGCAGGACCACGATTGCCATCGCTACTCGCGGCATTTCCATGTCTGTCGTCTGCTCACAGCGTACACAAATATGTCAAGATGCTAATCGATGCTGTCTACATACCATAACCGTATGCACGCTTAAGTAATCTAAATGCAGCTATTTCTTTCGGACTTTACGCCATTTCTAACATTCTTACTTTTAAAACAGAGGCACGACGATGTTTAGACTAGTGGCGCCAACTGGTGGTTAGAAGGGGACCAATGGTTGTCAATAAACCGGCGCCCCTCATAAGCCTAACGGGGGCAGAATCGTGACTCTAAATAAAAAAATAAAGCAAATTGATTACTCGTAAGTTTTCTTATGGGCGACAGGAAACGAAGCGAAAGACCGGTGACATATTTATGGCCATTGAACGCGCTGTAGAAGGCAGCAACAACCACGAATGCAGTCCGAAGCGAAGCGTCATGCCCCGAAGGGCGCCGCCATATTTGTCGCCGCGGGATGTCATGACGTCACGCTCTTCACCTCGCGGCAGCCGGACGGCTTGGCGCGCGCGCTCCTAAAGCATTGAAAATAAAACCATCAGCTGAAAAATGTGCGCAGTGACGACCATACTTTGGTGTAATCACATTCTGAGAATATATTTTCAGCGTTTATGTTCAATTTTAGGAAATTGCTTCAGTATCTCTTTAAGGCTTAGCGCAGCTTGCTGTCAAAGCACATGAACATAATCACCATACGTTGCTTTAAACAGCAATACGCTTGATAAAAATGCGAGTGGTAAACCCAGGCAGTCTATGTGCTTTGCATATGAGGCTTTTATTTTCTCCTCTATTTCGTCTGCTGTGGTACCTAGTCATATCCTCGCTCGGTTCCTAATGCAAAGGTTGTGGGTTCGAATCATGGCATTTTTGTGTGGGTTTGTTTCTATTTCGTTGACTGTTGTTATGTGTGTTAAGTGCTGTCGGAAACTATCCTGCTCTAAATTACTCTGGAAATCACGTTTCATTTGCAGTTGTTCTTTAAATGGCTGCTTCTGGGGACTAACTGTTGCACTCTTCTCGAAGGGGACCAACAGTTAGTCCTGAAAGAGACGAATGCCAGTGGCAGGTCAGTTAGACCCCAAAAAGTCTAACCTCTCGCCCTCTTTTTACCCCTTTTTTCTTAGAGTGTATGCTTCTTCCCGATATGTGAGTACAAGTAAGACAAATATGTAAATCTGTTACATGCTTTTCTTCTGAGCGATATTGGTAGACTGCCATTCATGATATGGCAGAACCTGCCACATGCGCTCCACCCTGTTCTTGTTCTTTTAGTTATATCGCTGTGGTGAATTACACAGTGTTAGCTGGCTTGTGACGGGAAGAAATCGAGTCATATTAGACATGTCTTATTAGAGTTCTTGCTCCCATATAGCATTGCAGCGGTGGTCCAGTGGTGAGAGCACCCCATCGTGGAAGGTGCTGGCGTGAAGGTGTTGAGCTCTTATGTCGTAGATTAATATTCAGTTTTACGGATGTGTGCCTGAAGGCACCGTTTTAGTTGTGGGTACTGGGCTAGTTACGGAGGAGGAGAATTTTCACCGGTTAATGCCAGTGGGTGGATTTTCCCTAATAGCGCGCTATCGTGGATTGCCGCCGCTCCGTGACATTACAACGATGACCTTCGGTGGTCATCGTTATCGTCGTCGCCAATATTAGAGATGGTAAATTTGCATGGATTCTCTCACAACTATGCTGCCGTTGCTATGTGGGCTTTGGAACATTTGCCTCGTATTCGAGAGGTGCTGGGAGGTGAGCTAGGCGCTTAAAGGGGCTGCGAAAGAATGCTTGGGGGGATACCGGCTATACTTCAGGTGGGTTCTTTATGTCACACAGATGCTGACTTAAAAAGAATTACAGGAATCGATGCACAGGAACGGGAGTTATTCAGTGAAGAAATTTCAAAATACAAGCAAACAAAACGCTGCCCTCAACTCGATTTTGGCGGGGCTTCCCACTCCTATTTCGCTCTCCCAATGACGGCACCTGGCGCAACCAATCAAAACAACCAGCCGGAGCACGTCGCGGAAGTTTATACTTCATGGTTGCCTGCTCTCTGTAACTCGTTCTTGCTGAGACGGGCAGCGTCGTTTCCATGCCAGAGCGCCCCTGGTGGTGTATTTTTATTTTACTTGCTTTGCAGGGCTTTTATCAAAGACAAACAAGTTGTTTTTGTTGATCTAATATAAAACGCAGACAGGTGACAAAATGTGTCTCTATTTATTCACACAATTTGCAGTATATTTACTGTTTGTCCGATCATCAAGCTCGCGCTAGGTGTGTCATATGCGCTGCTAAAAACCCGCCACTGCGTGGCGACACCATCAGAGCCATGAAGTTGTTTTTGGGAGGACATTAAAATATTAAAAAACGGAATATACGTGGCATTACCGACGCTAATAGCACCATTATAACTCACCGTACGCAATCAACAGGCAAAACAGTTAACTAAGATTGTGTTTCTGGGCCCCTTTAACACCTGAATGCCGGTTGCTGCCTCAGTGTGTGCAACCAATGTGTGGCTACGCAAAGACGCGCACACCGCCCGGTGTGTACACTGTGGCTGGCTCTGAGGCCGCCATCGACCTAATGCTAGCTAATGTTGTAAAAAAAAATACTTGCTGAAGAAGGCTGCTGCCTTGTTACGTGACCGCTTCCAAGACAAGAAAAGGCAAACAAAAACGCTTAAAAACGAATAAAATGAGATGAAACGAGGGCAGACCCAAGCAATCTCGATTTATGCTGTTCAATAAATATTTGTCACAAGCACAAACACAGACAGAAAGAAGAGAAAAAGCGGAGAAAAATAATCAACGCCATCGCAGACTGAGAAATTTGGCCGAATTTTCTAGCCCTGTGAAAGACTCACAGCTCTTCTACTTTTACCGCAATTATGACTGACTCAGCATCTACATGTTCGCATCTAGCCGCGTCTGCAGAATAACAGGCACTACACTCACTGACGTTTTTTGTGCGACCAGGCTTGTGTCTATTATTGTTAACAAATTAACTTTTGATGCCTAGGCAGAGATGAATGCATTCAAATGAGGTAGCAGATACTTTTGTGAAGACATCTTTTGAAGACCAATTCATTAATCTGCTCCAGCCCGGCTGATGTAATATAGGGTCCACACTTGTCAGTTCTATGCATTTGAAAGAATTTGCAGCCTGAGCGCTTTGTTGCTGTGCCGACCACTGGCATCTTATGTTGCCGTGGTGAGTAAAGAATCGGACTTCCGTAAGCTAGAGGTTTCACGCACTCATCTGTGTTGTCGTACACCTCAATTAAGCTACTTATACAGATCTGATCCGGTAGTCTCCCATTTGCGCCTGTTCTGTGGTGAACCCAAAAGGATAGATCACTTTTTGCCGTTCTGCCGCCGCTGCTTCTCTTTTCGGAGGCGCCTGCTTAACCACATGAGCAGCTCGGTTTGAGTTTGCCTATAGGGGTTGGTATGTAGTGTACTGTGTACATTACTTCGTTTCAATAGGCTGTGTTTTAATCAACAATTCCCACTCGCTGCTATTAAGTTTAAAGAGCACTGCTAGCGTTCTTTTCTCTTCTTTGGCTAGTCCTGTACCAAATACCAGGCCTGGCTGCTGAGGTATACAGTTCGACATGACTTCCACGCCTACCCGCGCCTCTGCTTCATTCGATACACTGCTAGCAGTACAGCACCTCAACATCATGCTGAACACCACGAAATTTTGCGTTATAACGATTACTGGCAAGAAAAACAACATTTTCAATGTATAAGGAGCGGTTGGGTCTTCAAACAACCAAAATTTTTTGGACCACAGAGCGAAAGGTAACCGAATTTTTGAAATTCTACAAATTGATATAGTAAAGTTTCGCTCAACAAAGCGGAAAGGTTCTTTTCCTCTTCTTTCCTTTGCACCAGGGATGCCCCGTCGGAGACGGCTTGTTATGTCTTGAAATGTGGAGAACTAGCTAGGCGATACTTGGGAACAACAGAGAATTTGCAGGGGATATAACTTGAAGCTTTATGTACAATAGTTTACATGTATATACAAGTTGAGCACTGAGCACAACAACAACATGGAACTAGCTAACATTTAGGGGAGGCCCCTGCTCGGCATAGCCGAAGATTCGTTACATTTATCTCCGTAGCCCAGAACCCCTTTTCCGGGCTCCGGGACCCAGTTTCAATGACACATGGGCCCGGCCCATATTCATCAGCGTCCAATCGTGTCAAACCCTTAACATGATTGGTTATTAGACGTGTGGCCCGCCCTCCAACTTCCTTAAGGCACATAACCCTCTCTCAAATGTACATATTGTAAAAAGGGCATCATTTTCACTTAAAACAGTGAATTCCGTGAATGCACACAGATACGGATTGACCCCCTGGGTTACGTGCCCCGCCCCACACTTCCACTGTATTACACAAACTCTCTCCCCTATGAAAGACAAGGCAAAACACATAAAAACAACATGTTGAAACACTTCCGCGGGTACGTCCGTCTCCCCAGTATCCGTGACCTTGACGATTCCCGGAACTGGGGCAATTATCGGCCCCAACCCCCAGCTGCGACCGTCGCGAACACAACCCGGGGTCGCAGAACCACTTTCCGAAGCGAGTCGGATCACAATGGACTGCCGACCCAGCAGCCGTCCTCCGGGGTCCGAGCGGCGTCATAACTCAACTGGCCGTCACTTTTCCCAATTAAGCGGGTGGCTGCGTCCGTTCTGTCCGGTGGCGTCTTCTGCGCGCGCCCGTTTCTTGAGACCGAGTTTTCGAGCCTCGGGGCCATACCGGACGCCAGCCAGCTGCACCGTCGACCACAGCTCCCATTCATCCGGACGCGGCCGGCTCCGCTTCGTCCAGCAGTGTTCTCTTTTCAAAAGAAAAGCGGTCGAACCTCCGAACGAAGCGTTCAAATCTAAATTGGGCCGCAACTGGTGTTTGTCAAGCCGCGGTGAGCTGTGGGCGTACGATGCAACGGTGGCGTTGACATTTTTATGGCTCTTTCTACACTGGCGCGGAGCGGTCCGGGCGAGAAACACGCGTCCTTCCCCGAAAGGGGACAATGGGAGGCTTAGGAGAGCCGGCCGCTCCCTCTCTGGCTGCTGCCCGCCTTGAACGCTAACTGCCGCCTCCCGCTTTGCGCCCTCCTCGCAGCCACCCCGCCCGGGGCTCTCCGGAGTCTGCAGCGGCGACACAGGGGACAGAAAGATGGGCGCTCCTAATGAGACCGCGCGCATCCACAGCCCTCCTTGGGGCCCGCTCAACGGCGAAGCTTACCTCCCTTAGCCGCGAAGAAAGGAGGGGGGGAGGGGGGAATAAACACACACGGCGCATGCTAGGCCTCTAGAGATATCGTTATTACTTACCGTGGGCAACAGGCTTCTTAATAATGAGTGCAGCAGTAATGGTGAAAACATCAAATTTTCGATATTAATTAACCAGGCTGCTAGTTAGCACATATTAGCTGTATTCTTACAGAATACACCTCTGACAATGCTATGCTTAAAAATTGCTGTTCTAACTGAAAAAGCCTATTTAAAAAAATGTGTAAAATCTTACGTGAAACCCCCTGCCTACAAGACGCGCACTGGTGAAGTCAATCTAAAGTTCTTGGCTAGATCTGATTTGAGCATTTTACGAAGCTAGCCCCTTTGCTTCTTTGCTTCTCCTGTACTTGGCTAGGTCCTAATAAATATTTTATTTCATCATTTTTTTCATGTGCTCAACAAGGGGATCTTAATTATTTAAGATTTTAAAATCGGTGCTCTTATGCATCGCTATGATATTTTCCCATTTTATTTTCTTGGTACGCTGTGCTTCTTATACAAAATGTACGTCGCAGAAACGCAAAATCAAATCTATTGAATTAATTTATTGCCATAAGCGTTGCAATGCTCAGAAAATCGGATTGAATAGCACTTGTACCGATTAAGAATTTTGCGCAGGTTTCACGTAACACCATCCAAGGCCTTAAAAAATTTAACACGCCGTAGATACGTGAAAAAAAAAACTTATTGTGCATTGTGCGCCCCCGTGTGGCCCTCTAAAATTTTTTTTTTGCTACGCCGAAATACTTTATTAGGTGTTATTCTTCAAAAAATTCTAATAATCATGTTAGAGGCAAGAACGTTTTGTAAGTTGTAGAAAGGCATAGTAGATGTTTCATGAAATGTTCGGCACTTACGGCCCTTTTCGATGGCTTTAAAAGAAAGGCCGTGCAATATCAAAAACAAAACAACGTGACTAGCTACACCGCGCTTCCCCACAAGACGCATCGAACCGCGTTTTTATATAATAAAGCATACGCACTGACCGTACCCAAGTGAATTTTCGCCATTCACTGGGACGGCTGCTCAGTGATAGAATGATATACGAAGCCTACATTGATCTCAGTGACATGACCACTTAACCTTTCTTTTTCTGCTCTTCAGTGCGATGACTGAGTGCAAACTTCGTCTTAATGTCCTGTCGGTTGCATCAGAATCATTACTGCAAATCACTCCGCATGCTTTTCGTATGCCGGGAGACTTTGGTCCAGAGGATGGTGACAAAGGTGTTGGCCGCTAACTTCGCGACGGTCGGCGAGTATATTTCTTTCGTTTTAAATGCAACTGGCAGCCCTATAACACGGTAGCGAAAAAGAGCTACTATGTGTTCTTTCTTGGTGTTTGACCAGCATTTTAAATGGGACAAAAACGGATGACATAGAAGGTATCACCTTTGACAAAAATAACCGAAAAAACGTTATTTGACTGTTAGCCGCTGAGCAAGACACTTATGGCTGTCCTTGAGCGCTAAACCTGTGTAAAGTCATGATAACTTAAGAGCGTACGTTGTTGGGCTAGTCGGTCAATCATGGTGAATACAAGGGGGGTATTGCGCACAAAAAGACAACGACAAGAAGATAACTGCGCCATACTGTGCTTGTTGTGTTATCTTCTTGTCCTTGTCTTTTTGTGCGCAGTACCCCCCCTTGTATTCACCGTGATGATAACTATTTTTCTAGAATTTCGCCGCCTTTTTGCCAGTTGGAGTGCCGTAATGGCTTCAGAGTACCGCTGACAAGCAAACCACGCTTTAGCAAAGGGCACATCGAAACAAAAGCTCAACCTGCTTCATCTCAACCCTTCTCTTTCTTCTTCCTCCTTTCTTCCCTCCTTTCTTCGTTCACTCACGGAGTGGTTGAGGTGATAGGGTTACTGGCCCTTTCCTTTCTTCAAAAAAAAAAAAAAATTCATTTTCACGTTTCTTAACCTCCTTTACAACTGACGAAGACCGTACAGCCTAAAATATGTAAGAAATTCTGGATATTTCATCCCATTTAACTATTTTTGCTGGAACATCAAAAGCACTTTGATAAGCGTCTTACGACTGCAAAAATATGTCTCGGTTTCACCGAGCTGCAGTGCAGCGCAGTTTTAAGTGTTAGCTTAAGGTGAGTGAAATATGCTGTATAGTAGTCCGAATGAACGAAAACTTTCAAAGGCACCTAAATTTTGAATGGAAAATTAAAAATTTCTTCTCGATTGTCATCGACCTTAACTTGCACAGATCGCACGGAGAGAACACTTCCAACTTGAACATATCTAGGAGAAACCTCATGGTGGCCTGATTATCAAAAAGGGAGTAATTGGTGAGGAAGCAATAACAAAAAGTTGCCCATAGTGTAATGTACTTGTTGACGAAGGGGGCTTTAATAACAAGTGCGAAGACAGACAAGGCCACGCAAGCTGGGGGAGCAAAGGCGACAGATTCCACACGGCGCGAGCCCTACTTCGTCGTTGTCAGCTATGCGCCACCTGGAAATGCTAGGTGGCATTATTCCCCCCTTATGAAAAAGAAGAGCGCTGTCGACGTAACAAAAAATAAACAAAAAAACGAGCAAAGTTTCGCAACTGAAGCGTTCCAACACATCAAGACATCTGCGTCACCGAGTATAGTACGGCTTAAGCCGCACTACGTGCACAATGTCGGAGCTGGGCTGTCGGCGTCGGGGTTGCGCAACGCCGCTCGGAACCACTTCTTAGTTAACGTCACTCACACGCCTGACCACTCTGTAAGGGCCAAAATAGCGGCAGAGCAGTTTTTCGCACAAGCCTTGGCGACGGAAAGGAGTCCATACTCAGACTTGGTCACCGTGTTTGTAGTCAACCTGTCGATGGCGAAGGTTGTAAATGCGCGCATCGGTGCTCTGCTGTTGCCCGATGTGCACGCGGGACAGCTGACGGGCTTCTTCAGCACGTTGGGCAGATTGTTGAGTGTCTGGGTCGAGCTGGTCATCCACTGGGCTCGGGAGCATGGCACCGAGCATGCTCTGGACTTCACGTCCGTACACAAGACGGAACGGCGTAAAGCGCGTGGTTTCCTGCAGGGCGGTGTTGTAGGCGAAGGTGACATACGGCAGGACCTCATCCCAAGTTTTGTGTTGGACATTTACGTACATGGACAACATCTCCGCAAGGGTCCTGTTCAATCGTTCGGTCAAGCCATTACTCTGCGGATGGTAGGCTGTGGTCTTGCGGTGCGTTGTACAGCTTAGCCGAAAGATATGGCCGATTAGCTGCGCTGTAAACGCCGTCCCTCTGTCTGTAATTACGTGCGATGGGGCGCCATGTCGCAGGACGATGTTCTGCATGAAAAACTCTGTGACTTCGGAAGCTGTGCCACGAGCGATCGCCTTGGTCTCGGCGTAGCGAGTCAAATAGTCGGTAGCAACTATGATCCACTTATTGCCGCCCTGCGACAAAGGGAAAGGGCCGAGGAGGTCCATGCCGATCTGGTCGAACGGAGCGCGAGGGGCAGTAACGGGTTTGAGAAACCCCGCCGGCTTAAGTGGTGGCGTTTTCCGGCGCTGGCATTCTCGGCAGCTTTTAACTTAGCGTTTGACATCAGCAGAAAGTCCAGGCCAGTAGCACATGTTCCGCACTCTGGAGGGCGTACGTGAAAAGCCCAGGTGGGCAGACGTGGGCTCATCGTGGCAGGCGAAAAGAACGTCAGCTCGGAGGTCGGCTGGAATGACCAGAAGGTAAGGTCTATCGTTGCCTCTCGAGTTCTTCTTGTACAAGAGACCTTGCCGCAAACAGAAGGAGCCAAGACTTCGAGAGAAGTGGCGAGGTATAGCCGTGTCACTATCTTCAAGGGCGTCAATGAGAGGGCGTAAGTCCGAGTCCGCCCTCTGCCGAGTCAGTAGGTGATAGGCGGTGAGAGTACCAAGGAAGCTGCTGTCGTCGTCGGGCGCTGCGTCGCCAGGATCAACTGGTGCACGCGACAGTGTGTCGGCGTCTTCGTGTCTGCGGCCGGACTTGTAGACAATAGTAATGTCAAATTCCTGGCGCCGTAAGCTCTAGCGTGCCAGGTGTCAAGATGGGTCTCGCAAATTTGCCAGCCAGCATAGGCAGTGGTGATCGGTTAGGACTTTGAATGGGGGGCCGTACAGATAAGGGCGAAACTTCATGGTGGCCCACACGACCGCAAGACATTCTTTTTCAGACGTGGAGTAATTGCTCTCGGCGCGGGAGAGAGTACGGATAGGTGATAACCCTCTCAAGGCCCTCTTGGTGTTCAACAAGGACAGCGCCAAGACCGATGTTACTGGCGTCGGTGTGGACCTCGGTATCGGCATCTTCGTCGAAGTGCGCAAGAACGGGAGGTGTTTGAAGGCGCTGGCGGAGCGTGGAGAAAGTCTTCTGTTGCTCAGTGGTCCAGACAAAGGAGGTGGTATTCCTGGTGAGGCGCGTCAACGGCTCAGCAATCGTGGAAAAGTCCGCAATAAAGCGCCGATAATAAGCACAGAGACCCAGGAAGCGCTGGACAGCTTTCTTGTCGGTTGGAACGGGAAAACACGCGACGGCGATAGTCTTTTCCGGGTCCGGCCGCACTCCCTCAGCGCTGACAATGTGACCCAGAAATTTTAGCTCTTCGTAACCGAAATGGCACTTCTGGGGCTTCAGTGTAAGGTCAGCCGAGCGGAGAGCGTCGACGACAGCCCGCAGGCGCTGGAGATGTTGATCAAACGTTTCCGAAAAAACAACAACGTCGTCCAAGTAAACAAGACAGCTTTGCCACTTGAGGCCCATGAGAACGGTGTCCATCATCCTTGGAAACGTAGCCGGGGCGGAGCACAAACCAAAAGGAAGCACTTTGAATTCATAGAGGCCATCTAGAGCCACAAAAGTGGTTTTTTCGCGGTCCCGTTCGTCTACTTCAATTTGCCAATAGCCACTCTTCAAGACAATAGATGAGAAGTACTTAGCGCGCCGTAATCTATCCAGCGAGTCCTCAATGCGCGGCAACGGGTAGACGTCCTTTTTGGTCTCACTGTTCAGTTTGCGATAGTCGACATAAAACCGGAGAGTGCCGGCCTTCTTAACGAGGACGACAGGCGGAGACCACGCGCTTTGGGAAGGTTGAACGATGCCATCGTCAAGCATTTCCCGAACTTGAGTTTGAATAACCGCCCGTTCCTTAACAGAAACACGGTAAGGCTGCTGTCGTATAGGGCGAGCGTCGTCATAGGTGATGATGCGGTGCTGCGTGATGGATGTTTGACGAACCTTCGAGGAGGAAGCGAAGCACGGCTTGTATTCCTTCAGCAGCTGCTCCAAAGCCAGTTGTTGCTCCCGAGGCAGGTGGCAGTTTATGTCGATGTTTTCAAGGGAAGGTTCGTCAGTGTCGGCTGCGGACGCAAAACAAACAGGATTATTGATAACAGGTTCGGCAGAAGCGATAGCAGTTCCTGCAAAAATGTGCCGGTATTCATTAGAAAAATTTGTGACCAGGACCGCAGACCGGCCACCACGAAGCGTCAGTATACTGCGAGCGGCAAAGATGCCCTGTTTTAGCAGGAGTGAACGGTTAGCCTCGGCGACTGCTTCTGCGTCCTGCAAGTCGTTGCAGGCAGGGTGTCGAACCGGAACTGAACCCGAACCCGAAACCGGAACCGAACCCGAATTTTCACCCGGAACCGGAACCGAACCGAACCCATATTTTTTTCGCCATTTTGGAACTGAACCCGAACCGGAACGATTCAAAGGAACCGTTCCGAACCGGTTCGGGACCCGGTTCAGCCCCACTTTTTTGCATCCCGGCATAGGTCTTGTTTTCCGACAAAATGAGATGATCTATTGCATAGTCTTACCCACCTGTAGCTGTCTGCACTGGGAAATGCGAAAATGGTACCCAGTATATGCGACAGCAAACTTAGAGGAGGTCTGGTGCCTGGAAAGAAGCCTAATTTACGCTTCTGTAATGTACTGCCGCCAATTCTAAACACTTGTACGTCAGGTTTATGTGAAATCTTGAGTTATTACTCCTCCCTTTTACATATTTGCGTAAGTCTTTAACCAAAATGTTAGGACTGCTCTAACTCAGTAAAGTACTGTAGACACGAAACTTTTTCTTGCGTGCTTTCTTCTTTCAAACGATGCGTTTGAGGTTGGTGTACATGGAGGACCGCGTGGTATTCACCAACACATAATAAATAATTTATGTTTGAATTTCTTCTTGACCCTGTTTCGGTTCATCAACATAACGATGGCTGTGACGTGTAGTGGAAATTAGGTCGCGTGAGGTGCTATAAAAAGGCAAAATAACTGCTGATACGTCGTTCGTTGTAGTTATAGGTCTTGAAGTCGGCTGATATAAGTTCTACAGTGAGTCAAAACAACATATCAGCGTTTGTATTAGTTTTACCGTGCCTCACGTGACCTAATGTTGAACTCACGTCAAAGCCATCATTCGGTTGATGAAACCGAAGCAGCATGAGAGAAAAAATTATTTTCTAAATTATTTAGTGGCAGTAGGCGAATACCACACGGTGATCCATGTATTCTAATATCTATGGCGTCATTTGAAAGGAGAAAACACGCAATAAAACTGGGTGTCTATAGTCATTTTAGTACCGATTGAGAATGCCTTCCTTGAAATATTAGCGCGAGGACCCAACAATGTTGTGATGGTGGTTTTTGAGGAAAGGAAATGGCGCAGTTTGTCTCACTTCTTGATGGACACCTGAACCGCGCCGTAAGAGAGGGAGGAAGGTGGGAGGGAAAGAAAAAAGAGAAACAGGCGCAGTAGGGGTGGGCTCCAGAATAATTTCTACCAGCTGGGGATCTTTAAAGGCCAACTGCATATGTTTTAGAAATGGACGAGCTTAAAAAGGTCGAATGTGTGAAACTTCCAAGTAAAGTATGCGAAGTCCTTTTGGCCTAGCATTTGAAACGGTGACGTAATCACCAATTAAAACTGCGACGGCCTTCAAGCTTCTCCGCAGCGCACAACGCTAAGTGGGGGACGCATGATGACGTCATCGAAAGTATCCGTACATTTCCAACGCATAAACGCCTGCTTTGAAGGAAAAAAAACTAACGGCACCGAAGTCAAAGCCCGCCGAACGTTGTTTAGAAGCGTCCAACGAGGCACGGCAGGGCGTGGCTGACGGCAGCAGTAATTTGAAATCATACCTTCCGTGACATCACACTGAACTTCCCCGCACTCCTTTGTTGCTTTGAGGAGAAGTGCAAAATTTAATCGCCGATTACGTCACTATTTTAAATGGTAGTGCAAAAAACTACACCGTCTGTCATATAGCCCCAACGTCTACTCGACACGTTAAACCTGAGATATTACTACTAGTATTACCAAAATAAGGATGTATAAATTGGTGCAGCTTCTTTTTATTTTTTAGAATCCGCATATTCTTGTTTGCGCGCGACGGAAATAAGCAACGAAAGGCGGGTTCTTGGCAACGGTGGAGATATACTAATAAGGAAAAAATTAAATACTTATTGCACAAAAGGGAAATGCGGAAATACATGGGCTCGCTGGCATGCGATAGTGATTACGCTCAAGAAGATGATACTGCGATGCGATGTAACTACGATGAAGTGATTTCGTCATGCCGATTCGCTGAAATCGTTCTGCTTGTAAGAAAAAATTGCTGCCAGTCGCCAGCGCGCGGCTCCATCCGCTGTTCGCGCACTGCTCGATCTTGAATTCTCGTTCTGGCGACTTATATCTACTTTTCGCGGCCGGGATCGAACCCCGGCCGTGGCGGTTGAATTTCTTTCGAGGAGAAATTCTAGAGGCCCGTGTACTGTGCGATGTCAGTGCACGTTAAAGAACCCCAGGTGGTCGAAATTTCCGGAGCCCTCCACTACGGCGTCTCTCATAGCCTGAGTCGCTTTGGGACATTAAACCCCATAAGCCAAACCAAACCATACCTTTGCGCCAAAGGGGCGTTTGTGCCGTGGTCAGTGCATTTCTACCTGTGCGAGCAACGAGAAACAATTTCAGCAATAAAATGATATTTTTGTCATGATGCTGTATTCTTTTGGGCACGAAGGTACGTCCTAACATGTAACGTCCATGGCTGAAGGGTGAAAAAGGTTTTTGCGGCCGATTAAAACCAAGTCGAGCCCACTTATAGCGAATCTGACAGTCCCGCAGGTTCTATTCGTTATACCTGATGCTCAGCAAGTGGATTCTTCTTACAACAGCCAAAAATACTAAGGCCGCTATAAGTGGCAATTATTTCTTACAAAGCTGCGTTATGCGTGTCTACTTGTGCAAAGCAGAGCCTGCCGCGGCTCTTTCCAGGCTATTTAGGGCGGTCATTTAATCCTCGTCGAGGCCTTACTGTCAACTATCAAATTTAGGGACGGGGTATAACTAATCATGGATGAAGTCTGCATGGCAACCGGTGGCAGGTCGGCCACATAAATGAGATTCCTGGCAGTAGGAAGAACTCGTACTTGGTGTTCAACGTCTCCGTCAGAGCAGGCGCTTCTGCGACTTTGTGGTCCGCAGGAACGTAGTTATCCGAGGAAACATCCAGTCGGCTATAGATCAACAAAGCGTTGCTAGAAATCTGCAATCCAGATTTCGTGTTTTCGAGCTTCTTCTGTCGTTACTGGGCTGATCCAGCGACGAAGTAGCGCAGCGCTTGTGGCGCAGAATGCATCCGTTGCACTGCCCGCTATATGACAATGCCTGCACATGGCAGCGGCGCCAAAGATTGAGACGACTGGGCAGGCTATGCATACCAAGTGGCTGGCATGGCCAGCAAGGATTTCAAAATTATCTAATCGCTGCTGTTAGTTGATCCATGAGATTAGTCAGTAGCTTCGCTTTTGACGATGCCCCTGTCTCACGCGCACCGCGCTTTTTTCTACTCAGGATGCTTTGCCGAGCCGGCGAACGCGTAGGCAATGATCGCCCTCGTTGGCCATCGACGCGGGTTTGGCCGGCGGCAACTTACTATTTCAATAGAGAATTATAGCACATGGTTACCGTGTTTACATTAGTACAGTGTTACCGGACGCCGGAATTTTCCTGTTAGCGCTCGGCACAGCAGTGCAGCCTTTTAATTCCATTTCTGGGTTGACATGTTCTTCCCGGGGCGGTGTCGTGAAGGTTGGGAGGCGCTATTTCATCTGCGTGCTTAGCGGAAGGGCGACCTCCACAACCTCGGGGTAGTTCACCACGCCACCTCGCTCGCTGTAACCGAGTGGTGTGGCCAGAGTTGTTCGCTGTATCTGCGATGAATTTCCGTTGCCCTTATGCATATTTTCACGGTTTCACCACACCCGCTCAAAATAAGCGAGCGTTCGTTATATCTATGGCCATTAAAGTGGGCTCCACTGTACATTCGCTGACTTCGCTTTAATACACTAGTATCAAGAAAGTTTAGCTAAGGCTGTAGATGTATGGGTAGAGGAAGTAATGGCCGATCGCAACATTTGTCACCTGCCTTGTGGAGAGGCCATACAGGTAAGTAAAAGCGAAGAGTGAGAAAACCGAATGAATCAGCACTTTCGAGCATGTCCAGAAAAGACAGGCAAGCACTTACTCACCTATTAAGCATAGCTGCCAGAAAGGGGTTGTTTGTGGCTTTGGAAATAAGTGCCTGAAACAAGTTGGTGGACAAATGATGCATGCCAGATTAACCCCTCCTTATCACTCTATCAGGGGCGCAAAAAATTCTGTGGACGCAAAGGTTGCATTTGATAGCGCCCCAGGAAAAGTCCCAAACATTCTATCACAAACAAATTTCTTACTTTACTATAGCGAGAAGCCACGATTAGCTGAGTTTTTGAAGACACTGAGATATAGGGGCTCAGGATATATAACGTGAGTCACAAACGCGATGTCGAATAGGTGATTTAAATAAAATATGTTTGGTAAATTCTGGATGTTAGGGAAAGCCAGTGCTCCCACGAGGCTCTCGTGGGTTGGGGGATGGGCGGTGGAGGGATTCTCGAACATTTTCTTACCATGTAGTAGAGGAGGGGGGACTGGCAAGTCGGTTTCGGCGTGACGGAAAGGTATCTCTGTCTGTATGTGTACAGGTGCCGATACATGACAGTTTCGTTTCTCAGTAGTGCGCGGGAACGTAGAGGGCGCGTGCGGCGGCAATTTTGGGGCCCCGTAAGTACACTGCGTACGAGAAAGTCCCAACTGACTAAAGCTTGAAGGGAGACCTATTACTCGCGCTACGGAGTCTCTCAAACTGCTCAAGCAGGAGGGTCTTGTAGATGCAAAATGTATCGGGTTTTCATCCTACACCTCATAAGGTGGATTATAGCGTTTATACATAGCCTATTTTAATTAATTTCGAGTTCATTTCATTTTGCGGCTCTTGCAGTAAATTCCTCTTTTTGCTGCGGACAATCAATAAAATGGGCAAAGTGAGAACATCTCGCATTAAACAAGTTTTTCATGCTCAAGTAACGCAGTAAGCACGACAAAAGGAAGACAGAAGATGACACGAGCGCTGACTAACAACTGGTTATTTTATTCTGGGAAAAGGCGCAGGACACAGGAAACAACCCCAGAAAAACAGAACAAAGGTTAGTACTTAAAAATCATACTGCGCATGCACATCACAGTCGAGTCGTGACTTCTTTTTCAGCGAAATTCGAAGAGTATCTTCGATAGTAGACGGCACTCACAGCTGGACCTCACACAATGAAAGAAAGCCTGACTCCTTATCTACAAAACTGATAGATGGTGAAGCAACATACTCATCTGCTTCCCCACTTAGAAAGACAAGTCTCCTGTTTAATCACCCTGATCGAATTTGTAGGGAGATGGTGGAGGCCTGTATGATCACGAAGGATGCAGATGAGCGTGTTGCTTCACCATACATAAATTTCGCAGATAAGGAGCCAGGCTTTCATGGCATTGTGTGAGGTCCAGGAGAAAGGGGAGTGCCGTCTACTATGGACTATAGTATCCGAATTTCATTGAAAAAGATGTCATGACTCGACTACGATGTGCATGCGTAGTATGGTTTTTTAGTTTTAATCTTTCTGTTCTGTTTTTTGGATTGTTTACTGTGTCCTGCGCCTTCATATACTTTTCGGAGAATGTAATAACCAGTTATTAGTCAGCGTCTGTGTCGCCTCCAGACTTCCGTTTGTTCTGTTTACTGCGCTGCTTAAGCAACCGTTACCAACTAGCCCAGTTTTATGTTCTCGTAAACAAATCTTTTCATTTGTTATTTTGTATAGCAATGTGCAAGAAACAAGAAAACGCATATCACTGAAACCCATCTGCGTTCTAATTTTTTTTTGTCCTGAACCCGTTTGAACCCGTCTGAACCGGTTCGAGACGGTCTGAACCGGTTCGAACCGGAACGGAATGGCCCTCTGGAGCCGAACCCGGAACTGAACCGGAAAGGCGTGAACCCGAACCCGAACCGAACCCGAAAAAATGCCGGTTAGGTAACTTCAACCAAAACACCGCTCCGTGGCGGCAACGTGACACTGTAAGCAGAAACACAAAGGGCGGCACTGCGGTGGCAAGAGTCGGCGAGGTGGGCGGCTTTACTGGTCGAAAAGGTTGTGATTCTTTGGCGGAGGTCGATGACAGCACCATACTCCCGCAGAAAGTCAATGCCCATAATGAGATCGCGGGAGAAATTGCATAGAACTACACAACTGACGACGAACGTAGATCCGTGAATCTGAACGCGAGCCGTGCAAATACCCTTTGGGGTAACGAGGTGACCACCGGCTGTACGAAGCTGCACCACAGAACAAGGCGTAAGCACTTTTTTTCAGAAGAGTCGCCAATTTAGCACACATAATTGAATAGCCAGCCGCGGTGTCCACTAATGCACTGACTCTGTGACCATCGTGAAGAACAGGTATGTCCAAAGAAACGGGGCTGGCTAGGTCGGATGACGGTGTTATCTGTTCATGGTCGGAGCGCAGCGGCGGCAACGGGAGGTCTTCAGCGCAGCGACTCCCAGCGACCTCGCCCCCGAAGGTCGCTGGTCTCAGTTTTCCCGGCGAGGGCTCGGCGAGCGACCCCGTGCTATGAGCGAGGTGCAGTGCGGGTTCGGGGAAGAGCGCCTCGGAGACGATGGGCGCGGCTGATGCGGCTCGCGGGCTGAAATTCGCGGTTCCGCTGAAGTGTTCAATGGCAGGGGGCCGATGGCCAAACCGGGGTCTGGGCGAATCGGCTCGAAAGCCCTGCTGACCGAGGCGCCGATAAGAGCAATGACGGTAGAGATGACCGGGTTCTCCGCAGTGAAAGCAGAGTGGCCGGTTGTCAGGTGTGCGCCAGACATCGGCCTTCCGCAAGGGCACTCGGCGATCGTCGAAATACTGCACTGGTGGCACTGAGGACCACGGCTCAGGAGGCGTTACCGAAAACGGTGGCGGTGAAACCTCAGCCGGGCGCCTCGCAATTTCAGCGTAGATGGGGCGGTGGCAGTCTCCCGGCAGAGGTGGTGTTTCGACGGTAGGACCCCTGAACGCCTGTTGCACCTTCTCGCGAAGAAGAGCAGAAATCGAACCTAGCGCAGGCTGCGAAGGGCTGCAAAATTTCAGGACCTCTTCCCGCATGGCGGTGCGAATCAGTTTACGCAGATCGTCAGGGTTGCTCCCGTAGGTAGCAAGCAATGCAGTGACAGCAGCAGCATGCACGGGCCGGTCGTAGGTCGCAGAACGTTGTTGAAGCACCTTTTCCATCGTTGTAGCCTCTGTAAGGAATGCAGCAACGGTCGATGGTGGGCTGCGCACGAGGCCTGCGAAAAGCTGCTCTTTGACGCCGCGCATCAAATGCCGGAGTTTATTTTCTTCGGGCACGGCCGGGTGAGCTCTTCTGAAGAGACGCGTCATGTCCTCGACGTACATCTGAACACTTTCGTTCGGCAGCTGGATGCGAGGTTGGAGAGCACGCTCAGCTCGTTCGCGACGATCCACGCTTGTGTAGGCCTCCAGCACCCGACGACGGAACTCATGCCCCGAGATTAAAACGTCCTCCCGGTTTTCAAACCAGGTGCGAGCACCATCCTCGAGGCTGAAGTAAACGTTCCGGAGTTTGGCTGCGTCGTCCCATTGGTTAAACGCAGCTACGCGTTCAAAGTGAAGAAGCCAGTCCTCCACATCCTCAATAAGTTCCCCACGGAACGTCTTGGGGCGCCGCGGTGTCTGCAAGGTGTAGCGGGATGGCGCGGCAGCGGCGGTTTGCAGATGAGGAGGAGCGGCTGTCTCTATGGCGCCGCTCTCTACTAGTCCTACCTCCGAAGGCAGTCTCTGGATCCTCCGACTGAAGCGATGTACCGGGGTGTCAAGCGGTACAGGGCTGGCGCGACGGCTGCCTGGAGGGGTCTGTTGCATGGGCTCACGGGTACCCCGCACCTCCTCCAGACTGTAACGTACTTGTTCACGTAGGGGGCTTTAATAACAAGTGCGAAGAAAGACAAGGCCACGGAAGCTGGGGCAGCAAAGGCCACAGATTCCACACGGCGCGAGCCCTACTTCGTCGTCGTCAGCTATGCGCCCACCTGGCAATGCTAGGTGGCAATAGTATTACATAGGAAAGACACCAAGCCTTCAAGTTATCTGCTGAAGTTATATTACTATAGTAGAAGCGCTACTTTCCTTCCGTAACAGTTTTCATAATTTAATATCCGCGCTATTTTGTGTCTCTTAAAGGCTTGCTTTTGAAGCATCTACAACGAAAGGAACAAGCTGTCACTGACCATAGTCGAATATAAAAGCGAATTCGAAACCAGCAAGGGTTTAGTTTTCGCGATGTGCGAGCGAATTTCTATGCGAAGAATATGATGTAATGACTGGGCATAGATGCTTGGCCTAGGATCTTTGTTCTTGCTCTGGAGTTGCTGACGTGGTCCGGATGAAAAGGGGTTCGAGCACAAGGCGCGGCTTCAGATTCTTTATTGGGAACATTTCGCTTACGAGCATGCATCTCATTCGTGCCTGGCATCAGCGAGGCACTCGCGAGTGTTTTCAGGGCATAACATGCGCTTGGCTTGGCCCACGTGATGTCGAGCAAGCTGCGGAAGCGACCAATGGACGTAAAAGACCGATTGCGGGATAAACACTTTCCAGGAGTTAGTATACCTGAACTGGAATATTGCCTACCTCGGAGAGAGAGGAAAATTCTCCGAACGTGTAAAGGACCATTAACGAGTTGTGAAAAACGATAAGCATAAAACTAATGCGCCCGCGGGACACGCACACGACACTGGCCAGAAGATTTACTGAGGCAACTACAGTACCTTATCCAATAAAGGGAACTTAACGACGTGTCTCTGCTCGAATCCGTGTTAATCTACACCACGCAAACAACTTTAAACAAGAATGAAAGCCCTATGCAAAGTACATACGCGCGATCATTTAGTCATAGTCTTCGGATGTAAATTCGCCACATCGCCTGTCCTGCTCACTGTGAGAAAGAAACACGTACGGGTTTGGAAACGTCTCTTTTGTATTGAAGCATGATCAGTGAAGAAGAGTAAAACATAAGCGCTTGTGTTTGTCTTTCTTCTGCCAGCCGTGGTTTTTTTTTCCGCTACATATTTTCCTCTTCTGTGATGAATCAACAACCCCAAATCATTACCCTTCATCAGTTAGGGTCAGTGCCAGCTCCTTCATTTCATCGGGTCACCATGCCTGTCCGGACGGATTTCCGTCTAACTCTCGACTACATAAAGAGTCTACAAGGGACCGTTTCCCTTCAATGTTAGTTAAGCATTGTTTGCTTCATCTTCCCGTAAGAACTCCATATCAGGCTAATATTTAGCACTTGATTTCAGTATTCACATTCGTGTTGTTTTTTATGGGTAAAAGTACCGTTTACTATCAATTCGGTTTTTCTGCAGTACAATATGCACTCCTCTGAAAATGCAGTAGCCGCTGGCCATTGCTTCAACACCGCAATGCCCGCGATGTTTTTCTCTCTTACTGGGTGGCTAGGGCAGCTGTGGAGCCGTTCTAGATATCTTAGAGTATATTTACATGTCTTGTCTAAGCCTTGATTTCCTAGTGCCCTCTTCCCTACCAAGGATTGTACTGAGTCAAATGCTTTCTCGTAATCGTTGAACGCTATAAGGGGGGGTGTCTAATATTCTGTGCATTCCTTTTCCTGATAACCAGATTAATACTTTAATTATGGTGTTTTGTCCAGCAGCTTTTACTAAAGCCTGCCTGGTGATCTGGAAGGTTGAAGAATAAAGTTGTCCCAACTGTATTAGACATTGTCTCAGTAAATACTTCGTATAGCCACATATAAAAGCTGCTCTTTCCGTACATTTCAAGGTCCTTAAAGTCCCCTTTCTTATAATTAAGATAATGTTAGCATTCGTTCAATATTACGGCATGCTTGAGGTCATGAGGCATTCCGATCAGAGGCTGGCTTGTTTATCTAGCCCAATTTCTCCTCGGTGGTTCAGAGAAATTGCATAACCAGGCTTGGAGTGCGGCCGAATCTCGCTGACCAGAATCGACAAAGGGCTCGGACACCAGAGCAAGATTTGGCCGCTGTGGTGCAGTAATTGGACACAACTTCCTTTTTTTCAAAGTGACCACATTTACGTACAAAACGACGCCACTAAATGTTTCAGTAATGCTGAAGGTCCAAACAAGCTCACTCAGGACCGTCTTTTAGTGATAACTCAATGCATTTTTCTATAGCTCCTGAAGCCTGTAAATTACGTAAATTAATTTACGTAGTGTGTAAACTGTCAATCAGTCATCAGGGGGATTTTCAAAGATACTATCTACGCATCTTCTGGAACACTAAGCTGTAATTGAGACTCAGAAGTTTCACAAACAAACGCCACTCTTTCTAAGCCTTATTTCTAAATAAATGACAGGAAGATTTCAAGACTGCAACCTGTATAGCACCTGCAGCTGCACAAATTGGCAAAACATTCGAGTTCGGACATACTGAACCTTTTCGGGTGGTCACCACATAAAGTTACTACATTCTGAAATTTGCTGGGTATTGACTATACCAGTGATTGCAAGGCGGCAAATCTTTTCTAATGTATCTACCTATGAAATATGTAGCTGTCGCCCCAATATCTTTTGCTATACAATAGCTCTTGGCCGTCCCATCGCTGCCAGCTGCGTTGTGACAGGGGCCACGCAATGTTGTAGTGACGCTGTGGTCGTCACAGTTTAGCGACCGAGTTCCCTGGCAGTAGGTCCCTTGACTACGCCGCAACAGTCAGCCGAAGAAAGTCTACGGTGGTGGAATCGAAACTGCCTTCATCTACAATAATTGTATCACATTACAAAGGTCAGAACTGATGTTTGAAACCAGAAAGGCGTACCGAGACAGGCTCGCTCGAAAGACGGAGAGCCCATCATAACGTCTCACTCAGTGCCCCCCCCCCCCCCCCCCTACAGCCTCCCAGTTCGATGTTTATACCCTTCAGCATTACCGACGGCTGCATCGTCCTCTTCGCCGGGTGGGTTGCTCATAAGTACGCTTCGTGGCAGCTTACGCTGGCGCCTTGCAAGTCTGTGCTCTTTTCGGTGAACTGCCGGCGGCCGCTGGGAAGCGAGGCAAGCTTGCCCTGGGCCGATCGGTTCGGCGGCTGTATTCAATGGGAAGCAGCGAATTAAAAATTTTCAGAAAGCTCCAGCACAACAGTACACAGTTATGTTCGCAGTCTAATTATGGAGCTAAATGAGGGTGTATAAGTAGGGCATATAAATCAATGAGTGGGGCCAGATGCAAATGAAAATTTGTCGCACCTGACTTCATGCGGGACATCCATATTCCCAACAAGAAACAATGCACGAAAACCTAAGCGTCATTCTCAAAAAGCTGTCCCAAAACAACCATGCTAAGGTCCCTTAAACGGAGTTATGAGCGAAGAATGAATTTTTGATGCCACTATCTCACCCTTCTACTTTCCACTTCCATGCCACTCTTGCCCCTTTCTCATCTTGCCAGCTCATACAATAGTATCGCGGGCATTGCGGTGTTGAAGCAATAGCCAGCGGCTACTGCATTTTCAAAGGAATGAGTGCATATTGTACTTGAGAAAAACTGAATTTAAAGTAAACGGTAATTTTACCGATAAAAAAGAACACGAAAGTGAATACTGAAATCCACTGCTAAATATTGGCGTGATATGGAGTTGTTACGGGAAGATCAAGCAAACAATGCTTAACTGACATTGAAGAGAAACGGTCCCTTGTAGACTATTTATGTAGTCGAGAGTTAGACGGAAATCCGTGCGGAGAGCCATGGTGACCCGACGAAATGAAGGAGCTGGCACGGACCCTTACTGATGAAGGGTAGTGATTTGGGCTTGTTGATTCATCGCAGAAGAGGAAAATATGTAGCGGAAAAAAAACCACGGATGGCAGAAGAAAGACAAACACAAGCGCTGATGTTTTACTCTTCTTCACTGATCATGTTTGAATACAAAAGAGACGTTTCCAAACCCGTACGTGTTTCTTTCTCACAGTGAGCAGGACAGGCGAGGTGGCGAATTTATATCCAAAGACTATGACGAAATGATCGCGCGTATGTACTCTGCATAGGGCTTTCATTCTTGTTTAAAGTTGTTTGCTTTGTTGTGGATTAACACGGATTCGAGCACAGGCACGTCGTTAAGTTCCCTTTATTGAACAAGGTACAGTAGTTGTGTCAGTAAATCTTCTGGCCAGTGTCGTGTGCCTGGCCCGCGGGCGCATTAGTTTTATGCTTATCGTTTTTCACAACTCGTTAATGGTCCTTTACACGTTCGGAGAATTTTCTTCTCTCACCGAGGTAGGCAATATTCCAGTTCAGGTATACTAGCTCCTGGAAAGTGTTTATCCCGCAATCGGTCTTTTACGTCCATTGGTCGGTTTCGCAACTTGTTCGACGTCATGTGGGCCAAGCCAAGCGCATGTTATGCCCTGAAAACACTCGCGAGTGCCTCGCTGATGCCAGGCACGAATGAGATGCATGCTCGTAAGCGAAATGTTCCCAATAAAGAATCTGAAGGCGCACCTTGTGCTCGAACCCCTTTTCATCCAGACCACGTAAGCAACTCCAGAGCAAGAACAAAGATCCTAGACCAAGCATCTATGCCCAATCATTACATCATATTCTTCGCATAAAAATTCACTCGCACATCACGAAAACTAAACCCGTGCTGGTTTCAAATTCACTTTTATATTCGACTATGGTCAGTGACAGCTTGTTCCTTTCGTTGTAGATGCTTCAAAAACAAGCCTTTAAGAGACACAAAATAGCGCGGATATTAAATTATGAAAACTGTTATGGATGGAAAGTAGCGCTTCTGCTACAGTAATATAACTTCAGCTGGTAACTTGAAGGCTGGGTTCTTTTACAATGTAATACTATTGCCACCTAGCATTGCCAGGTGTGCGCATAGCTGACGACGACGAAGTAGGCCTCGCGCCGGGCGGAATCTGTCGCCTTTGCTGCTCTTTTCTCTCTTTCTCTCTCTCTCTCCAATCCAATGTCCTTTATATATATATATATATATATATATATATATATATATATATATATATATATATATATATATATATATATATATATATATATATATATATATATATATATATATATATATTATGATTATTATTATTATTTGTTTTTAGTTTTGTTGATTTTTTTTTATTCATCCTCTCCGTGCCCTTTTTGTGGTAGCCTCCCCCGGTGTTCCTCTCCCGTGTGCTTTCCTTTTGCCTTTACTACGTACAGGTGAATACCAACCTTTTCCACCCTATTCTTGGCCGATCCCCCAGAGTGGGTATGTGCCATTCTGTCGTAGGCTACAACAACAACAACAACTTTGCTGCCCCAGTCTGTGTGGCCTTGTCGATTTTCGCACTTGTTATTAAAGCCCCCTTCGTCAACAAGTACACTACAGTCTAGTGGAGATGCGGGGTACCCGTGAGCCCATGCAAGAAACCCTTCAAGGCAGCCGTCGCGGTGGCCCTGTACCGCTTGACACCCCGGTACATCGCTTCAGTCAGAGGATCCAAGGAATGCCTTCGGAGGTAGGTCTAGTAGAGAGCGGCGCCATGGAGACAGCCGCTCCTCCTCCTTTTCTGCAAACCGCCGCTGCCGCGCCATCCGACTACACTTTGCAGACTGCACGGATTTCCAAGACGTTCCGTGGGGAATGTTTTGAGGATGTGGAGGACTGGCTTCTTCACTTTGAACGCGTAGCTGCGTTTAATCAATGGGACGGCACAGCTAAACTCCGGAACGTTTACTTCAGCCTCGAGGTTGGTGCTCGCTCCTGGTTTGAAAACCGAAGGAACGTTTTAATCTCGTGGCATGAGTTCCGGCGTCGGGTGCTGGAGGCCTACACAAGCGTGGATCGCCGCGAACGAGCTGAGCGTGCTCTCCAATCTCGCATCCAGCTGCCGAACGAAAGTGTTGAGATGTACGTCGAGGACATGACGCGTCTCTTCAGAAGAGCTGACCCGGCCATGCCCGAAGAAAAGAAACTCCGGCAGTTGATGCGTGACGTCAAAGAGCAGCTTTTCGCAGGCCTCGTGCGCAGCCCACCATCGACCGTTGCTGCATGCCTTACAGAGGCTAAAAAATTACCGACGATTACGTTACTTCCTAATGCGAAATTTGAGCGCAGCAAAAAGCTGTTTCACCTTTTCGATAGATTGAGGCAAAGAAATCGAGCAACACATGTATGCGCTATCACAGAGTTTTTTTTTATTTTTCACACGTATTCCTTTAACAAAGATTCCAGTAACAGTTCTTGACAGTCATGAAGAAAGCTTTGTGGTCGGAGAAATAGACTGATATATGTTCGACTTGGTACACCAATGCTTGATTCTCAAAGACGAGATCTATACAAGTGCCTCGCGAGGTTGTCA
The DNA here is from genome assembly GCF_055824585.1 of Amblyomma mixtum. Classification (NCBI taxonomy): domain Eukaryota; kingdom Metazoa; phylum Arthropoda; class Arachnida; order Ixodida; family Ixodidae; genus Amblyomma; species Amblyomma mixtum. Next base: position 49,748,374 of record NC_143020.1, read on the forward strand.
CAGCCGTGGGACGCGTTACGAGCGAGAGGAACGGGATGTTCTCCCGCATAAGTGTAAGGAAATTGCTGTTTGTCTTTACGTCAACATTAAAGTCCCCCACTCCTAACATCGGTGTGGATCGATGGACGGTTTATGCGAGTTGCAGGAAGTGCACGACGTCTTTCGTGAGTGCGGTAGGGGCGAAGTAGGCAGCTACTACCAGCAAGCCGTTGGGCAACTTTGCGGCGCACAGTTCGCCAAGTTCATGTGACGTGCCAAACATTTGGACTGGTATTGCAGAGAGACCTGTGCGCAAGTAGATAGCGACTCCCGCCGCTCTGTTGTGGTCTCTGCGAGCACCACAGCAGTATAGGAAATCTATGATTTCGAGAGGCTCTTCGGGATCCATCCAGGTTTCAGCAAAGCAAAGTACAGAGGAATGGCGCAGAATGTGATCGTGGTGTACGTCCTTCGCATGTGCGGCAAGGGAGCGTACGTTAAGAATGTGGTTGTGAATGATGAATCAAGTGCTGCCAGCGAATGACGCGTCCATTGGCTGTCTGCGTGTGTTACTGATGTGTGGTTAACATGTTAAGCTTCGCCTGTAAGAGTGGAACGCGACAGCGTCTTGCAACGCTGCCAGGGAGTCCACAGAACGCCATCGCCAATTCGGCTGTACGCCTTGCTGGACGATAAATTTACTTTTGAGGAAAGGAAATGTATCTCTCTCGCATATCTGGGTGGACACCTGCACCTCGCCGTAAGGGAAAGGGGGAAGATGGGAGTGAACGAAGACGCCGTATTAGCTAGACGCGCCTTTGTTCATTCCAAACCATTCAGCTGGCATTACGGAGTGGCTAGCGTGCTCGTATCGCACTCCGGAGTCCCTGGTTCGATTCCCCAACTCGACCAATTTCGTTCTCGGTTTTATAGATTTATGCGGTCTAACTAGAAAGGTTAATTAGGCTATTTCATATTTACATTATTGCATTTCTATCCATCGTGTTCTGTCATTAACCTGTCAATTGTTGGAACTGTCTAGGATGTTCGACACAACGTATATGAAACGAGCAACGTCTTACTGAGTGGGGAAGTGCGTGGTGGTGGAGGGAACGCGGCTTCGTACTTATCTGTTTTTTTTCCAGCAGCGTCTCCTTCCGCGGACGCTGTTGTCGCTGCGGCGCGCGTCTTTCTTTTCTTTTCTTCTGACCTCTTCATTCTCCTCTATATTAATTAAGCTAATTGATTAATTAAGCAATTAACTAAACTCAGTCCAACTTAGTTGCAGCATCACTATACGATCCCTTTGATTGGTTGCATGGTTACTAGCCAAAGTACAATTGGCCCCATTTGAAATTCGCGCACTGTGACGTCACGAGCATTTCGACGAATTGAAAAGCGTTACATTGGGGGCGGAGCTGGTTACGAGGCCGACGCCGACGCCGACGCCGACGCCGACGACGACGCGAAACCCAGGAACGGACGCCAAAGAGCTGCGCTCTAAAAGATGGAAAAGGTGTTTCAACAACGTTCTGCGACCTACGACGGTACCGTGCATGCTGCTGCTGTCACCGCATCGCTTGCTACCTACGGGAGCCACCCTGACGATCTGCGCGACCTGATTCGCACCATCGTGCGGGAAGAGGTCCTGAAATTTTGCAGCCCTTCGCAGCCTGCGCTAGGTTCAATTTCTGCTCTTCTTCGCGAGAAGGTGCAACAGGCGTTCAGGGGTCCTACCGTCGAAACATCACCTCTGCCGGGAGACTGCCACCGCCCCACCTACGCGGAAATTGCGAGGCGCCCGGCTGCGGTTTCACCACCACCGTTTCCGGTAACACCTCCTGAGCCGCGGTCTTCAGTCCAGTGCAGTATGTCGACGATAGCCGAGCGCCCTTGCGGAAGGCCGATGTCTGGCGCACACCTGATAACCGGCCACTCTGCTTTCACTGCGGAGAACCCGGTCATCTTTACCGTTATTGCTCTTATCGGCGCCTCGGTCAGCAGGGCTTTCGAGTCTATTCACCCAGACCCCGGTTTTAGCCATCGGCCCCCTGTCATTGAACACTTCCTAGCGGAACAGCGAATTTCAGCCCGCGCGCCGCATTAGCCGCGCTCATCGTCTCCGAGGCGCTCTTCCCCGAACCCGCACAGCGCCTCGCGAGCAGCACAGGGTCGCTCGCCCAGCCCTCGCCGGGAAAACCTAGACCAGTGACCTTCGGTGGCGAGGTCGCTGGGTGTCGCTGCGCTGAAGACATCCCGTCGCCGCAGCTACGCTCCGACCGTGAACAAATCGCACCATCATCCGACCTAGACAGCCCTGTTTCTTTAGACATACCTGTTCTTCTCGATGGTCACAGAGTCAGTGCATTAGTGGACACCGGGGCTGGCTATTCTATTATGAGTGCTAAATTGGCAAACTCTTTTGAAAAAAGTGCTTACGCCTTGTTCTGTGGTGCATCTTCGTACAGCCGGTGGTCACCTCGTTACCCCAAAGGGTATTTGCACGGCTCGCGTTCAGATTCACGGATCTACGTTCGTCGTCAGTTGTGTAGTTCTGTGCAATTGCTCCTGCGATCTCATTATGGGCATTGACTTTCTGCGGGAGTATGGTGCTGTCATCGACCTCCGCCAACGAATCATAACCTTTTCGACCAGTAAAGCCGCCCACCTCGCCGACTCTTGCCACCGCAGTGCCGCCCTTCGTGTTTCTTCTGGACACGAAGGGCAACAACAGGAGGCTTTCTTTGCGAAGCGGCAACTAGAGTTCCGCATGCCAGAAATCTACGCGGAGGTACAGTCTTTGTCAAAAGTTTAGAGCCCAGGGGGTTTGCTTCTGAGCACTATTGTGGCGCTCCTGTAGGACTCATGGAAGTCCTATGCATCGGAGGGAACAGGACCAAAAATCTTCTTACCTTCAGGAGATTTGGCACGCTGGGGACGCATTACGAGCAAAGCAGTGTGGTCCAGAAGCAAACACCCTGGGCTCTAAACTTTTGACAAAGGCTGTACAACTAGCTGCCAACCAAGAAGCGAGGCGCACAACAGAAAAGCACGAAGTTTCGCAAAGAAGCAAACTATGCACTTTGCTGGGGGAAAAAAGGAACGAGTCTAGAGGACCAGTCTTCAAGGTTAAAAACTTGTCGTCGTACACCATGAGTGCCACCGAGGAAATGGTGCTAAGCCGAGGCTTGAATTTCAATCAGGGAAAACCGCTGGATACGCGAAAGATGATTTGCGCTGTGGAAAGAGCCATTCGTCTTCTTGATAAAGAGGTACAAGAAGATGTCAGAATGAATGCCGTCGGTGTTCTTAAAGGAATGCGGAAACAGCACCGTGAGCACATTCTTTCCGAAGGTGAACGGAAAGGCCCTCGAGTCGCTGAGAAAGAAAGAAGATATGGCAATTCTGCCCGCAGACAAAGGAAATGTGACTGTTGTGCTTGACCGGTTTGCGTACCACTCAAAAATGTCAGAGATGCTCGAGGACGCGACAACCTACTCTAAGCTCATTAAGGGCCCTACGTCGAAAATACAGTCCCGCTTGCAGGTGATCCTGTCTGACATATTCAGTGGTCTTCCACCTTCTCAAAGAAAGCTGTACTGCAGGCTTCTTTGCACTAATGGATCCGCTCCCGCAATATATGGCTTGCCGAAAATTCACAAAAGTGGAACTCCGCTAAGGCCAATCGTGGATTTTACCAGGTCGCCTCTTTTCCGTCTGTCCGGTTATCTGCACAAAGTGTTGGCTCTGTAGGTGGGACAAACAGCGGCGCACATCAAGAATTCGCAAGACTTTATGAAAAAGTCAAGGATATCGCCCTCGAAGAAAGCGATGTGCTCGTGTCCTTTGATGTATGTTCCCTGTTCACAAGTGTCCCGGTCGATCTTGCTGTGGAAACCTGCAAGGAGCTCCTAAAAAGCGACCCTTCATTTCCCGATCGCACGCCGTTGAACGTCAGCGAGATCAGCAAATTGCTTCATTTCTGCTTAGCCAAAGCGTATTTTACTTACAACGGCACAGTGTACAAGCAGATCTTCGGAACCGCAATGGGATCGTCAATTTCAGTCACGGCTGCCAACCTGACAATGGAGTCTATTGAACAGAAAGCCCTGAACTCGGTCACACAACGCCCAAAGGTGTTTCTGAGGTATGTTGATGACTGCTTTTGCATTTTAAACAAGCAGCATATTCACAGATTCCTTGAACACCTGAATGCCGTAGAACCATCCATAAATTTCACTTTGGAAGAGGAAGCGAACGGCATGATCCCGTTCTTGGATGTGCTCGTCAAACGTGATGCGCATCGCTTAGCCTTCAGCGTCTTCCGAAAAGCAACGCACACGGGGAGATACCTGGATTTTGATTCCGCTCATCCTACGGCTCAGAAGCGTTCAGTGGTTGCGTCACTTGTCAACCGTGCTAAAAACATCTGTTCCGACCCGGTCAGCCTTGGCAACGAGATGAAGCTTATACAGCACGATCTTGAGCGAAACGGCTACCCTAGAAATTTTACCAGCAAAGTCACCAAGAAAGTCACCTACACACGAGGAGCACAACAGCTGACAAAAAAGATAAAACGTGCTGCGATTCCCTACGTGCATCAGATCAGCGAGGCCCTTTCTAGGATTTTCCGTAAACACGGAGTGCACATTGCACACGTGCCAACCAGCAAGCAGCGATCCGATGTGGTCAACGTGAAGGACCCGCTACCACGTGCCAAGTTCCCTGGCGTTGTTTATCGGATACACTGCAGCGACTGGCCCTCCGTCTACATTGGGGAAACCGGGAACTTCCAGCGGTGCATGAAGGAGCACCAGGGCGACGTCAGAAACAAGCGCGCCGCAAAAAATGCAGTTGCAGAGCACGTGCTGTCCACTGGCCACGAGATAGGCTACGATGAGGTGGAAATCTTGGCGACGGAAAGAAACCTATCTGCAAGACTGCATCTAGAATCCCTAATCATCCAGACAACGGCCAAGACTCTAAACAAGAATCAGGGCACGCTACATCATATTTACGTGAAAAGATTGCAGAAGATTTTGAAGCGTATATGACCATCCCTTCTTCTGTGACAGCCTTAATGTGAATAAGGGCCCCGTATGGGAACCGAAACGTCATTTTTCATCTTTCGACTTGGTCAGTGACCCAATTTTCATTTGTGAATAAATCATGCTTCGCCCTGACCAGACGGTGTTCCGTCGAACCTTGGACTATCTTCTGACAGTGTCACGTTGCCGCCACGAAGCAGTGTTTTGGTTGAAGTTACCTGCAACGACTTGAAGGACGCAGAAGCAGTCGCCGAGGCTAACCGTTCACTCCTGCTTACTCAGGACATCTGTGCCGCTCGCAGTCTACTGACGCTTCGTGGTGGCCGGTCTGCGGTCCTGGTCACAAACTTTTCCAATGAATACCGGCACCTTTTTGCAGGAACTGCTATCGCTTCTGCCGAACCTGTTATCAACATTCCTGTTTCTTTTGCGTCCGCAGCAGCCGAAACTGACGAGCCCTTCCTTAAAACGTCGACATAAACTGCCACCTGCCTCGGGAGCAACAACTGGCTTTGGAGCAGCTGCTGAAGGAATACCAGGCGTGCTTCGCTTCCTCCTGGAAGGTTCGTCAAACACCCATCACGCAGCACCACATCATCACCTATGACGACGCTCGCCCAATTCGGCAGCAGCCTTACCGTGTTTCTGCTAAAGAACGGGCGGTTATTCAAAATCAAGTTCACGAAATGCTTGACGATGCCATCGTTCAACCTTCCCAAAGCCCGTGGTCTTCGCCTGTCGTCCTCGTTAGGAAGAAGGACGGCACTTTCCGGTTTTGTGTCGACTATCGCAAACTGAACAGTACGACCAAAAAGGACGTCTACCCGTTGCCGCGCATTGAAGACTCGCTATATAGATTACGGCGCGCTAAGTACTTCTCATCTATTGACTTGAAGAGTGGCTATTGGCAAATAGGAGTAGACGAACGGGACCGCAAAAAAACCGCTTTTGTGACTCCAGATGGCCTCTATGAATTCAGTGTTCTTCCTTTCGGTTTGTGCTCCGCCCCGGCTACGTTTTAAAGGATGATGGACACCGTCCTATGGGCCTCAAGTGGCAAAGCTGGCTTGTTTACTTGGACGACGTCGTTGTTCTTTCGGAAACGTTTGATCAACATCCCCAGCGCCTGCGGGCTGCCATCGACGCTCTCCGCACGGCTGACCTTACCCTGAAGCCTCAGAAGTGTCATTTCGGTTACGAAGAGATAAAATTTCGGGGTCACGTTGTCAGCGCTTAGGGATTGCGGCCGGACCCGGAAAAGTCTTCCGCCTTCGCGCGTTTTCCCGTTCCAACCGACAAGAAAGCTGTCCAGCGCTTCCTGGGTCTCTGTGCGTATTATCGGCGCTTTATTGCGGACTTTTCCACGATTGCTGAGCTGTTGACGCCCCTCACCAGGAATACCACCTTCTTTGTCTGGACCACTGAGCAACAGAACGCTTTCTCTGCGCACGGCCAGCGCCTTCAAACACCTCCCGTTCTTGCGCACTTCGGCAAAGATGCCGATACCGAGGTCCACACCGACGCCAGTAACATCGGTCTTGGCGCAGTCATTGTTCAACACCAAGAGGGCCTTGAGAGGGTTATCGCCTATGCTAGCCGTACTCTCTGCCGCGCCGAGAGCAATTACTCCACGTCTGAAAAAGAATGTCTTGCGGTCGTGTGGGCCACCATGAAGTTTCGCCCTTATCTATACGGCCCCCCATTCAAAGTCGTAACCGATCATTACTGTCTATGCTTGCTGGCAAATTTGCGAGACCCATCTGGACGCCTGGGACGCTGGAGCTTACGGCTCCAGGAATTTGACATTACTATTGTCTACAAGTCCGGCCGCAGACACGAAGACGCCGACACACTGTTGCGTGCACCAGTAGATCCTGGCGACGCAGCGCCCGATGACGACAGCGGCTTCCTTGGTACTCTCACCGCCTCCGACCTACTGACTCGGCAGAGGGCGGACTCGGACCTTCGCCCTCTCATTGACGCCCTTGAAGGTAGGGATACGGCTATACCTCGCCACTTCTCTCGACGTCTCTTCTCCTTGTGTTTGCGGCAAGGTCTCTTGTGCAAGAAGAACTCGAGAGGCAACGATAGACCTTACCTTCTCGTCATTCCAGCCGACCTCCGAGCTGACGTTCTTTTCACTTGCCACGACGAGCCCACGTCCGGCCACTTGGGCTTTTCACGTACGCTCATCAGAGTGCGGAACCTGTACTACTGGCCTGGACCTTCTGCTGATGTCAAACGCTACGTTAAAAGCTGCCAAGTATGCCAGCGCCGGAAAACGCCACCACTTAAGCCGGCGGGTTTTCTCAAGCCCGTTACTGCCCCTCGCGCTCCGTTCGACCAAATCGGCATGGACCTCCTCGGCCCTTTCCCTTTGTCGCAGTGCGGCAATAAGTGGATCATAGTTTCTACCGACTATTTGACTCGCTACGCCGAGACCAAAGCGATCCTTCGTGGCACAGCTTCTGTAGTCGCTGAGTTTTTCATGCACAACATCGTCTTGCGACATGGCGCCCCTTCGCACGTGATTACAGACCAAGGGGCGTTGTTTACAGCGCAGCAAATCGACCACATCTTTCGGCTGAGCTGCACAACGCACCGCAAGACCACAGCCTACCATCCGCAGAGCAGTGGCTTGACCGAACGATTGGGCAGGACCCTTGCGGACAAGTTGTCCATGTACGTAGATGTCCAACACAAAACTTGGGATGAGGTCTTGCCGTATGTCACCTTTGCCTACAACACCGACCTGCGGGAAACCACGCGCTCTACGCCGTTCCGTCTTGTGTACGGACGTGAAGTCCAGAACATGCTTGATGCCATGCTGCCATGCCCAGAGGATGACCAACTCGACCCAGACGCTCAACAACTTGCCCAACGTGCTGAAGAAGCCCGTCAGCTGGCCCGCGTGCACATCGGTCAACAGCAGAGCACCGATGCGCGCCGTTACAACCTTCGCCACCGACAGGTTGACTACAAACCCGGTGACCAAGTCTGGGTATGGACTCTTGTCCGTCGCGAAAACTGCTCTGTCGCTGTTTTGGCCCTTACAGAGTGGTCCGGCGTGAGAGTGACGTTAACTATGAAGTGGTTCCGGACGGTGTTGCGCAACCCCGACGCCTACAGTCTAGACATTGTGCACGTAGTGCGGCTTGAGGCGTACTATACTCGGCGACGCAGATGTGTTGATGTCTTGGAACGCTTCAGTTGCGGAACTTTGCTCGTTTTTTGTTTATTTTTTTTATGTCGACAGCTCTCTTGTTTTTCATAAGGGCGGAATAATGGCACCTAGTATTGCCAGGTGGCGCATAGCTGACGATGACGAAGTAGGGCGAAGAAGAAGACGTGTGGAATCTGTCGCCTTTGCTGCCCCAGCTTGCGTGGCCTTGTCTGTCTTCGCACTTGTTATTGAAGCCCCCTTCGTCAACAAGTACGTTACACTATGAGTAACTTTTTGTTATTGCTTTCTCACCAATTACTCCCTTTTTGATAATCAGCCCACCATGAGGTTTCCCCTAGATATGTTCAAGTTGGAAGTGTTCTGTCCGTCTCATCTGTGCAAGTTAAGGTCGATTAGAATCGAGAAGAGATTTCTAATTTTCCACTCATAAATTAGGTGCCTTTGAAAGTCTTCAGTCATTCGGACTATTATACAGCATATTTCACTCACCTTAGGCTAACACTTAAAACTACGGTACACTGCAGATCGGTGAAAGCGAGACATATTTTTGCAGTCGTAACCGCTTAGCAAAGTGCTTTTGATGTTTCAGCAAAAATAGTTAAATGGGAAGAAATATCCAGAATTTCTTACATATTTTAGGCTGTACGGTCTTCGTCTGTTGTAATGGAGGTTAAGAAACGTGAAAATATTTTTTTTTTTAAGAAAGGAAAGGGCCAGTGACCATATAACCTCAACCACTCCGTGAGTGAACGAAGAAAGGAGGGAGAGAGGAGAAAGATACTCCAACTGGCAAAAAGACGGCGAAATTCTAGAAAAATAGTTATGACTTTACACAGGTTTAGCGCTCAAAAGCAGCCATAAGTGGTTTGTTCAGCGGCTAACAGTCAAATAACGTTTTTTCGGTTATTTTTGTCAAAGGTGATACCTTTTATGTGATCCTTTTTTTGTCCCATTTAAAATGCGGGTGAAACACCAAGAAAGAACATGTAGTAGCTCTTTTTCGCTACCGTGTTACAGGGCTGCCAGTTGCATTTAAAACGAAAGAAATATACTCGCCGACCGTCGCAAAGAGCGCTGCGAACGGCAGCTTCTCTTGATCGAGCTCCTGCTTTTTCGAAATAATTTGTGCTTCTGTGGCCTTCAAGGCAACCTCGTCGTCACAGGCAATGGCGAATGACCCGCCGCCTCTGCTGTCTTCTGTGGTTAGCAGTGTGAACCGCACAGATCAACCTGGATGCAGTATGGATCTCCCCTCAGAGCTCCCGGGGTCATCTAGTTTCTCCGAATCGGATGACATGGAGTTCGACGGTGGCTACACCGAGATTGTGAGTCGGCGCCTGAAGAGGAAGCTTTCCAAAACCCCGACTGATTGTGGGCCCAGTGCGCGTTCGAAGCGGGCTAACAAGTCCAGTGTGACCACGACGATGCCTAACCAACCCAGAGTGAGCAAGAAAACAGCTATCGAGGCCAATGTAAGTGAGCAATCTCTCACTTACAGAATTTCATACATGCCTGTGGAGGATTTAGAGAATCTCAGCTCCATCAACAGGCATACTTGGACTGTTCTTCTTGAACGACTGGTTCCGGGCCAAGTCAAAGAAGTGCGTATTAATGCAAGAAGGAATATCCTCTCTGTTGATGTCTCTAACCGGGCTACCCTCGAGAAGTTGAATACCGGGTCTGTCGTTGGCGACATATGAGTCCGCTCGTTCTTCGCTCATGGACTTAACACTACTGCTGGTGTGATTTCTGACGTGGACATAGAGATCAATGATATGGACTTGGTTCAATTGCTATCAAGTTCTGTTCGCATAACTGACATCCATCGTTTCGGCCAATCACGGTGTGTCAAACTAGTGTTTGAGGGTACTACTTTACCATCTCATGTGAAAGTGGGTTTTGTGAGGCACCCAGTGCGTCCTTATGTGCCCCGACCGGTGCAGTGCTGAAAATGCCAGAAGATTGGACATGTAAGTGCTGCTTGTACGAGCACGAAAGCATGCCCGCGTTGTGGTGGCGTGCACGAGGGACCTACATGTACGATTTAGCCTCCAGTTTGTGCCAGCTGCAAAGGTCGTCATGAGGCAACATCTAGGGAATGTCCGAAGGTAAAAACAGAGATGAAGATCTTGAAGAAAATGGTGAGAGACCATTCTACTCACCATGAAGCAGCAATCGCGGTACGTCGCTCCAGGTGGAGGACACGAAGCCGGCAGAAGAAATTGCACTCAGTAAATGAAGTGTCAATATATCAGGAGGACCGAGACCGCTCTGCCGCTCTGCCGCGCAGAAGCCACCGCCTCCAGCTCCGCAAGAGCCACGACTGTCAACCAGCCACGAGTACTCCGCAGAGTGGCCGCCTCTACCATCGCGTACTGTAAGCTCTGTGACACGTCCGCCTGTGCGTCCGCCGGATGTGTCTGCAAAAGATGATCAAATCAGGGCGATGCTGAAACAGCGGATAGGCACCTTACGGCTGATGATTGCTGGAGTGGACACGCCAATTGCTAAGCCTGCTGTCCAAATTTTAGACGCTATTGAACCGGTGCTTGAAACCCTTTAACAGCAGTAAAAAATTATGACTCTACCGTCGTCAGCACCCTCACTACAGGAGATAATTTGTCGATCGGCAGTATTACAATGGAATGCTCGAGGTCTGCGAGGCCGCCTAGCAGATTTCAGGCAGAGGATTTCCAAGTACCGATTTCCAGTGCTTGTAATATGTGAGCCTACTATCACATCTCCTTTTCGGCTGTCCGGTTATGAGAGTTTCCTCTCTGAAGCGGGTGGGCATTTGAGTAAGGTACTACTACGCGTCCGTCGTGACCTAACTTACGTTCGGCATCAAATTCCTGGGGTCAGTAGCAACGAGTATGTAGCAATCACTGTGACTTTGAATGGGCGCACAATCTCTATTATAGGTGGCTACATACCACCAAGGGCTCGATTTGATGCCCTGCGACTACAATCGGTACTCGACAGCGTTTCGGTGCCCCATATAATAGTAGAAGATTTCAATGTGCATCACCGCGGCTGGGGAAGCGCCGTTACGAACGTTCGAGGACGGGATATCGCCACGTTCATGAACAATGCAGGTCTTGTTTTGCTCAATGATGGCACGCCGACATTTCTGTGCGGGACTACCTACAGCAGCTGCCTGGACCTGGCATTTGTATCCAGGTGCCTCTCATCGTTCGTAACGTGGTGTGTTGATATTGAAACTTATGAAAGTGACCACATACCAACGTATGTGCAGCTACGGTGGTTTCAGCGTCTTCCAAATGCCAAAATACGCTGCACTGACTGGAGTGCTTTTCCGCATTATTCTAGAAAAAGCCTGTGTGAAGCTCGCTGATCCAACAGATGTGGAACAGCGTATTATTTCGGCCATGCAAGATACACGCACATCTCAGCGCCCAATTCCACAGCCCCAGTGGATGTGATCTACGCGCAGCTTCTGGCGATTCGTCGGCGCGCGGAAAGAAAATACCGGAGGACAAAGGAAGTCTCGGATCTCCGGGCCTCTCGACGTTCCCAGAAGCAAATACCGCGCTATTTGGAGAATCATGGCAGCACGAATTTATTTTCAACAGGAGCCACTTCTTGTGCATTTGCGGCATCTGACCAGGCATTGTCATCACTCCCTGACCAACATTAGTGCTGTGCTTCCAGATGCAGCCTTTTCCAGAGCCCTCGGGATGCAGCGCAATGCGGTGGCTTCGAACTACGCGCCACACCAGATTGCGGATGTGGCACTTTGGGCAGTACCAAAACCATCTGTACGTACAACAATCCCAGGGATAACAAAGAAGACGCACATCCCAGCAGACGGTCTGAAACAGCTGGCGCTGTCATACATTACATCTATGTATACTGATAACCAGCATGTTTTCGCGGACGGATCCGTGACGACCACCTCTTCAGCTGCAGCGGTGATAGTGCCAGGAATTGCCTCATGTCACCGTTTCGGGCTCATGCACAAAACGTCCTCTACGGCAACCGAATTGGCAGCCATTCGAGAAGCCGTCCTTTATATACTGGTCACCAGCCAGGGCAGCAATGGACTATATTCTGCGACTGGAGATCGGCATTGCAGGTCGTACAAACTTATGCAAAACCAAGGGCATGCGAGCAGCTGGTTCAACAGATTGTGCTTTTGTTAGCCGAAGCTTTCCACCGCAGCCATATCATAAAGTTTCAATGGATACCGAGCCATTGCGGCAAAGCAGGAAACGAGCGTGCTGACGCCGAGGCTCGGATGGCACATAGTACAACATTTTGGGCGAGTTGGTTACCTACATTCATTATTACAGCGCAAAGACGGCACAGAACAAGAAGGGGACACAACAGCGCTAGTGTCCCCTTCTTGTTCTGTGCTGTCTTTGCGCTGTAATAATGAATGTGGCACATAGTGATGGTGCTTTCATTGAGATAGCCTTTTCTAGATCAGACATTGGAGCCTTGTTGGCGCATTTAATGCAAGCCGCAATGCAGTCGCACTGGCATGATTCGAGTCATCAACAGGACCGCGTCTGTAAGCTTGACGCTGGCTCACGATTACATTTGCCATCTATGGTGGTGCGACGTTATGGGACTTTACTCCACCGGTTACGGCTTGGCGTTGCCTACACCAAACACTATCTTCACAAGATCGGCATCGAAAGTAACCCAAATTGCGTACAGTGCCACACTCCAGAGACTATTGGACACCTTCTTTGCGAGTGCCCGAACTATACTGCTGAAAGAAGAACATTGGAGGCGACCGTGAAACAACTGGACTCTCTCCCTCTCTCTGAGGAAACTCTACTGGGTGCCAGGACGAGACGTTCTCATTGGTGGCGTGTGATAGAGGCCGTGCTCAACTTTTTAATTGAAACAGGCCTGGATACTCGTCTGTAACCGCCTGTGCACAACCTACATAGTTAATGACATGTGTCGGTGTTTGGGTCGCAGACACTAGTTTTATGAGTTTTATGTGCATCTACTAACCGCGATGCGAGTGCCAGACAGTGTTTTGTGTGTGTGTGTGTGTGTGTGTAGACATCAACCATGAAACTCATTGTATTATGCCGTCATCAACCTTAATTCGCACTTTCCTTTTCCTCCTCTTCCCTTTCCCCTGTGTGGAGTAGCAGGCCAGGGCCATGTTACCACCTGCCAACCTCTCCACCTTTTCCTCATTAAAATTCCTTTCTCTCTCTCTCTGGACCAAAGTCGCCCGGCATACGAAAGGCATGCGGAGTGATTTGCAGTAATGATTCTGATGCAACCGACAGGACATTAAGACGAAGTTTGCACTCAGTCATCGCACTGAAGAGCAGAAAAAGAAAGATTAAGTGGTCATGTCACTGATATCAATGTACGCTTCGTATATCTTTCTATCACTGAGCAGCCGTCCCAGTGAATGGCGACCGTTCACTTGGGCACGGTCAGTGCGTATGCTTTGTTATTTCAAAACGCGGTTCGAAGCATCTTGTGGGGAAGCGCGGTGTAGCTAGTCACGTTGTTTTGTTTTTGATATTTCACGGGCTTTCTATTTAAAGCCATCGAAAAGGGCCGTAAGTGCCGAACATTTCATGAAACATCTACTATGCCTTTCTACAACTTACAAAACGTTCTTGCCTCTAACATGGTTATTAGAAATTTCTGAAGAATAACACCTAATGAAGTATTTCGGCGTAGCAAAAAAAATCTTTAGAGGGCCACACGGAGGCGCACAATAAGTTTTTTTTTTCACGTATCTGCGGCGTGCTAAATTTTTTAACGCCTTGGATAGTGTTACGTGAAACCTGCGCAAAATTCTTAATCGGTACACGTACTATTCAACCCTATTTTCTGAGCACTGCAACGCTTATGGCACTAAATTAATTCAATAGATTTGATGTTGCGTTTCTGCGACGTATATTTTGTATAAGAAGCCCAGCGTACCAAGAAAATAAAATGGGAAAATATCATAGCGATGCATAAGAGCACCGATTTTAAAATCTTGAATAATTAAGATCCCCTTGTTGAGCACATGAAAAAAAAAGATAAAATAAGACATTTACTAGGACCTAGCCAAATACAGGAGAAGCAAAGAAGCAAAGGGGCTAGCTTCGTAAAAAACATGCTCAAATCAGATCTAGCCAAGAGATTTCGATTGACTTCACAAGTGCGCGTCTTGTAGGCAGGGTGTTTCACGTACGATTTTACACATTTTTTTAAATAGGCTTTTTGAGTTAGAACAGCAATTTTTTCAGCACAGCATTGTCAGAGTTGTATTCTATCAGAATACAGCCAATATGTGCTAAGTAGCAGCCTGGTTAACTAATATCCAAAATTTGATGTTTTTACCATTACTGCTGCACTCATTATTAAGAAGCCTGTTGCCCACCGTAAGTAATAACGATATCAATTTTTACAATTTCAAAAATGCGGTTACCCTTCGCTCTGTGGTCCAACAAATTTTAGTTATTTGAAGACCCAACCGCTTCTTATACATTAATAATGTTGTTTTTCTTGCCAGTAATCGTGGTAACGCAAAATTTCGTGGCGTTCAGCATGATTTTGAGGTGCTGTGCTGCTAGCCGTGTATCAATTGAAGCAGAGGCGCGGGTAGGCTTGGAAGTCATGTTGGACTGTATACCTCAGTAGCCAGGCCTGGTATTTGGTACAGGACTAGCCAAAAAAGATAAAAGAACGGTAGCAGTACTCTTTAAACTTAATAGCAGCGAGTGGGAATTGTTCATTAAAACACAGCCTATTAAAACGAAGTAATGTATACAGTACACTACATACCAACCCCTATAGGCAAACTCAAACCCAGCTGCTCATGTGGTTAAGCAGGCGCCTCCGAAAAGAGGACCAGCAGGGGCAGAACGGCAAAAAGTGATCTATCCTTTTGGGTTCACCACAGAACAGGCACAAATGGGAGACTACCGGACCAGATCCGTATAAGTAGCTTAAGTGAGGTGTACGACAACACAGATGAGTGCGTGAAACCTCAAGCTTACAAAACTCCCATTCTTTACTCCCCACGGCAACATAAGATGCCAGTGGCCGGCAGAGCAAGAAAGCGCTCAGGCTGCAAATTCTTTCAAAAGCATAGAACTGACAAGTGTGGCCCCTGTATTACATGAGCCGGGCTGGAGCAGAGTAATGAATTGGTCTTCAGAAGATGTCTTCCCAAAAGTATCTGCTACCTCATTTGAATGCATTTTTCTCTGCCTAGGCACCAAAAGTTAATTTGTTAACAATAATAGACACAAGCCTGGTCGCACCAAAAACGTCAGTTAGTGTAGTCCCTGTGATTCTGCAGACGAGGTTAGATGCGAAAATATAGATACTGAGTCAGTCATAATTGCGGTAAAAGTAGAAGAGCTGCGCAGCATTCACAAGGCTAGAAAATTCGGCCAAACTTCTCTGCCGGCGACGGCGTCGATTCTTTTTCTCCGCTTTTTCTCTTCTTTCTGTCTGTGTGCGTACGGGTTACAAATATTTATTGAACAGCATAAATCGAGATTGCTTGGGTCTGGCCTCGTTTCATCTCAATTTATTCGTCTTTAAGCTTCATTCTTTGTCTCTTCTTGTCTTGGCAGCAGTCACGTAACAAAGGCGCAGCCTTCTTCAGCCCGTATTTTTTTTTACAGTATTGGCTAGTATTAGGTGGTTTCTCGCAAGCATGGCTGCGATGGCGGCCTCACAGCCCGCCACATTGCACACTTCGGGCGGTGTGCTTGCCACTGCGTAGCCACACACTGGCTGCACACACTGAAGCAGCAACCAGCATTCAGGCATTCAGCACCTACCCCACCTCCCAGCGTCTCTCGATTACGAGGCAAATATTCCGAAGCCTACAAAACAACGCCCACGTAGTTGTCAGATATTCCACGCAAATTTACCATCTCTAATGTCTCTCCATTTCTTAGTGATTATTGGGCCGGTAGTGGAGGAGATGACCTCTAAAGATTGACGACGATGATAAAGATGACCTCCGACAGTCATCGTTTTAATGTCACGAAGCAGCGCCAATCCACGGCAGCGCGCCATTAGCGAAAATCCGTCCACCGGCACTCGCCATTAAAAATTCTCCTCCTATGTACTAGCCCAGTACTCAACTAAAACCGTACCTTCAGGCACACATCTGTCAAACTGAAAATTAATCTACGACATGTGAGCGCAGCACCTTCAAGCCGGCACCTTCCAGCATCCCCTGAATAGGAAGCGATACTCTCACCACTAGACTGCCGCTGCGATGCAATATTAGAGCAACAACTGTAATAAATCATGCCTAATATGTCTCGATTTCTTCACTATCACAAGCCAGCCGACCCTAGGTAATTCACGAGAGCGAAATAACTGGAAGAATAAGAATAGAGTGGAGCGCATTTGGCAGCTCTGTCATGTCATGAATAGCAGTTTATCAATATCGGTCAAAAGAAAAGCATACAACGGGTTTGCCTTCGCGGTAATCACATATCAGGACGAAATATACACTCTGAGGAAAAAGGGACTAAAAGAGGGCGACCGATTAGGTTTTTTGGGCCTAACTGACGTGCCATTGGCATTTGTCTTTTTCAGGACTAACTGTTAGAGCCCTTTGAAAGGGGTGCAACAGTTAGTCTCCTGCAGCAGTCATTTGAAGAAAAACTGCAACCGAACGCGATTTCCAGCGTAATTGCGAGTGGGATAGTTTCCGACCGCACTTAACACACATAACAACAGTAAAGGTAGTAGAAACAAACACACACGAAACACCATGATTCGAACCCACAACTTCTGCACTGGGAACCGAGCGAGGATATGACTAGGTACCACACCAGACGAAATAGAGGAGAAAATAAAGGCCTCATATGCAAAGCACCTAGATTGCCTGGGTTTACCGCTCGCATTTTTGTCAAACGCATTGCTGTTTAGAGCAACGTATGGTGATTATGCTGCCATATGCTTTGGCAGCAAGCTGCGCTAAGCCTTAATGCGCACGCACAGCGCTCTAAATTGTGTTCCTGGCCAAAAAAGAAATGCTGCACTGTGTATACATTGCGACCGATACTTCACGACCGCAACATTTGTTTCCTTTTTTGTTTTGCGGATAAGGCGGCAATATCTCTGGAACGGGCAGCTGCACATTACATCCTCTTGAAATCAAATATAGGAGGCCGTGGTTCACTTCGTTTTTCGTTATTGACGGAGCGGCTAGGGAACTGACTGCTTACCGCTCATCGTTTCGATAAGAGTCCCCAATACCTACACAGCATCGCATAAGTTAGTAAACAAACGGCAATGAAATGAAACTACGTATAGCTTACTAAACCCAACCTTTACAACTAACATTCGACACGTATTGTAGCTCGTAGTACTGTTTACGCAGTTGCACGGCTGCTGGCCGATTCGGTACCACGGAGATTTTTTCTTGCTGGTTGGTTTATGGTTGCTTTATGGGGTTTAGCTTCCCAGAGCGACTCAGGCTATGAGAGACGCCGTAGTGGAGGGCTCCGGAAATTTCGACCACCTGGGGTTCTTTAACGTGCACTGACATCGCACAGTACACGGGCCTCGAATTTCTCCTCCAAAGAAATTCAACCGCCGCTTTTTTCTTGCGCAAAAGAGTCTATCCGCTTCGTCACGGACAGCGGCCGTGCTCTAAGTGGCCTTGGACGACATCCTGCGCTTCAAAAATTGAGTACAATTGCAGTCGAGGTCTTCTCGCACGATTTTCGAGTGCTGCTACGCTGCGGTTCATCCCCCGTTAGTCTATTCTCGGCAGTCAGTCCGTTGAGTTCGCGCACGGCGCGCATTTGTGGCAAGAGTAGTGCCGTGTGCAAATGTAGGGATTAACAGGGGGCTTTGAGGACTAAAGTTTTCTTTGCTCCCCAACTGAGCCGGTTGTTTCGTAGAGCGTAGGATAATGAAAACGGTTCCACTTCAGTTCAGCACCGCGCCACGAGATATAGAAAGAAAAAATATAGGTGTAAAGTTAAGAGCTAGGAAAAGGGCAATGCGTGTCAGGCAACAAACGCGGGTTGGCGAGAAATCAAGAGGAAGAGACGGCCGTGGGCAGGCCCTGTAATGTGGAGGCAAGATACCCAATGGTCCTTAAGGGGCCTCAGAAAGTGGCTCCCAATAAAGTTGTTGCATATTGGAGATGTTGAAGGGCACTGTAAGGGATCGTTAGTGTACGCGGGGCCATCGGAGCGCGGCTGGGAGCGCTCAAAGCGAAGCGTCTCCTTCCTTGGAACGCGGCCGCTCGCGAACGCGCCGGGAACTACGGGTGTCCCCCGCCCCGCGGTACCGTTTCGCGCACGTGCTGGCGCGAAAGTGTATTTGTCTTTGTTTTTCACTTTTATTGTGCAATGGAAAGGGCGTTTTGCCCTACGGTAGTTGGAGGGCTGACCATGCTCTCGATTAGCCAATGATATGAAGAATGTAGAATGATTGGGTGCTACCAAATGTGGGCCGGGCCTTTAAGGCTATAAAACCGGGCCCCGGAGTTGGAAGCGGGGTTCTGCGCTATGGTCAGATGCTACGCATCTTCGGCAACGCCGAGTAGGGGCCTTCCCTAGTGTTAGCCAGTTCCAACTTTTTGTTGTTTTGTATATTTGTGCAGTTTAATGTCTCTAGTGCCTGAGCTTGTATCTATTGTAAATTGCTGTACATAAACTGTACATAAGTATTCACTTTATCCCTGCATCTCTACTCATCGAGAGACCGTCTCTGACGGGGCACCCCTAGTGCGAAGATCAACCTTCAGTCTTCGAGTTAAACCAACCGTCTCTGGCGGGGCACCCCTGGTGCAAGGAAAGAAGATAGAGAACCTGTGAAACTTTACTGGCGCAGTCGACAGGATCCTGCGGCCATCAGAAGACGGCGCAGGAAGAAGATTGAACGCAGGGAGAAAGGCGACGGTCAGGCAAGAGCAGCGTTCGAGAAAGGACCTGCGGAGAGACAGCGGCAAGGACGCAAGGGCCACGGCAGTAGTCGAGCGACGCGAGACTGCGTCCGATCAAGGAAGCAGCGCGTCGAGAACTCGACGGTCACCGGCGGGTCGCAGCAAGTGACGACAGTGGGCACAGGATCAGCGGCGTACGGCAGTTCATAGCAGCGTCCGGTGAAAGTGGCGGTGGACTGCGACGCCAAGGAGCTGGCAATGCGGATCAACGCATCGGAACTGTGAGTTTCCTTCGTCGCATTGTTAGCGTCTCTGTGCATGTGTTCGATCCGGTAGGACAGTTGAGGGGTACAGACGGCGGTATGGAGGGTTATGCATGCCGGCCCTCACTCAATGTGAAGTACCAAGTGGAATTAGCGAAGGCGCGCTTAGCGTACTTTCAGGCTGAACTTGCGAAAGTGAATGTAGGAAAGGCGCCGCTGTGCGAGGAAAACCCTCAGGATGTTAAGTGCGTCTTGGAGGTATTAGAAGCAAAGCGCCAGCAGCTAGCGCTGGAGCTCGCTGAGCTCAAGGAGTCTAGGAGAGCCAGTGAATCAGCCAGGGAGAACTGCTCCGAGTCCCGAGAGGTGAGGCAGCCTGTGCTGGAAGACAAAGGATTATGCTTGTCATGCACAGGTCAGGGAAAAAGCAGTGAGGACGCTGAAAGCAATCAGCCGGTATGCGGGAACGCATCTTTCTTAGGAAACGCCGCGAAAGGTTCAGGAAGTGAAAACAGGATTCCTGAAGGACGCGGAAATACCACAGCTTTTCCGCCACCGCGGGCGGCTAGCAAAGAACAGGAGCAGCCCAATTCTAGTGATCTAGGGCCAATCGTGACCAAGGTGTCCGATAACAAACAGGACAGCGGTGGAATTCCTGTAGGCTCTATGACTAAGATTGTGACCTCTGACGCGGAGCTAGTAACAGCCAGTGAAAATCTGGCGTTGCCGCAACCGCACACTGTGTCGGGTATGGAGCATGAAGTGCCCCGTAGCGTTTTTGGTGGCAAGAGCCCTTCATCCGAGGCAAAGAGCGGAGGTGGGCCTGTTGGGCCGACCGGGCAGAACGCCGCGCAGTTGTTGAACGCACCCGGTGTGTGCCCGACCAGGTCAGTTGAGGACCCGGAAATGAGTGGCGACTTGCCGCAAGGCAAGCCCGGGTCAAGTGACTGTCAGGGAGCTCATGGTGCCTCGGAGTCAGACTATGCCACGGGGCCAGCGGGCGCTGATCAAGCACGGAGCGGCGGTTTCAAAGTTTGCTCGTGCAGTAAAGGTGCAGATGGCCCCGGGCGAGGTGGAGTGGCAGGAGGCAGGTGCGTGGCTTTCACGCTGAAAGTCGACGCGAGGAACAGTATGTTCCGTGCTAGAGGTAGGCATATCAAGTGTAGCAAGACTGACTGTACTGCTATATTTGGACGGGCCAGGGGCTATGCTCTTTACGCACCACGCGTGTCGTACTGGTGCGCCGGAGAGAGAGTGCTCTCAAGTGCGTCGCATGGTCAGAGATTTTCACCTATCGATGACCAGGACGTTTTTGATCCTGGAGGGCACCGTCTTTTCAGTTCACGCCCCGTTGTGGCGCCAGCCTAATGAGTGAGTTACCGTTTAGGCGTTAATTGTGTTACTGACAACACGTGGTGGCTCGAATGGACACAGGGACGCTCGGTGTGACTAAGGAGGCTCACGTGGGCATTGGGCGAGTGCTGTGAACGCTCCAGTCGCGAGTGTCTGTGTCTATGTGTGCTCAGTCGCGAGCAGGACGAGGGTGTCTACTTGGAGGTGGTGAACTGGGTGCAACGCACCAACTTGGACGCTGTGTTACGGCGCACGGCAGGCATGCCACTGTGTGTATTTAAGTGTGCATTTTGCGTAATGTTGTGTTGGTGCCCGTGTGCATTTTTTTGTTTTTGGTTTTGTTGGTGCAACTGGTCGCAGCGCGACAGCTTGGACTTCGGTGAATGCCCTGGATTTACAGGTGTGAAACGCGCATTTGAATGTGTACGTTTTGTTTATGTTATGTCACCCGAAGGGTAGTTTCGTGTCAGACACCGATCCCTTTTGTTTGTAATTCTAAAAGTGCCATTTGAGCCCTTTATAGAATCTTGGGAAGGGCGTGTAAGGGATCGTTAGTGTACGCGGGGCCATCGGAGCGCGGCTGGGAGCGCTCAAAGCGAAGCGTCTCCTTCCTTGGAACGCGGCCGCTCGCGAACGCGCCGGGAACTACGGGTGTCCCCCGCCCCGCGGTACCGTTTCGCGCACGTGCTGGCGCGAAAGTGTATTTGTCTTTGTTTTTCACTTTTATTGTGCAATGGAAAGGGCGTTTTGCCCTACGGTAGTTGGAGGGCTGACCATGCTCTCGATTAGCCAATGATATGAAGAATGTAGAATGATTGGGTGCTACCAAATGTGGGCCGGGCCTTTAAGGCTATAAAACCGGGCCCCGGAGTTGGAAGCGGGGTTCTGCGCTATGGTCAGATGCTACGCATCTTCGGCAACGCCGAGTAGGGGCCTTCCCTAGTGTTAGCCAGTTCCACCTTTTTGTTGTTTTGTATATTTGTGCAGTTTAATGTCTCTAGTGCCTGAACTTGTATCTATTGTAAATTGCTGCACATAAACTGTACATAAGTATTCACTTTATCCCTGCATCTCTACTCATCGAGAGACCGACTCTGACGGGGCACCCCTAGTGCGAAGATCAACCTTCAGTCTTCGAGTTAAACCAACCGTCTCTGGCGGGGCACCCCTGGTGCAAGGAAAGAAGATAGAGAACCTGTGAAACTTTACTGGCACTTCTTCAGAAATACCCCGCACTAAGAATTTTTTAAGTGCGTTTTGTGAAAGACGATTTATATGCGGCCAAAATTTGAACTTCCATGTCTTCCCGCTGGTCCCTCTCCTGTGGCCAACTTTCGCACGTCAAAACGCCGGTGCTCTTCCGCCGGCCCCACCCACTTGGCCCCTCCCATACCTCCGGCGACTCCGGCGCGCACGGAGTGGCCGCGCGACAGCTCACACACTCGAAAGCTCGGCAGTATCTCGGCACCAGACACGCGAAAGCTCGGCACCGCGCGTCGCCGCGAGATGTGAAAACGGGAGTTTTTAAAAATGTATTGCAAATTTCTCGCTGGCTTTTGAGGTCTCGCACGCGGCATGGACGCTCGGTGCCCTATACTCTACGCAAGCACTTCAAAGCCGAGCTGAAACACCCTTTTCTGAGGTCCTTTAAGAGTAACGGAATGGATTCTAAGAGAAGGAAAGCGTAGCAAGGGGTAGCCGAGAGTAAGGTGGGCGGATGAGATTAAGAAGCTTACGGGGAAAGGGTGACCGCACAGGACAGGGTTAATAGGAAAGATATGGGATTCGCCTTATGATGATGATATTAATGAATTTGCGCTATAAGCTTTTGTTTTTACTTCGCACTCTACAATGGCGTCTCTCCACCTTCTTCCAAGGGGTAGCCGAGAGTAAGGTGGGCGGATGAGATTAAGAAGCTTACGGGGAAAGGGTGACCGCACAGGACAGGGTTAATAGGAAAGATATGGGATTCGCCTTATGATGATGATATTAATGAATTTGCGCTATAAGCTTTTGTTTTTACTTCGCACTCTACAATGGCGTCTCTCCACCTTCTTCCATCCCATTTTTGCTGTCTTATTCCTTCTTCGTGTACTTTCTCATATTCTGCTTTGTTGTTTTTTGATCTCAATTCTTTCTCTCTTCCCTTCGCTTTTCGTTTGGCTTGCCTTTGCTTGGCATCGATCCGCTTGATCGCCAAGAAAAGCTACACTAAGCTAAGCCAGTCAAAAAAACAACCACTAAAACGCGAAGGCTGACGGTGCGCCCGGTGCACACAAACGGATCTCGTCATCAGTGTACCACCAGCATTTTAGTTCTTCCCTCCGTCTCCCTGATAAGAGAAAGGTGACCCATGATTTGGCTCGATGACCAAGCCGACGGTAATACTTGTTGGTGCAAGAATGACAACGCAGCCTGCAACTTCTCATGAACGTTTTCACATCCTCATACTCACAATATGCGATTCCGTTCAAGCAAAGCGAACGTCTGCCTCAATTTGCAGTGTTAAAGGAACTCTATATTACCCGACACTAGCATAACACTAATGGCATATTCTTGTCTATCTCTCTCCATCACTGCCATGGCGATTGAATAACTTCTGGTTCTGACAAAAAATTACGGCATAAATTGGTGAAATCAGACCACTTTCAAGTGATGCGCCGAGCTGTGCTGAAACCTCGCAGCCTTTCATCTAGTTAGGATTCGTCACCTACAGTGAATACACTACATTTTATGAACAGGACGGAGCGCAATACAACGGGTAATTTTTGCTAAAGAAGCTTCCGGCGCCCTAAGATCTCCCTGTCAACTACTCACTTTTTCTTTCAAGGTTGAGGTTTCTTCACTGGTTGGTCATCATGCGTTATAATATTTTGGAAAGCACACTTCCATCATTCTGATATTGGCGCTGTCATCGCTACCACTGCTATCGACAGAAACCGGTTGCTTGTATATGTAATATATATCAGCAATATTTTATTTAACGCCGACAGACTGCTCTCAAGAGTAGCCTTGATGAAACTTATACATCTGAGTTGACGCCACGCTCTATATAGCCACTGCTAGGCGGGTAAGCAGCCTTCATGTCCTTGACACAAGGGTTTGCAGCTGCCGACTATTACGGGAAAGCGAGATTTCATTGAGAGAAGTACTTACCAATCGTTCTGCCCCGTTCATCAGCGCCATAGTCGGATATTTGTTTATCCGGTCTAGGAGCTTCCCATTCAAACCAAAAATACGGCTGATATTACTCAGTAAAGCTGTCACAAGTTTTATTCACACAGATTGAACGCAACACCAACAGTTCACAATGTGCCGATTCAGAAATTTCATATTTCCAGCAAGTGGATACATGAACTATCTAGGTTAATCATAAAAAATGGATCTAAAACGCATTTATTACATTCGAGATATTTATTTTCACTATACTCTTTAATACTGGGCGTAGCGGAATGTTCGCAATGAAAATAAATTAGACTAGATTTTATTACAAAGACATTTTCCATTCGTAGTTTTACATTGCTGACTTGTTCAATGGATCCGCCAAGAAGATTAAAGTTACCGGCATGCTCCACCAACAGATTAGGAATAAATCTGTGCAGGTATTTTATACTGTACGCGCACCAAGATTTCAGTAAACAGGTGATTTTCTATCTGACCTTGAGAACGGGCGCTGCTATGTGGCTAGTATCGAATCCGCCTGCCCGGACTCAGCGCGAAAAGCCACAGGTTTTTCAGTACAAACTCTGTTGTTACGCAAACACCAACAAAAAGAGCAGAAAACATCGTTGTTTTATTCGTTGAACAAGAAAATGAAAAGGACGTAGAAACACATATGATTGCAGAAGGGGCGCCTGCACGACCTGTTGGGGTAAAAAGCACAAGGCGACTGGAACAATGCTTGCCTTACCGCACTCCTGTACCATAATGTCATTATTTCATCTCTGATTGCAGTGCAGGTAACGGCAATAGCTCCCAGTTAACGAACAAGTTGTCATTTTCCATGTAACCGAATCTGAAAAGATCACTGAGACTTACTACCAAAATAGAACTCATTGTTGTGCGACTGTGCTGGTCTATGAAATTCTTCTCCTAAATAGCGAGCCGTCACATCAAACTGCTGTTCCGAGCAGTTTCTTCGGTGTCTGACGCTTAGCCGCACTTTGTTCTTCAACGGCCATTGAACAATATCGTCCATGTCACCCTTGTACAGCGTCATGCCAGCATGAACTTTCACAGATCCTTTTTCCCTTACTAGCCAGACTGCAGGTAACACGCAATAACCTCGCAGGTACACCACCTTGTATTCACAGCGAGCATGGCCTTTCTTTAGCGCTTCTTTCTCGAGTCTTCTGACAACTGGTACCGAAAAATTGCACTCCGTCGCCTGCAGTTGACCATGTCGCATAACCTCTGTGATCTCCAGTGGCCTCTGAGCATTCTCCTTCAATTCAGCTTTCATGTTACTTGCATTCTGCGTCACATGCTCTTTAATTCCACTTATAGCGGTGCTAATTTCATCCTTGAGCTTATTTTCCAGTCCGCCTATGGTTTCGGAGAGACTGCTAATTGCAGAGTTCTGTGTGATCACGCACTTTCTGACTTCCTCGCTAAGTACGGTCAAGTCGCACATGTCCTCAGTCAAACTATCCTCCAAGTGCAGCCTTTCAGCGCCCAGTTGGTCTATCATCGTTTCTTTTAATGTGTTCAACCCTTGAGAGAGATCGTTCAGCCTATCATCGTGCATGGCATTTCCAACAGCGATTTTCTCAAGAGATGCACGGATTTCAGCCGCCTGCTTTTCGAATGCTGCACCGAAAGATGTAAAGAAGGATCTGTCGTCCTTGCTTGTCCCTTGAACTTCGTATGCGGACTTAGGAGACTTGTCTTCTGAACAGCACTCTGACCTCAAGTGCGAGCACATATCACTGCAAAGAACTTGAACTGAGCACTTCAGGCAGGAAACAGAGTGATGTCCACATTCGCGCTGGAAATGGAAGGACATCTCCGAAGCGGCCCTCACCGTCTCGCAGCCACACTCTTTGTTCCAGCAAGCCACCTGCAAGGAGAAGGGGTGAAGCATTCTCAGACCGGCTACAAACATGCCAAGCTCTGGTGTTTCGTCAACCTCAGCAGTAGCAGCAATCTTACTTCCCCACACTGGGGATGCAAAAATTCCTACAGTTTTGAAGGCCGGAATACAACGAGAAAAGCAACAAGATTTTTAAGATCTTGGAAGCATGGGGAAAACACTCGAAACATTATTTCTCAAATATTTAAATTTTCTGGCGTGTAGCGTCTATCGGGAACAGGGACGAATACGGTTGTGATGCACTCACAGCCATTCTGATGTAAATTATCCACCATCAGAGATACAGCGCAAGGTGCGATTAGCGACCACTGGGCGGTTGGTAAGGTTTTTAGTTTTACGAAAAGGAGGTACCAAGATTTGGTCTGGCCACAGGTGCTCCAGGAACCAATCAAGTTATGAGACCCCGGTGCATGCTGTCTAAAGGTGAGAACAATGAAGATGACAAACAAGCCACTGATATACTTCTATAGAAATCGATGTTGAGCGAATTGCACCATTGTGTTGAAACGTGTTTAATGAAGAGCTGCGAGAAACGAAATATACTAGTTTGATTAGCTTCGCAGTTCGGAGCGTACAGAAGCTGGAAGTATGGAAGCTTGAAATGATCGCGATGTCATCATCAAGGACCACACTACGCGTGTGACTACTGTAGGTTAGGGCACAAGAAAGAACAGCACGTAACAAAACAGAAGGCGTTATAACAGTGCACAAAAAAAGCAGAGCGACAAAACTCAAAAGGAAAAAAAAAAGCACGACGAGAGAAAAGCGCAGGAAAAAAACAGCATGACGACTGAAGAGCGCAAAGAAGAGAAAAAACAATGCGACGACAAAGCAGGACGGCAGATTACGGTGCAGCGCTGCTGGAGGGGTGAACTATCATAGTGCCGCAAATCTTTGTAGCGTTTGTTTGTAGTGTTTGATTGATCATGCTTCAAGGCTGCCGACACGCCACTCTATCGCTTCGTTTCTGACGCAAGAAGCGCCTAGATTTATCTCGATTGATCGCATCCAGGAGGAGCCGATTCTACTTTGCGCCAGAATGTTCTAGTAACTTTCCAAGCTGTATCTCGAAAGTTCGCTATCAGCTTTAAGAAGACCACGGACGACAGCGGCGGGCATTTTGTTCGACTACCGCCGAGCACGCTTGTTGCTAGTGATCCAGTTCTTTACGGGCGCAAGTCAGCCCAAATAAAGAGTTTCGTTTGGAAGCCATTCTCGCTGTTTTCCTGTTCGCCGGACGGCAGTCACCACTACGTGACAGTAGGCATAACCACAAAAGAAAAATGAGAACACGTACGGCAGCGAGCTTTGATGTTAGCGAGCGCTCATTTCGCTGATTCATTACGAAATAGGGCAGGCTAATTGACTGATGGGCATCGTTGTTTGAACGGTGCATATTGCAGAAAAAATGGTCATGCAGTCCTCACTTGCTTGGCTAAAATTATCCAGTTTTTTTCTGCAGAGTCCGGGCAAGTGAGAGAAAATCCGCCCGGGCATACGCTCTGCGGTCAGACGCCCCGTGTAGTTTATCTTGTATTATTTCCTAGCTATGTTCGGTTTACTTAGTTGCTCCTGATGCATTACGTGCCAACGCATTCAGCCGGTTGCTTTTTCAACTGCTAATCAGTATGCATCGTGTCTCTCGCTTTATTTCACTCCTTGACGTGTCATAGCTCTCGCTCACTCTTCAGCAGCCGTAGCTGACATTCGCGGCGATGACGACTTGTGATGGCAGAGTGCTCCAAGGCAACGGGAAGCTTAATATGTCTCTGGTTGAAGGTCAGATTGACGTATTATCATTTTTTTCTGCTTCTTACAGTCGTGACGCAAAAGTTCTGAAATTCGCAAGCATCAAAATCGCACCCACATAGAGCCGCGTCTCGCGATTCCAGAACCTGTAAGGTCATTGTCAACAGCATTTGAATGAGCCGTCTACGCGCAGGCGTTAAAAACTAACAGCACGCTGGTTTCGATAGCACTGGGAGTGCGTCATATACATTAGGAAAACAGAAATAGCTGGTCGCCGGTGTATTCTCACGGCATCAATTCGCCTATTTCACGCTGCCTTCTGCCCAAGGGCACCTCTCCTCTTCCAGCTCCACTTGGTGGAAACAGCAATTTTCTAATGCGCATGTGTGCACAGGCGATGGAGAGAATCTTCCATTGTCGCTTCTGAACCAGCTTTGTTTGGGACGAGCGCTCCCCGGCAGCCTGTCTTCTCCTGATTAGAGACGCTGCGCTACGCGTCGCTGCCTTTATGCTCCCAATGATAGAATATGCATGAAACAGGCATTTATCCGCATGTCTTTTGGAGTGAAGTCTTGTACACTAGCGACCCTGCACCCACTCAATTTCCCTGATACGTTACCATTCACCCCTCCCTCCGTACCACTAGTTCGAACAATGAACATCCAGCACCCAACAGCTCCGGGGCAAAGGACCGTCTCCCGTTACCTACCTAGACCTTGCTGCCATGCCATAAAAAATAACCGGTTGGCGATGAGTGGATTAGGAAAACAGCAAGGCTTTCGCAGCGCTTTCTTAGCCCAAAAAGAGCGGCTGTTATGACGCCGATGCAAACTGTGTGTATGTCGACATTTAATAAGCGACAGTATTATTTCGCTCGCTGAGCGAAAACTCCATCGTCATCAGAAAGCCGTGGCAGAAACGCGGCTAACGAATGACGTCACCACCCCTCCTTGCCATCACATGGCAGGGGTCGTTTGAGAAGGGCAAGTCCACTTTCGAGGGGAATACAGACAGGTTTGGAGCTTTGAAGTCGCCTATTTTCGCCGTTTGGGAAGAGAAAAGAGTAGCATTGGTCAAATGTTGCAAAAATCGATGTTTTCAGATAATTCGCTTCGAAGTGAAAAAGAAACAGCTTAATACAAAATCACACTGAAGAAATGCACACTGACGCATAAATTTTCAGGTAAGCTGTATAGCCCATTTCGCTAAGTAAAGTAAATTCTTTGACTCAGACCACCACTAAGCAGCGTCAAGGTTAAATACCAAACAACCTGAAAATGCCTGCTCAGGAAATCTTGTCACCGTTAAGTGTAAGCAGCGCGTAGTGGATATTTTCAGTGTATGAAGACCCTGTAGCTTATTCCAAACAAGACTACTGAAGATTCAACTTCCGACAGCAAGAGTTTTGTAGAATAAAAACTTTTGGTACACGGAGACCCATTAGTCGGGAGTATTTGCCAGAAATCAGCACAATAATGGCCAACCTGATTAATCAGTTCTTCCAAGATAACTTCTTCAGTGTTAGTCAATCCATTACACGCCAGAAAAAACTTGAAATTTGACATCGCAAATATTACCCTACTCTGTTCCTTAGTGAATCAGAGAAATGAGCCCTCGCTAACTACAAAAGCCACTGCAGTATGTGTTGTGGTTTACCATTAGCGGTTATGCCTATGATAGTTCAACCCTCCACCAGCGCTTCCCTATACTCCGCTGCGCTGTTTTCTCGCTGTGCTGTATTTCTCTGCGCTCTTTTGTCGTCGTGCTGTTTTTTTCGATGTGTTGTTTTGTCACTGTGCCGTTTTTTCCCTGTTGTTTTGTCGCTCTGCTGTTTTTTGTGCGTTGTTTTGATGCATTGTTTTCTCGTATGCTGTACTTTCATGGCGCTCGGGGGGTTTAATATGGCATAGTGACAAGCCAAACGAAATTAAGCCATTCGCTTTGGGCGTATGTGCTTACCAAACAACATTCAGATGGGCCAATGAGCACGGAAAGTGAATGATGAACATTCTTGCGGCTCCGAAGGAGTTATTATTGATTATAACAGCGGAAAATGATGACGACAGGCAAATATAACAATGGTAAATAAAAGGGGGTACTGCGCACAAAAAGACACGGACAAGGCACCACAACAAGCGCAGCAGGAGCCGTGACCAGGTGGCACCTGAGTTGGCTGTGGCGTTTTGTATCAAACAGAAGGGTAAAGTTTGTGCAAGTGACCCTTCGATCAAACTTTATCAGAATGATGACAGGTTTTTGGTTTGCGCATGTGTGTGATGTGACAGTTTGAAGTTGTAAAAGGATTGTTGTTTTTCATATAAAGTTAGCCGCGAGTCTGCGCTGGTTGTGTTACCTTCTTGTCCGTGTCTTTTTGTGCGCAGTACCCGCTTTTATTTACCATTATTGACCGACTACCCACCCAACGTACGCTCTTAAATATGAGAATACATGCCTGCAGACATTTCAAAGGTTAATGGAAGATTCGACAGTGCGAAAACATCTGCATAGAGTTAAAAAAAAATGAGAGCAACCTGAAAGCTGCATATGGGCGGTCATAAGCCAGTATTATCCCATGTCAGAACATAGGGTTACTGCGCGCACTCAGTGAACATACCTTCGTTTGAACTAAATAAGGTAAGGACGCTGGAAAAAGTTCAGTTGAAATGTGCTATAAGGTAAAAAATGAATTTTCATATCGTGTAACATATATTCACACTTAAATGCAGTAAAGTATGCTCTGAGGGAATCGTTATTTTCTATCGTTACCGTTCTTGGCAATTGGCGGCTATGAATTTTGCAAGGCCAGCAGCCCACTACTTCGTGCTGCATTCGTGAAGCCTGTCTTCTGAACTGGTAGCAAATGTCAAGTTAGGGTTAAACTCCGAATTGATTTCCAACAGAACGATAAGGCTAATGTATGCGCACATTTAGCTTTTACCTTTTTTTACACAGCCATCCATCGAACTCGTGATCCTCATAGGGATGACTGTAGGATGTGTTTTTTTCTTGGGCGATTTGAGCACGCCCGGTGTTTTTTTTCTTCTTGCATTTGCCCCAATAAAACTTGAACAACAGTTTATTTCTATAGTTTTTTTTTCGGAGCCCTCTCATCATTGCCCGACATTAGATAAACAGTTCATTTTATCTCTAGCAGAACAGCGCTTCTCTGCCTGTAACTGTGGCGTCCCAGCAAATTTCATACTCGGATCTGCTCACCTAACTATGTGGTCTTCCAGGTACTATCGACAGTAAATGAAATGTCATCAGCGCAGCGCGAAGTTCCATTTTACGCCGTCAGTTTATCGCCACCAGAGATAGGCGCGCTCTTGCGGTCTGCGATAGTTTTTCTCCTATTTTCTTTCACATTCCTTAGCGCAATTCACTAAAAACGCTGGGACCTCTTTATACATATTAAAGCCGCAATCGCCCACATTGACCTTACTACCTCTTCACAAATCAACACTGACCTTCTACACATATCGATCCACCTCCCGATTGGTCACCCATCCAAATGCATCCTAAACTGAACTCATCCACCTTTGCCCTCCAAGGGCCTCTGCCTACCTCCACACTTCACCCTACGGCTACCACCTCCCTGAAAAAGGTCTCGATCGTCCAGAAAAGCTCCACCCAAAGAGTCACTCCAGAACCTCCATCGTCCAGAAATTTATGCAGCAGGGGCACCAAAAAGTGGAAGGGAAATTGAATTCAGAGAAGCAATTGGTTTGCAATCCTGACGTGATTTCCTGGCCTTTAAAGCTGGGTTGTCACGATGCTGTGCAACACCTCAGCATTCCTGTGAACAGGTAGGGCACCAACGCTTTAAAAATGTTTGGTGAACCCTTCACTGACAACTGCGGGCTACGGAAGCAAGATCGTCGTTGAGAAAATAATAAACGCTTGCAGCGGCTGGACATCGGAAAGTATGGCTGACATATCTGCAGCCTTACCACCGCTTCAGCCATAAGTTAATGTTGTATAACATGAACAGCACACTTCAGGGTGTTCTTCGTAATACGCAAATTGTAGACGTCGGCAAAATCCTGTAAAAGGTGGCTAACTTTGTCCTCTCCAGACATGTGCCTATCTTCTACACGGCAGGGCTTAAACCTGAATCAGTGTGGGCCGTGAGTATTTCTCCTTGTAACAGCGCTCGTAGACCAACGGTCTGCTCCATCTTCCGTGTATTTTTTTTTTCGAAAGGGTGTCACCGCAGCACTTCTTAATCATTACCTTGTATCCGCCCGTAACCCAAGACCACTCTATATTTTGAACATTGTCGCTTTATTTCTATCTCTAGTCGTCGTTTCGCGGCCCTAAGGTTTATTCTAAGCAGTTTGTATGGTCTAAATTTAATTTTGTAAGAAAGTTGTGAAACACTGCATTGTACCATGGTTCGTCACTTCGCAAATTGTAAAAAAACCTAGAACGGAAGATATTGCTGTATCTTTAACATACCTGATCACCCTGCGACCCCCTGTTTTCGACGAGACGGTAAGCACATGGAGCACGTATCGGGTAGGCTCTAAGCCTGATTTGAAGAAAACGAGATTGTGGATGCGAGCAAGCGCCGTGCTCTGTTGGTTTCGTCGTTGAGCGACAGCCTCGTCTGCGTCTTGCAAGGACCCCAGCCTGCAGTATCCATCAACTCCTTGACGCATGCGGAAGTCGTGAAATGTTTAGAAGATCACTACAACCCGGAGACCAACGAAATACCGGCAAGCTTTTCATTCTTCATGCGCAGGCAGCTACGCGGAGAAAGTGTCCGAGACTATGTCGCCGAGCGTCGGCGTCTTGCTGAAAGCGGCAACTTCGGCACAACATTGTACCGCATGCTGCGGGACCGCATCGTTTGCTGAATCCCGGATGACGAGACTTGCCGGTGCTTGCTGGTGCTTAAAAAGCTGACACGAGCAGAAGCTGAAGAAATCGCCCTGGCTGCGGAGAAAGCGAATGAAGACGCACGTGCTATGGGGGAGACGGGCAGACCGAGCGGAAGCGTCGACGTCGTGAGGCAAGGGCGTCGCTGGAGGAAACGCTACGATTCACGAGCGTCTAGTCCTCCGTGCGACCGCTGCAAGGGGTCTCATGGAACAGCTGCGTGCCGACATCGTAACACAATCAGCCACCAATGTGGCAAAAGAGGGCACCTAGCCAGAGCTTGTAAGCCGGGCCATTCTCGCTTCTTGGGAGCGTACGCTATCATTTAAATGGACTGCGAAAGCGAAGAAGAGATGTTGCATTAGCTTGTCGCACACAGTTCGGCAAACAAGGGCACGGTGCAACCGACTGAGCACGTGCTGACGTGGGAGGGTCGCAAGCTGCGCATGATTGTCGATACGAGGTCCCCGATCAGCGTGATTCCAAAAACTGCCTACAAAAAGCATCGCAAATTGTGGCCGGCTTTACAGAAAACCTCTCTTCGCCTTTCCTTTTTCCTGTGGCCGCAGTCGATTGTCGGCAAGGTTGATATGGAGGTGGAGCTGGATACAGCGACGGTGAGCAGTTGACTTGTTACTGTGCATTGTCAAGGTCCTCTCCTTTGCGGACGAAACACGATAGACGCATTTGGCAAGGCAGTCGTGTCCCTTTTGGAGGACAAAGTGTCTCTAAGCGTTAATGTTGTGCACGCCGGCACTGTGTTAAAACAAGTTCTAGACAATTTTTCAGACCTCTTGGAAAAGAAGCTGGGGTGCTGCAACGGATCACCCATGAAGCTTTACCTTAAAGAAGACGCTCAACCTCGATTTTGCAAGCTTCGGACAGTGCCGTACGCCATGGGGGCACAGCTGTCCGCCGAGATGAACCGCATGGTTGAAGACGGAGTGTTATCTCTGATCAGCGTAGCAGAATCGGCAACAGCAGTAGTGCCTGTGGCGAAGAAAAACGGAGAAATCCAGCTCAGCGGGGATCAAGCGTCCCAACTTTGCAGTACCCCCTCCCAGAAGTTGATTATATTTTTGCAGCTTTGTCCGGAGACGAGGTGTTCAGCCCTCTCGACTTGCGTAACGCGTGCAACCAGCTTCCCCTGGACAAGCAAGCCAAAACGTTAGCGGTGCTGAATCCCCAGCAAGGTCTTTATTGCTACAACCGCTTAACCTACGACATTCCATAGGCCCCCGCACTGTTCCAACGTCGCATGGAAGCTATTCTTCAGGGCCTACCAAGTCTGAAGGCATACCTGGACGACATCGTAGTCGCGGAGAAAGAAAACCACATTTTTCTTCTGCGGAAGGTGTTTCAACGGCTACGAGACAATGGTCTGAAGCTAAACCAGGATAAGCGTCGGTTCCGCTAGAAAAAAGGGTCATTCTTAAGGCACCGACTCGATGCAGGAGGCCTTCACCCGCTACAGGACAACTTGAAAGCAGACAGAAAGCTACTCTCCTTGGCATTACTGC
Organism: Amblyomma mixtum; assembly: GCF_055824585.1. Taxonomy (NCBI): domain Eukaryota; kingdom Metazoa; phylum Arthropoda; class Arachnida; order Ixodida; family Ixodidae; genus Amblyomma; species Amblyomma mixtum. The sequence goes on from NC_143020.1 coordinate 49,782,307, forward strand.
AGAAAGAAGAACATTGCTTCTTAATAAACAGCGTGGTTTTTTAATTGAGAAAAATACCTTCCTCGCATTCAGACCTACGCAGCTGACTTCGCCAGCTATATATTGAACCGCTATAAGTTCAAATGAACACAGTCAATAACGATTGAAGAAAAAAAAACAAGAATTAAAACTATAGGATGACGATCCTGGACAAGTGTTTGAGAAATGCAAAGAAAAGCATTTCTCTTTTTAAATAATTCTTGACGTCAGTGGACAGCTCGGTCGGTTAAATCCCCGCATACGCACATAAAAAGGGATTTTAACACTTTGCAGGTCATGTTGGCATTTCTCAAGAATAAAATATTTTCTGCTAAGGCCAAAAATTTTGTTTGCCCTGACCTTAGCATTTCACTTTTCTTCTGGCGGCGCTTTACTCAAAACTCATGACCGTAGGAGCCTGCCTCAACGTGTATTTCTCAGCCTTTTCCTATTGCTTAGCGTGCTGTTTCATTTGTTGTTGTATTAGTGGCAAGGGACATACCGACGACGGGGGATAGGCCAGGGTTGAGTGAGCTTATTTTGAAATGTCAAATGCTCGACTTTTTCCTCCACATACTGTTCGCTCTTGTTACTCTTGATATTTTTAGATTTTTGAAGGAAGACTTTCCGGTATTTGATTTTGTGCTGTGGACGTAGGCAAATATGAACTCAAAGTAGTAATCAATTAATCAATCAATCATTCTTTATTTTCCCAGAAAAAACTGGAATGGTCTCCTGGGCTAAAAGTTGTGTGAGCAGCTTGACGGGGCCCAGGAGACCGTTACATGGCAGAACTGTGAAGTGGAGAAAAAATGTACATATATAGCAATGTACACCATACGCAAAAAAAAACTAGTCGCGGCAACATAATACAATATGTGATGCATCATATTAGCCAAATGAGCTAGGAACCAGTTGACATAAATAACAGTACAAAATTGTAAACAAAGGAAACAGTAGAAAAACTAAGTATAACATCTAATGTGGTTCACGATGTTATGAAGTACGTGCGCAATTTCTTAGGGTTTAGACGAGCTGTGTTTTGGTGTATATTAGGCATTGATGGCAGGTTATGTGTTAATGATTGATTTTTATAATATGTGCGGAAGTGTGGGATTTCCCACACATCTTTGCTTCTTGTATGTATATCCGTGCTGCATAGTGTTAAAAATGCCAGATGATGAGAGTAATTTCTTGACTTCAGTAGAGGAAAAAAAGAATGTTTGGAGTAATCAATATTTGTATAAGTTATCAACCCTTATGACGTTAAAGGTGCGCTCCTGGCGTTACAGACTGGGTGATGTAGAGCGCACAAAGACGAGGAGGATAGCGAGGACGACGAACACTGCGCTGCCATTCGACTGAGTTTTATTGAAAAGAGGAACATTTATAAAAAGCTTCCATCACATGTGATGCAGTAGAAGCCCAAATTCAATGTGAGACATGCTTTGTAGAACCATTGTCACCAACATGAGCGAAAAAAGTGGTTATAAATAAGTGAACAAAGAAGACACAGCAGGGTCGATCTGTACAAACTATGTAGCTACAGTTTTTCGTTCTGTCTAAAATACTTAAATGCAGGGTCATTTCCTTAGCATGTACATTGGTTGCAACACTGGTATTGCTCGCAAAAAGCGAACTTTAGGTGTTACTGTGGCGTTTAGGCGTTTATGATTGCGCTCTGCAACATTACCTCTTGTTATTCTCGACAGCAAGCGTTAGAGTAAATCGCGGAATTCGGCAGCCGCAGTAGTTTGTTGTGCAGTTAAAAACTTAAGCACATAAAGGCGCACGTTTTATACTGTTATTTATGTCAACTGGTTCCTAGCTCATTTTGGCGAATATGATGCATCACATACTGAATTATGTTGCCGCGACTAGTTTTTTTTTGCGTGCGGTGTACATTGCTATATATTGCTGTATAGGACCTTCGCCGAACATAACAGCCGCTTAGCCGTTTTCCTAGACTGCATAGAGAGAGCGGGCCTCGTGCTGAACTCCAAGAAGTGTCGCTTCGGTGAACGCCAAATTACTGTGCTTGGTCATATCGTTGACAAGGATGGCGTCAGGCCCGACCCGCAGAAGGTTGAAGCTGTAAGCAGTGTCAAAGAACCCAAATCAGTGAAGGAGCTCAGGAGTTTCCTAGGACTTTGCTCATATTTTCGGCGTTTCGTTCCCAAGTTTTCTGATTTAGCCTACCCGCTTGCAAGTCTCCTGCAGAAAGACACCCCTTTCCACTGGACTCCCGAATGCGACTCCGCGTTTCGGCAGCTCAAGCTTCTCCTCACCTCGCGGCCAATATTGCGTAATTTCTGTCCGACAGCACCGACTGAACTCCACACTGACGCCAGCGGCATCGATGTGGGTGCTGTGCTTATCCAACGCAATGAAGGCAATGAACACGTTGTCGCTTATGCAAATCGCACCCTCAGCAAGTCGGAATGCAATTACACTGTAACAGAGCAAGAGTGTCTCGCCGTTGTTTTGGCGTACAACGGTTTCGTTCGTACCTTTATGGACGTGCTTTTACAGTCGTCACAGACCATCATTCTCTGTGCTGGCTGGCCAATCTACGCGACGCCTGCGGTCGGTTGGCCCGCTGGGCGTTACGCCTCCAAGAGTTTAACTTCAAAGTGTCTTACAAAAGTGGCCACCAACACGCCGACGCAGATTGCCTCTCGCGGCTGCCGCTCACGGTTACTACTTCCGATGATGAAAACTTCGACGACTATCTCGCTGCCGTTTCCCAAGAGTTTCCAGATCTTGGCACTTTCCAGACGGAATAACGCAAGGATCAGCACTTGGCGCCGCTTTTTGCCGAAGCCCGTGACTCGGCATCCCCAAGCCCTTTCTGCATTCGCGACGGTTTACTCTATAGAACGAATTACTCGCTTGGAGGTGCGCGCTTTCTCCTCGTCGTTCCGGCTACTCTGTACACCTGTGTTCTGCAGGCAATGCACGATGACGTAACGGCTGGGCAGTTGGGGTTTGCCAGGACCCTTACCCGCATTAAAGAACGTTTTTACTGGCCAAATATGCGTCACATGGTTCAGCGCTACGTGGCCACCTGCGAGCAGTGTCAGCGGTTGAAGCTCCCACAACTACGTCGCCTGGACGCCTGCATCTTGTGCCACCTCCAAGCACACCATATGAACAAGTTGGTCTCGATCTGCTCGGTCCGTTTCCCCGCTCGTCCAACGGTAACCGTTGGGTTATAGTGTGCATTGATCACCTCACCCGTTACTGTGAGACCGCCGCCCTACCTTGCGCCACCGCTGCTGAGGTCTCGCTCTTTCTTTGTGCTGTCATCCTCCGGCATGGACCTCCTCGAGTTGTTATCAGTGACCGCGGTCGCCAGTTTACGGCAGACGTTGTGGAAGAGCTTCTGCGTCTTAGTTCATGCCTTTTTCGCCACTCGACGCCGCACCACCCCCAGACGAATGGACTGGTTGAACGTACCAATCGAACACTTACGACCATGCTGGCCATGTATGTCGATTCCCGCCGTAAGAACTGGGACGACGTGCTTCCCTTCATTACATAAGCCTATAACACGTCGAGGCATGAAATAACTGGTTACAGCCCATTCTTCCTTCTTTATGCACGTCCGCCTCGAAGCTGCCTCGAGAGCATCTTACCTTTCTGTCTCGACACCGAGCCTTCTATTGCCAACACACTATGTCGCGCTGAAGAAGCCCGTCGGATTGCCCGGATACGCACTTTGGCATCGCAGGATCGCTCAAAGCAGCGTTATGACTGCCGGTGCACGGATGTCTCCTGCCTGCCCGGTGACATTGTATGGTTGTGGACGCCTCTACGCAAGCGTGGCTTATTAGAAAAGCTGGTATCCCACTACACAGGCCCGTTATTTGTTGTTGTTCGCCTCAGTGACCTCAACAATGTCATCTCTCCCCAGTCAACGCCAGGACACCGCTCAAGGACAACCCAGGTCGTGCTTGTCGCACGGCTAAAGCCCTTCCACTCTCGGGACCCCGATTGATTGACTGGGCCAGAGGGCTTCGTCTGCGAAAGGGGAAATGTCACGTGCTGCGCATGGGCCCTGAGGAAGGAAGAAGACGTGCGCCGGCTGGAAGAAAAAGAGGAAGCCCAATTTTCTGCCGCTGGCGCACCAGGCTCTGGTCGACCTGTTTTGTAAATAGCATTGTGTAAATAGAACCTGTAAAAGTATGTACATTTTTTTTTTCTCCACTTCACAGTTCTGCCATGTAACGGTCTCCTGGGCCCCGTCAAGCTGCTCACACAACTTTTAGCCGAGGAGACCATTCCAGTTCTTTCTGGGAAAAATAAAGAATGATTGATTGATTAATTGATTACTACTTTGAGTTCATATTTGCCTACGTCCACAGCACAAAATCAAATACCGGAAAGTCTTCCTTCAAAAATCTAAAAATATCAAGAGTAACAAGAGCGAACAGTATGTGGAGGAAAAAGTCGAGCATTTGACATTTCTAAATAAGCTCACTCAACCCTGGCCTATCCCCCGTCGTCGGTATGTCCCTTGCCACTAAAACAACAACAAATGAATTAGCACGATAAGCAACAGGAAAAGGCTGAGAAATACACGTTGAGGCAGGCTCCTACGGTCACGAGTTTTGAGTAAAGCGCCGCCAGAAGAAAAGTCAAATGCTAATATCAGGGCGAACAAAATTTTTGGCCTTAGCAGAAAATATTTCACTCTTGAGAAATGCCAACATAACCTGCAAAGTGTTAAAATTCCTTTTTATGTGCGTATGCGGGGATTTAACCGACCGAGCTGTCCACTGACGTCAAGAATTATTTAAGAAGGGAAATGCTTTTCATTGCATTTCTCAAACACTTGTCCAGGATCGTCATCCTATAGTTTGAATTCTTGTTTTTTTTCTTCGATCGTTATTGACTGTGTTCATCTGAACCTGTAGTGGTTTAATATATAGCTTGCGAAGTCAGCTGCGTAGGTCTGAATGCGAGGAAGGTATTTTTCTAAATTTAAATACCACGCTGTTTATTAAGAAGCAATGTTCTTCTTTCTGCAGTAATGCGAAGGAGAGTAGCTTTTTGCAAAATTCACAATATGCAATGTGTTTTGAGCTGAACCACGTATGCGTGCTGGCTGAGCACTGTGCTTAAGGCGACTGGGTTACGAGGACGTTCGCAGTCTAGTTTGTGCCTACTGAAAGTGGTTTACATCGCGGAAAGACAACACAGGTAGAAACGAAGTGACAGAACAGAGCTCTGACTAACAACTCTGTCATTTTATTGACCGATAAGTCGCTTATATACAGCAGCTGCTGATATCAACAAAACAGAATGGTAAGAAGAAATCAAAACCTCTGATATCGCGTCACTCCAGTGGTGTAATTATCTAAGATAGGCAAGGTGCTGTGGGGTCTGGTTATGGTGCTCGGCTGCTGACCCGAGCGACACGGGTTCGGCCCCGGTCGCGGAGGTGGAATTTCGATGGGGGGAAATTCTAGAGGCCTGTGCTCTGTGCGATGTCAGTGCCCGTTAAAGAACCCCAGGTCGTCGAAATTTCCGGAGCCCAGAGCCCTTCACTTCGGCGTCTCTCGTAGCCTGAGTCGCTTTGGGACGTTAAACCCCATAAACCAAACCAACCAGAGCTATCGACGAGCTTACACACGTGTCGCCGTAGTTGTGAATGTTGAATGCTTCGCAGATGAACCGTGATGTGGGATCTTTTTATTTGGCCAGAATAATGGTCTTATTAAGAAATGCTTCACAGTCTTAACGTAGTCCGCGCAATGTATGACAATGTATGACAATGATAGAGCGACCTGTCTCAGTAATATAGATCGACCACATGACAGGGGTTTCTCATTTACCACAACACAGCAACAGCTGACAAATTTCTGCCGGCGCTTTTTGTACGAGAGCTACATTGACCGTATTCTCGCCGTTTCGCTGTGGCCGGTGGCCACACCGCAGGCTGAGCCGCTGGCTAGCAAGCGCCGCAGCTGGCAGCGCCGCTCGCCGCGCCATTTGGCATGACGTCAGCGGAGGAGCCGGTGAAACCGCGTTGCAACAACAGAGTAGGAGCCGGCGTTGCATTGCATATATTGTCACGTTTTAGTGACGGCAGTCCAGCGGTCAGGAAGACAGCAACAAAACTTGCGAATGAAGCTCTTTAGTTGGGCTGACTTGCGCCCGCAAAAGAACTGACTCACTCGGCGGCGGCGTAAGCAACAAACGTGGTCGTCGAACTACGAATAATGCCCGCTGCTTGCGTCATCGTTCAATTTAAAGCCGGCAAGGAAACTTCGAGATAACAGGTCGAGATCATCTAGAGTTATCTGGAAACACGTAGATGCAGCTCTTCATGGCTGTGATCAATCGAAATCAGTCCGGTCGCTTCTCGCGTCACGAACAAAAATGATAAAACCCCTTTCCTGCGGCCTTGCGCGAACGAACGGAGAATACAATAATACGTGGCATTACCCCCCTCTAAAGAAGCATCGTCTCGATGCTTTAAAACGAAAATAAAGACGGAGAATGCGAACTTCGAGTCCTTTAGCGTTCATAATAAGGTTTAAGGGCATCGGTAAAGCTTCAAGTCCGGCCGTGTCGTCGTCGTCGGTGGTGTCGTAGTTTTCGTTGTCGTAGTTAGTTGTCGTCGTCGTCGTAGTTGTCGTCGTCGTAGAGGTCGTCGTCGTAGGGGTCGTCGTAGTTGAGGCATAGCCTTGTGTTTTCGTCGATGGACGATCTTTGTCCTTTTGCTGAGAAGCAACCTCACCTCCAGAGGCTGCTTTATTCAGTTTAACCTTCGGGGGCTGGGGGAGCGTCCACGCACGGCGTAGCCTCGGCTAGGAGATACATAGCGCGGTGACGATGGCGACGGAGAACGCGATAGGCGGCCCGGCGATGAGTATTTTTCCCGACGCAAAAACTCCTCGATTTATGCTGGTCGCTGGTGTGGTCGGGGTCGTGGGGCGTCGTAAGAAAATCCTAGGATGCCCATTCTCCTGTATGGGTAGCACCGGAGAATGTGACCGGCTTCGCCGCAGTGGAAGCATAGCGGGCGGCGATGGTCAGGAGCTCTCCACTCGTCGCATTTCCTCATCTGTGTGCGGCGCTCGTAGGACGGGTGGGTTGGGGCGAGAGGGCGGCGGTGCGACGCAGCTGGCTGAGGGCGATAGGGGCTTGGGTCCCGTCGTCGAGGTGCAGGACGGCGCACAGCTGCGGCGTAATTCATGGCTGTGGGCTGCAGAGGCTGCGTGGTGGTCTGTGTCGCACCCAAGGCCTGTTGCACCTCGTCCCGGATGACGTCGGTGAGCGAAGTGAGCTGCGGCTGCGTTCCTGTTGGGAGCAATCGTCGAAGCACTACTCGCACAATTTCACGTATAACCTTCCGCAGGTTATCGTTGTTAGCGGTGTCCATGCAGCTTGCTGTCAAAAAGCGCTGCTGACGGTCATACTGGCGGGGTCTGGCATGAAGAGTTTTTTCCGTGGTGGATGCCCCTTCGCCGAATTCCGCGACGGTTTTGGGTGGGTTCCGTACGAAGCCCGCAAAGAGTTGCTCTTTAACTTCTCGCATAAGCAGCTTGACCTTTTCATCTTCCTTCATGCTCGAGTCGACACGCCGGAAGAGACGCTTCATCTCCTCAGTGTACACTACAACGGTCTCGTTTGGGTGTTGTATGCGAGACTGTAGCAGCTGCTGGCTCTTACCCTTTCTCACGACCTTTGTGAAGGTCTTGAGAAGCTGCTCTTTGAAGGTTTCCCAATTCGCGAGGCTGGCTTCCTCATTCTCAAACCAGACTCTTGCTGGTCCCTCCAGGGCAAAGAAGACGTACCTAAATTTCATGGCATCGTCCCAGTTGTTAAAGACAGCCGCACGGTCGAACTGCTCCAGCCATTCTTCGGGGTCAGCGCCAGGCGAAGCGTCGAAGGCTGGTGGCACCCTGGGCTGCTGCAGAATGATTGGAGTCGTCGTCTGGGGCAAGCTCATGGTGGACGTTTCTGCTGGCTTTCGCTTCCGGGTAGGGTCCGGCAGAGTCTCGAGCTCAGGTGCGTCCCCTAGCAGACGTCGGCTTGCGCGGTGGACTGGAGTCAGGTCCTCCGGTGAATGATTCAGAGGGCTGGCGTCACGACTTGCTGGGGGTGTCCGGTGCATAGAAGGCTACCCCGCACCTCCATCAGACGTCACTTTGTAGTGACGGCAGTCCAGCGGTCAGGAAGACAGCAACAAAACTTGCGAACGAAGCTCTTTATTTGGGCTGCCTTGCGCCCGCAAAAGAACTGAATCACTCGGCGGCGGCGTAAGCAACAAACGTGCTCGTCAGTCGTCGAGCTACGAATAATGCTCGCTGCTTGCGGCATCGTTCAATTTAAAGCAGGCAAGGAAACTTCGAGATAACAGGTCGAGATCATCTAGAGTTATTTGGAAACACGTAGATGCAGCTCTTCATGGCTGTGATCAATGGATATTAGTCCGGTCGCTTCCCGCGTCACGAACAAAAATGATAACACCCCTTTCCTGCGGCCTTGCGCGAACGAACGGACAATACAATGATACGTGGCAATATAGAAGGGGCGGCTCGATAGGATTTGTCGGCAGATATGGAGAGGGAGCCGGAGAGACTGAAAAAAAACCAGGCTTCGTCGTCGGAACGAAACCAAGAGGAGGCAGCGAGCCGAGGAGACGGAGGAAAAACGAGCAAAACAAACAAAAACAAGAACGAACCTTAGCCTCAAAGTGCTGTGTCGGAGGCGCTGACACGGCTGCGTGCTACTTAACCGACCATCAGGCCGTCTTTGCGGCAACTGAGAAACAAAATGATGCAGACTTTCAAAACAAATGCGTTACACTTTAAAAATGTCGTCTTTGATTTAACCGTAACTTAACGATGGGTGAGAACAAACCTAAACACTGAGACGTACCAAGCTAAATGATAAAGATGTAACCTTAGAGATAACCTAGCTAAACAATACAATTAACCGTACCTCTCACTGCGCACCTCCATGCATAACTGAGTTAAGCCACAACCAATATTTTCACAAGATTTCTTCTTTTTTCTTGAATGACTCGCTTGCACATCCCTCCCACTGTGTTCCTGGCGGAGAAAAGCAGTTTTATGCTAGCTCTCTTCACAATCTTCTTTAGATTGGCAGACACCTTGTGCACATATAGAATACGGAATACATGGGGTGTTTTTTCTTGCTCATTGACCAGCGTTGGTGCACACATTAAGGCCATTTTTTTACCTACACTGTCTACACTGGTGTATCAAGTGTATAATGAAATCATAATAATACACTAGCTACTCTAGTGTGGCCAGTGTAGGTAAAAAAAGGCCCTATTGTTCTGAATTTTTCTTTCCGCAATCAATCCATGCGCGTGTTTGATAGCAGCTTCAAAGGTGTGTCCTGCATTAGCACAACTTGTGTGTCAAATCTTGTTGGGGTTTGATGCTCGTAAGTCCTGCACAATGTGGCTTTTATGCACGTTTTATAATTCTGCGCTTCATTGTCTTTGGGTGAGTGGACTGAAAATGCAGAAGGGTCTTCCGCGAGCTCGATGAATAAAGACAGCACATGTGTTCATCAGATAGCAAAGGTTCCAGATCTAAAAAGCTTATGCTATTTTTATTAGGTAACCCATTGGTAAGTAGTAAGGATTGCAGAACACGTCAAAAATTTGAGCAGCAGTTTGCTGAGCTTCAGCTATAAATGAAAAAAACTAAATGTTCAACGTAACGCATGAATTTAACAATACTCGTACACGCGCCTGCAAGCTTGGCTTGAAGAGGCGTCGGGTTGCGAAGCTTGGCTTGAAGACGCCTGTCGAAACAAGCCAAAAGGGGGTGACTTAGTATGAGAGCGAGGCAGGATTCAATGCACACCCATTGACTTTTGATGAACCATTTTTTATCAAAACTAGCGAATGTAGACTGCAAAATGAAAGCTAAGCATTTCTAAAAACCTTCTAACATTCATTTCTCAACTGTTTTGAAATTTGGCGACACCAAAATGGTCAGTGTACAGGCTAATTTCTGCGGTCACATAATTCAGGCAGGCTTTAGTAAAGATCGTTAAGTCGACGTAAAAGGCGCTTACATGAGCTGGGTACCCGTTCTGCAGAAAGTTGACGCTGCCGCTCGTTTCCTGAGGAAAGGGTCATGGACTTCTAAGTGCGACAGGTGCTTATGCAGGAATGTCGCGGCTTCAGGTTGCCAAGTACCACGTTAGAACACTATGACATTAAAATGACTGTTTTCCTTGGGGGTCCATGCACTAAAGAACGTTGTAAGGATGAATCGCGTGGATGCTTTGACGTATGAAGTCAGTTTGAAAAGGCCAGCTGACATACAAAGCTGGACTGCTTCATTTTCCACTTTCGATGGTTTCACTGATTTCTTTTCTCTGAAGTTGTTTACGACCGCTGCAGAGCCTCCTGCTTGCATTCGGTACGATGAAAAACCACCCTCCTCATCGAACTGAAGTAACGTTACCCCTGCATCTCTGAGTGCCGTCCCCGCAGCAGTGCTGCTGTTCGAGCTACCTTTCTTCGATTACTGGGGGCAGTGAACTGTACGCCTTCCTTGATGAAAAGGCTGGCGTCATTCGTTCTCGCTCCTCAAGCAGCGGTCCGTACAAGAGAGAGGGGAATGGTTCTGTTCGGTCATGAGTGCTCGCTGAACTTAGCCCCTAGCATGAGCAGGTTGTCCAGCTTAGTGGGGGCACTTGCATTCCCTTAGACGACAAACGACTTATTGTAAGGGTGCCTGAAGGCTGTCTTTGACGAAGAAAGCAGGGAAGGACTTGGCGCCGCAGGAATTCCGCTGTTTAGGATGCCAGACGAGTCTTGATGGAATCTTCTACATCCTTGTTCTGGACAAGCGTCGCTCTTAGATACAGCACTTATGCAGTCGGTGTAGAACCTCATCTTCCTGTAAGTCTCGGAGCGCAGAATGCGGCATGTGCTCTTGGCGCGGCCTTCCGAAGGCATGGGCCCTGCGATTAATTGGAGAAAGCGCGCAGGCATATAAGAATTCTTGAGGGTATAGGTAAGGAGACATGAAACCGTAGGTGGCCGTGGCCAGAAGGCTGCCACAGACGACGGCGGGATGTAGGCAACAGGTGGGAAGGATAGTTCCCTAATTTACAAGAAATAAATTTATGAAGATTGCTTAGTCGCGCTGATTGGTGCATATTGATGGTGTAGCACTGCTCTTTCTGGGCGACTGAAGCGGCCGAAAAAGACAAAGTGAGACGAGTCGCTTGCTGAAACGTTCGAGCACCGCGGAGGCACTCGGACGTTAACGGGGCATTAAAAGGAAATCTGCTCTCAAGTGTGCGACCGTTTTGATTAGGGTTCATCCTCCCGACGGCTGTCTACAGCTGGTGACACGAATGTGATCCGTGCGGCTCTAGCCGAGACGAGGTAGAGCAATGAAGGACCACCAGGGCCCGCTCTCTAACCAGAATGCGGAATACAGCTCAGTGCCGACTTCGACGCCTCTGGCCCAGGCACCCCTCTCAGCTTTTGCTGTCCGCCTGTCACCCTTCTGGGAGAGCAACCCAGCGCTCTGGTTTCATCAGGTCGAGGCCCAAATTGATCTCGCGCGCCCAGCGACTAAAGTCACATGATATTTACACGCCGGCTCTACGCTTCTTAGGACTGTTTTTGAAGAGGTCTCCGTTCTCCTGGCCCGGTTCCGCTTGAATCCTCCACGGATCCATCCATACGAGCAGCTCATGGCAGCACTCCTCGCGCGATCTGCAGCGTCGGCGCGAACGCGTATTCAATAGCTTCTTTCCACTGAGGAGCTCGGACTGCATCACCGACGACACACACCATCTTGTTACGGTTCTCAGGAACGCGGTTCGGGCTCACCATGTAGGACACCGCTCTGGTATTACCCCCGCCGATTCGGCACCAACGCCCGTCACTGCCTACTTCCGTGCTCTTGGGCGGGAAAACAGCCGGCTGACCACTAGCGGCGACGAGCGGTCAAGGCCTCGAACCCTGTCGAACGGCCACAGTCAGTTACTATAAGCGGTATTATTAGTCAAGATAGGCAAGCTCCTGTGGGATAACAGCCGTCGACGGCTGGCTGACACACATGTCACCGTATTTATGAATGCTGAAGGCGCAACATTCATAGCATTCATATCACAACATTCTCTCAACATGTTGCGTTCGTCTGGCGCACTCCTAAATCGAGAAGGGCGTGGTGGATAATGGTGCGTTTTAATATATTTTAGTCTATTTTTTATGTTTTCTTTATATTGAGAAACAATACTGTGCCTGGATCTGCTGGAGCTGCAAGATTTAGTCTGGCTAGTTACACTAAAAAAGGCACGTTAGAATACAATTAAATGCATTTTCACCACCTTTCGTTATTTATTATTGCAGCCGCAACAAAAACACACATAACATTGTTGAAGTTCATTGTATTTCCAGTTAAAAGAACCAAGGTAAAAGGTGTCTGTACGGCACTTGTGTACGCGTTTACGGGGCATCATTTACATCAGCATGATGCTAAATGACTGTCCTTACAGCAGTGCTACCTTAACACCCAAGTATGAGTAACCTGTATGCTCATGAATTTCTTATTCAGGAAAGCCTAGCTGTGGGCTATTTGGCATGAGTCTTCCATTGTATAGTATAGCTATTGACGCAAGGATCTGCTATTTGCGGATCACTCCGCCCATCTTGGCCCATTCTGACCCGTTGGCCCCCGCAGAAGTTCGCACCGACGCCTCCGGATATGGGATTGGCGCCGTGCTAGCCCAACGTCAACAAGGTCAAAATCGAGTCATCGCTTATGCCAGCCGCCTACATTCTACTGATGAGCGAAATTACTTCATTACTGAGCGCGAGTGTCTCGCCCTTGTGTGGGCAGCAGCTAAATTCAGACCCTACCTGTTCGGCCGTTCATTCGCAGCTGTCGCCGACCCCCGAGCTCTCTGTTGGCTGGCTTCACTAAAAAATCTCACCGGTCGCCTTTGTGGCTGGGCACTACGCCTCCAAGAATATTCTTAATCCGTCGTGTACAAGTCAGGGCGACGCGACCAGCACGCTGACTATTTATCCCGACCACCTGACCTAGAAGCTGAGATCTTGCTCTGCCTCTTGGCGATTTCTGCTCTCATCGATTTCGCCTACGAACAGCGCCATGAGTCATCCTTACGCCCCATCTTTGATGACCTCATCTCTGCAAACCGTGCTCCAACTCTGAAATTTTATGTGCTCCAGAATGACAACTTATATCGCGGCAACCTACGCTCCAATGGATCTCCGCTGCTGTTCGTCATAGCCAAACGCCTACGCTCTTCTGCCCTTGAAGAGCTGCACGATATACCGACAGCTGGCCACCTTGGCGTGTCCCGCTCGTACGCTCGGGTCCGGAGTCACTTCTTTTGGACTGGTCTGTATCATTCCTCCAAACGTTACGTTGCCGCTTGCGACTGTGTCAAAGTGGAAAAACACCCTCCACTTTGCCGGCGGGTATTCTACAACCCATCGACAGAACTCCGGAGCGTTTTCACCGTATTGGCCTTGACCTTTGTCTTTTTCCCGCATGCCTCTCTGGCAACAAGTGGATCTCTGTCGTAATTGATAATACCATTCGGTACGCCATAACGCGTGCTCTGTCTACCAGCTGCGCACCGATGTCACCGATCTTCTTTTAAAAAAGATCATTGTTCGACATGGCGCCCCTAGACAACTTCTTACCGACTGGGGTCGTTATTTTTTCTGCCGAGTAGTTAATGACATCCTTCGTTTTTGTGCCGCACAGCATGAGCTCGCGAAAGCTTACCATCCATAAACCAACGGGCTTATATAAAGGTTCAACCGCACGCTCACCGACATGTTAGCAATGTACAGCCTTTGTCAAAAGTTTAGAGCCCAGGGGGTTTGCTTCTGGGCTGCATTGCTTTGCTCGTAATGCGAGCTCAGTGTCCCAAATCTCCTGAAGGTAAGAAGATTTTTGGTCCTGCTCCCTCCGATGTGTAGGACTTCCAGAAGTGCTGCCGGAGCGCCACAATAGTGCTTAGAACCTCAAACTTTTGACAAAGGCTGTACGTCTCGCCAGACCGCCGAGATTGGGACACAGCCTTGCCTTATGTAACCCTCGCACATAACTCTTCACGGTATGACTTAAAAGTCTATTCCCCTTTCTACCTTTTGTTTGGTAGGTATCCCACCTTGCCTTTAGACACACTCACGCCTCCTTCTTCAGTCCCCAATAATGCTAACGCTCGGGACGCCATCGTCCAGGCCACGCTGGCGCGCTAAAAAGCCCGTTGTCGACTCCATGTCTCTTAAGCTTCCCAGAAGTACGCCTACGACCGCCGTCCCCGCGCAGTTGACTAATACCCAGGGTCACTCGTACTTCTGTGGTCGCCTTCTCGCCGCGTTAGGCTCTCCGAGAAGCTTCTTTCTCACTACCGTGGCCCTTACCCTGAGGTGCACCGTCTCACCGACGTGAGCTATGAACTGCTCCCCTTGCGTCCTCGCCATCGTCCTCTGGCCCCACCACCGACATCTTCCAAGTATGCCCCCTTAAACCTTTTGACGACGCTCATACGTGGCCATCCTAAACCGAGACGGGGTTTCAACAGCCGAGAGTCATGCAGCGGATAGACGACAAGGTAATGTAAGATAAGAAAAACTTTATTAAAATGAAGGAAGTTGTGCGAGCTTATGGGTGGAACCCTCATTCCAGGGCTCCACTGGCTTCAGCTGCCCTGTGGACCTTTTGTATGAGGGCCTGTTGCTCCTGTAGGTTACCACTGGTCAGCAGCGCCTCCCACTACTCAAAATACGTGCCTTTTATCTCTAAAGTGTTTGATTTGGCCCCACAGCCCCACGAAATGTGGAAGAGTGTTGTGAGGGCCTGGCACCAACGACACGTGTCGGAGTATAATGTTGGGTGCAGGAGATGTAGTCTATGGAGGTTTTGAAATGTATTCGCCTGTATCTGCCGTAAAGAGACAGAATCTAGGGTGTCTAATTTCTTACGAGGTGGGGGAAGTGTCCCTTTGAAGAAGCTCAAACTTGAGGCGTTCTTTATATCTGGAAGGTAGAGGGGTAAAAGCGGTCACGGTTTGTGGCCCCGCTCGGTTGATGATACCTCTAGCTGGAGCATGTGCCCACTCGTTTCCCTCCAGTCGCTCTTGGCCCGGTGTCCAGGCTATTTGGTGGTGTTTTTGAAGGGTGTAGTGTCCATGAGCCGGCTGACGTGCTTGGGAACTCGGCCTCTCAGGAAATTTCAACACGCGTGTTGTGAATCTGTGATCACATGAGCGCTTTGGCCATGGGTGTCGTAATGCCTAATGGCTACGGTGTGTGGTGATCCCCGCGGCCGCTGGTGTTTCGGCTTTTACAGAAGCAGTGAATAGAGTGGAGAACCGGTGGTCCACTGCTGCCACTGTGTACATCTCATGGCCCGGGTATGCTGCGGCGTCGACATAAGCCATGTTCGGAGGATTGGCTAGGCGTCGGCATAGGTACGATGCTCGCGCTCGTCGTCTGCCTGTATGAACGTCTTTAAGCATGTTTCGGTATCGGGGCCATGCTGATGTGTTTCCTGCGCTGTATTTTTAGAGAGGATTAAGCATCCAGTGCGGGGATGTCCGCAACTGTGCCTAATCGGCGTAGGATAGCTCGTCCATCTTGGATAGTCTGAAGACAGTGTTTGAGATGCCCGGATGGCTTCAGTTATTTCTGTAAAGGAGTTGAAGGTTCCTAGCGCGGTCAGACGCTCGGTCAAGGTGTCTTTAGGAAGGTTAAGGGCCGTCTTGTATACCCCTTTTATGATGGAGTCAACTTGCTGTTCCTCTTCCTTTGCTAGCGTGTGAAAGGGTAGTCGGTATGTGGTTTGGCTAAGTACCAGTGCTTACACCAGCCAAAGAGCGTCTTCTTCTCGCATTCCTTGTCGATGTTTGGCCATGCGGCTGATCATGCGAGCTATCTGATTTACCGTGGTTTTGAGAGTCTGGATGGTGTGGGTGACTTGGAGGTTGCTCTCTATCCAAAGACCAAGAATGAGGATCAGGTTAGCTTCCCTGAAGGCTTGACCCTGTATCGTGACGTTGGTAGAACCTGGGGAGACGTCGCTCGGGTTATGTACTCGTACGACCTCCGATTTCACCGGGGTGCGGTGGAGGCTGCTTAGAAAGGCAAAGCCCTCGGCAACCCCGGCTGCTGATTGTAGGGGGGTTTCTTTTTGACCCAGGGAACTCTTTGTGGCCATATAGTTATATCGTCTGCGTATATGATAGAGCCTACATCTGGAATTGCTTGCAGAGCACGCGACAGCCTGGGCATAGCAATGTTGAAAAGCAGAGGAGAAATGATAGCTCCCTGAGGTGTGCCTTTGCGTGGCATATCTTTGACGTCGGAACGGGTTTGATGATGCCTATCGTGGCTGTGCGGCACGTGAGGGACGCACGCACGCAGGCAGAGACCTTTTCGCCGCCGCTAAGGTCATTTATAGATTGCAGGGTCGCGTCGTGGGATATGTTGTCCTATGCGCCCTTTAAATATACGACGTCAATGAGCGACTGTATGAGCTGAAGGCAGACGACATCGACAACGAAGTTCTCGCTTTGTTCTCGGTGCTGCTTGCAGCCTTTCCCTTCGCTTGAGCAAATAACTGTAAATATATTGTTTCTCGGAAAAATATCAACGACGAGAAAGGACACGCTCGACTGCTCATTTTTTATGCGGGAGACAATGTCTACCTACTGGAGTCTTGGCTGCTTACATCAGAGGCATGGAATCACATACAAGACTCTTCACAAGGCCTGTGGAACACAACATATGCCTTCTGGCAACGTATGATTGAGCGCAGCATCGCTGCGCTCAAGAGCCGCTTCCGGCGCTTGTAAAGGTAGCGGAGGGTTTACTGCAGCCTACTTTTCTTATGCTTGACCCTGATATGTTATGAGATCAGCAATGACGCTGGGGAAAAAAGTTCCGTCCGCTCCTCGGTGACTATAGAAAAGTGACCAAATCAAATGGTTCCTCTCTCTGCAAACAAGCCATATGAAGCGTAAACATCGCAGTTTCTTCATCTTGCACAAGCTAAAAAACACTCCCGTTGCAGCTGAACGACAACCGAACGGAGCAGCAATACCAATAAAGGAAGATCCACGTACTTAGCCCGATGTGGGTGCCATCATCAGTTACGAGGCAGTATAGAGATTGTCACCATGGTGGCGGGTCATGTCGGCTGTCGTTTCCCGCTCAGGGATTGCAAGCTCTCGGCAGCCGCATCTACGAGGTTCCGTCTATCAGGAATTGCTGCAGTGTGGTGATCCAGGGTCATCATGTGTGGTCGCCCGATGTTGTGTAAAGAAAAATAATCAGAACCGCACTTTACATACATGCCACACATCACACTTACAGCACTTTTGCCACCGATAGTAGGCGCCGACAGACAACACAGCCTTACCACCGCAAGTTCTTCTAGTTTCAGACGCAAGCGACTGAGCGAATTAAGCGACACGTTGCAGCGGTGCCCCACCAAGGAAACTGCCTGCTCGATCCCCTGTGTAACATTTGTAATGTTGCCTGTAGCTTTAAAGTTCTTTTACGTGGCATGCTGCTACGAAGAAACATATTTGCTACATGTTGAAGAAGAACTAGCTCTAGGAAATGACCGCTTGGAAGCCTTTTAACACAACCCTGCCAAATTAAATGTTCCTGAAGAACCCAAATAGAGCCGTACTTATCGAAAAACTAGTGTGAGCTATGGGCGTTATCTATTTAAAGTTTTGCCTCTTTAAACATTGCCTTGTGTTTGTGCGGCATCCAAGCAATACAAATGATTACCCCTAATTGTCAAGCATTATGGGTACAAAAATACACAGCTTTAAATTATGATGTTATGCAGGTGACGTGCCTGCCGTTCAGTAGTGAAGAGGCCCGAAAAGAGCTTCGTCGGAGAGGGTGTCTCCACTCTTCAGATTTGAGGCTGTTTTTGTGTGTTCCCGTTCAACGTACACAGCCGAGGGCATGTTTGTATTTAGTTTTCTAAAATCGGTTTCTTTAGATTTCTGCGTTGAGACCAAAGTGCTGCATTGTATGCTTTGAACTAGAGCGTTGATGCCGTGTATTGGCATTGCCATATTTAAAACATTATATGTACATCTCTTCTCAATAGGTCGTCACCAAATACTGCCACTTTCATGCTCAGCATGGAGGAGTGCTTAAATGCAGGGAGGTCTCGGGTGGTCTCAGCGCCCCCACCAATGTTGACGAAGAATCTGAAACCCTCCCTACTAGAATGTAGGAACTGTATGAATCCAAAGGAAGGAACCAGTTTTCTTTTTGTTTTGTCAGTGGTGGTTAGAACATTTCCTTGTCATTTAGAAGATTTCGCAGTGATGTTGAGCAGCATTAGCAATGTTTCTAAAACCCGAAACGGAGAAAAATGCAGAGTTGACAGAAAAACACAAAGGGTGAAAGAAAAAGAGCAGTTGATGATGATGATGATGTCCTCAGGCTTAATAGCACATACCCACGGCGGGGGATTGGCCAACCCGTGATCTGATACCACGAGCCAGTTCAGAGCTGGCCGCTCAGCTCCAAGGCTGCATAACAAGAGTGAGCACACTGGTGTAGCGTCAGTTCACCGACTTCCCCTTCTCTTATTTTCTGCCTACCTGCTTTTACCATAAATCGTTACCTCGGTGATTATGTTGGTGAGTTTCGGTATTTTTTTTTCATTTAACTCGCCAGGTGATGACACTGTGAGTTCAGCGAATAATTTCTCTGATAAGCTTATAGCAAATTAGGTGCTTGTAGTGGCCTTGGTGGCTAAGACTTTCGGCATGCTACCTGATGACATAGTTGCAGAAAGATAGAAAGCAACAGCATATAAGACATTGATGCATCCTGCACTTACAGCTGTTTACATCATCAGTTTGCCAAAATACATGTGTGACTTGTACTGCACACGCTCAGAGATAGAAACGACCAAATACAAAGAAAAGCAAACGAAAAAAGAAGCGCAAGACGTGATCCCCTTTTTATTGCACCTAGCACAGCGGACGTACTGATAACCGGCTTAGTAGTAAAGAGGCATTCGATTTGATTTGAAAGATCTGCACCTTTTTGGACGTCACTTGCTAAGGATATTTGCGCCACGCTTTACTATCTCGTCTTGTATGGCTCTGAATCTTGCCGTGACTAAGCTATCATGTTTTATTATGAAGGCCATTGCCTTATGGTTCTTGTTACAGCCGTGCTTTTGCTTCCCCCGTCGAGTAGTGTGTCGTCAATTTGAGTTTTTGTTCCTGGTTTATGTTGCTTACGGAACTATGGACACCAGATTTTTGCTTGCGTATTCTTTCGCCTATGACTGCTAAATAATTTATAATTTCTTCTTATGATGTTTCTCCTTGATGATGTTTCAGTTTCAAAAAATGAATGATGGCTGTAACTTGTAGTTCGTCTCCAGGTCATGTGAAACACGAGAAAGCCGGCATTATAAATGATGGTACGGCGACGGCCGTAATTCCAGCTCTTGAAGCAGGCTAATTTAAGTGTTCTACGGAAATAAAACTACATATTAACGTTTATATTGGAGCTCTTTTTTCGTGCCTCAAAAGATCTAAATGGAAACTAGGCATCACAGCCATCCTATCGTAAAACCGAAGGATAATTATTGGTCCTTGGCGTATACCTTGCGGTGGTTCGTGCTTTATGTCTAACGCAGCTTAAAAAAATTATGCTACTAAAGTAAGTTCTTTATTGTATTTTAAGCTAAATTTCAAGGTGTTGCACATGCCACTGTTTTGAATTTGCGAGATAGCAGCGTTCGCTGCTGCTTGCCTTCTTTTTGGTGTTCCCATTTGGTTTCCTGCATTTTTTGTGTTGTCACATCGCGTACTGCATCATTCTGTATTTCCGTCTGTGCATCCGTCCTCCTCCGCATTTCTTCTTTTTTTTGTAGCGGCCTAAAAACCACTGGCAGTTTTTCTTTTTTTCAACCTTCTCCCTTAGCGATGCTCGTGCTATAAACAAAGTGTAATTTGCTGAAAGCCTGAATTCTAAATTATATAGAATCATATAGGTACCCGCTTTCTTTTTTTAGCAGATGCCTTGAGTGGCGATGCCTACTGTTTAGAAGAATCTTTGTGAAATAAATTTAGTTCAAAAGTCCGCGACATGCTTTGCTCTCGTTAGCGCACATCTTTGGTTTGTACATAGTTTCTGCATGCTCTCTTGGTGTCTAACCCAATGGCCTTCTCGGCTGACATGAATCATTTGAAGCAATTAGAATTTCTTTTCTTACAGCTGATGAGCCTTTGCAGGGGGCTTATTATGCCTTCTTCGACAGTGTTATTTTTTTGTTACTTTAGTGAGATACTGGGGCTGACATGAGCGAGCATCTGGGGCCAAAATACAAGTAGAACTCTATGCAATTTCTCAACTTTCGTTATGAGGAGCGTAACAGCGCCGGTAGGGAACAATTTCAGGTCTCAGTGCTCCTTCATTTGATTTTGCTTCTCAGTCTTTGCGCTAGATGTTAGATATTAGAGGACAGTTTCAGCCACAGTCTCACTATTGGAGTAGTGTAGCACAATGCATCACTCATGACAATTGCTCGTTCTAACTGAGCACTGCACCTTCACTTTAAGAGCATACCAATGCTGAGATCTCTAGGTAACGTCGATGAGTACTGACTGCTCTAATAGTCTTTTTACATGTATAATGTTACGGAGCTCTTAAAATTTTCTTCAGCTATTGCGTTGAAGTCATGTCTCTGCTTGAAATCAAACTGTTCACTGTGAAAATAAATATAACAATGGGGAAAGGCAGCCACATCCTTCATTCATGAGGTGTGAATGGTGGTCAATGAAATTGTGCTCTTCCAGCGAATCATGTGTGTCATACGGGAGGCAGTGTTAATTAAGCGCTAACGAAGCACTTAAATGAAAACGACGCTCCGTACTTATAACTACTTTACTGACTAACTTCTTCTATCATATAAAGGTGCTGTGCTAAGGAGAAACTAAAGTGTACCGAAGCTGTTGGAAGCATTTTACGTGGAGAAAACGCGCACCTACCACTCTAGTCACAATTTTATGATCATGAAAAAGAGCAAAATGTCCATTTTAACTACTTCATTATGAACATGTACTCTGTAGTGTCACATAAGGTGTAATGTTGGCACTTTTCTCTCATTGATTTGCGCTTGAGTTTTGTTTCGATTTTAAATATTATTTTATTTTATTTTCTTGATGAACAACACATGCTGTGGCCCCCGGTGTCGCTTCGTATAAGCAAACAGTTGCGAATCCAGCATCTGCGCATGTGGCCTCTTCTTTAGAAAACAATTTTTTTATTTTGCTATATCTGAGAACGATACGGCCTTATGAACTTGTCTGTGATTTTCAAACAAGAAGTAATTATTTCTTCAATAACTTTATAGTTAAAGCTATAAATATGAAGAGGCAAAGAGTTCTTTTGCCTTTTTTAGTTCAGTCTGCTACCAATACCCGCAAATATTCCTTGTCAACATATATGTCAAGGTGTGAGTTTGGTTTTTATAATTAACTTTTAAATGACTTCTGATATTGGTGCTCCTATAGGTCACAGAAGATACTGCCGTGTAACGATGTGAAGTGAACAAATACAATTAACATCACATTCCTGGCTGCTGTATTGCTAAACATTTTTACGCTTAAGTTCTTTATCCTGTAGGTGTATCTGATTTCAAGGCGGAGAAGGATCTTACGACACACTGGAGGAAATCAAAAAGGATGCAGTGTTTCTCAAGATGGCAGAATCAGTTGCAAAGCGCAGCTTCTTTAGCAAGTGCTCAAGAGAGTTATAGCGGAGGGGAAGGAAAAGGCTCTTCACAAGGCACTCACTTAAAATGAATGTACTGAGAGGTAATTGATAGTTTTGGATCGATATAGCACAGAAGTTTATTCTCACTGCATCAGTGTATGCAAGAGTTCAAACGCAGGTTTGTGTGTGATTTATGTTATGACAACACTCAAACAAATGATAAGGACAATCATACAAGACGGGAAATAGTGATCAAATCACTGTAGATATTATATCTGCATGTGAAAGTTTGTTTGCAGGAGGTTAATTGATGGGCGCAATTTGTAGCTTATGTAATAGATAATAAAAACATCTTAAAGGGCGAGGTTCTAAGTGGAGTGCGGCAGTGAAATATCAATAGAATTAGCCATAATGAAAAACTTTTAATGTATATTCTAAAACCATGCCGTAGAAAGTTGAGGCTTACAGCACTTCGCAGTTATTTTCTCAGTACTCACACTTTTACCCTGCTCAAAGCAACAACACTACAAGTCTCACGCATGATCACCCGCATCACCAACAGGCGACATGGCATGCGTGAAGAGGACACACTCAAATTAGTCGAGCCTTGTAGTTAGTAGAATCACGTACAGCCTACCCTACCAGTGCCTCAACAAAAACGAAATAGAACAAGCGGATGCCCTGCTACGCAAAGCGTATAAGACAGCGCTCCGACTTCCGCGCAACACGTCAACAGAAAAACTCATGGCCCTGGGATTACATAACACCTTTGAGGAGCTACGAGAGGCGCAGCTTGAGTCGCAAAAACTCAGGCTGTTGCAGACAACGACTAGAAGAGTGCTCCTGCAGAGGCTCGGATACCGCGAGCAGATGCGAGAAATGACGAGGACGGCAACGATCCCCGACGAGCTTCGCAAGACCCTCAAGGTAGCACCAATACCAAAAAACATGGATCCCAACCTCCATCGAGGCAGAAGAGAAGCGAGGGCCGATCATCGAAAAAACATACGCTCCTCAAGCCACGACCGTGTATGCAGACGCGTCTTGGAGAGGAGGAGACACCAAAATCGCTGTGGCGGCGGTGGTCGATTCGTCTTTACGCGAAATGACCAGCGCGTCTCTCCGAGGCTGCACAGCTGCAGAGTCCGAGGAAGTAGCCGTTGCTCTAGCGGTGGCGGAGGGCTATAGAACCGGGCGGTCGCTAACAATACTCACCGACTCTCAAACAGCTTGCCGAAATTACATGAATGGCAGGATAGGTCGTCACGCGCTCCGTATACTCCTCGCAGCGAGCGACAGAATTAAAAACCAGGAACAAAGCGACAGTCTCTGAAGATGCCCCCAAACCGCAGGAAAAAGGACTAGAGTATAATAAAGTATTTCCTTCCTTCCTTCTCTGAAACTTGGATTTTCAGTGTTGAGTCCAAAGTGATTCTATTCCGTGTAGGCATGCGTGGGTGTTGTTACATCTGCCATCATCGATGAATGCTCCTGTTGTCTCTACTTAACCCATGACGACAATTATTATACTCTTTAAGTTGTAGCCGTCATTGTAAGCATTATTCACGAAATTAAGCTTGAGTTGAATACTGGCTGACCTATTGCCTAGCAGACGGAAGTGACTGTTAGCTTCCGTCATGCTTGTCAGAACGACCACCTCTTTTTTTCATCCCTTGTATCTCTGTGGTGTGGCTGTTATGCGAGCAATTTTTTATTGATAAATATGTAAATTGGTTTTTGAGGAAAAGAAATGGCGTAGTATCTGTCTCACATATCCCGGGGGACACCCGAACCACGCCGTAAGAGAAGGAAGGAAGGTAAGAGCGTAAGAAGAAAGAGAGAAAGAGGTGCCGTAGTGGAGGTCTCCGGAATAATTTCGAAAACCTGAGGATCTTTAATGTGCGCTGACATCGCAAAGCACGCGGGCGCCTTGTGCGTTCCGCCTCCATCGAAGCGCGGCCTCAGCGGTCGGGTTCCAACCCTGGTACTCCGGCTCGGTAGACGAGCGCCTTAACCAATGAGCGACCGCGGTGGTTATGCATGTTGTAAATTATGTTTTAACATACCTTGGGCTATTTACTTTACATAGAAAATTGGTGGCCACTCTTTAATCAAGCATAGGTGTGCTTAAGCCAATTTTGAGAAGCTAGTTAGGCTGCATGCTTTGTAAAAACAGATTACGCGATTAAATATGGCGAAGCCTATCTTAGCCACTTTTTGTCACACTTAGCAGGGACGGCCAAGTGTGGACGTGTAGAGACTCGGCAGGAGGCGCTTGTATTACATTGTTGCGTACATGTTGGTAGGGGTTAGGCGACTTGTTTGTTATGTACTAAGTATGGCAGTAAACTTGCTGCCTTATAAAAAGTGCCTATCTACTGCATGTCAGCGCAGGTTAAAGGTCACCAGGTGTTCTAAATTAATTGTGAGCCCATTTACTATGGCGTTGACAGTTTGTACAGTTGACAGTTGACAGTTTTACTATCTGTGTTAGTGTGTTATCTGTGTTAACCAGTCACCTCTCTAAGAATATTCTGTTACATTGTAATTTACTCAGGCTTTATTATAAATCGAGCCCTAACACATGGAGGGACCAAAAGAAGTGCCTCTCGCTGAAAAATGGGCAGTGCTGGGCACAATAATGGGCAGTGCCTAGTAAGCAGAATCTGTTGTTGCTTTTGCATGTGCGCAAGTGCCTGCAGTTGCCGTGCACTGAACTGCACCATAGGGAGATTGTGTATAGCAGGCTATACGTAAACAAAACTGTTGGGCCCAGACAGCTTTGGTTTCCACTAAGCATAAAAAATAATCTACTAGATTGTTCGCACGTCTGCTGCGGTTTTACCAGTGCCAAGGTTCTGAGCAGCTTATTTATCTTATTTAGAGCAGCATATATCACCTGTTGATGGGCGAAGAAGCGGATGGAGTAAAGCGAGCGGATAGCGTAGGGGTCGAGCGCACAGACGAGGATGTAAATTGCTTGATTAGCAGCATGTTTCCATAAAGAGCATTATGGTGAAGGGGAGGAATTGGTTCGAGCGATGTATGCGCTAGAGCTCCGTATTCCATTGAACGTTCCCAGCGGTCTCCAAATCACACCGACCTCACGTTTTTAAAACGAAAGCGCGATCGATTTTCATGCGAGCAGTGGCATGCGCTGTATCAACTCAGCATTACGATTATGAGAAGATCGCTGCGTGACAACACGGATATCAGAGCAATTTCAGGCACCGGAGATGCTGAAAGGCAGTGCACAGTAAAGCTCTGCGTACACCCCGTCAAATATTTAACCGGCTCGAGTGTTGCATCGAGAAATGCTCCTTGTAAAAGGTTCTTTTTGGCTGCACCACTGGCATATTCATGCAGTAATTTGACGCTTGAGATGGCATTTCTTGGTTCCTTTTTGTTCATATAATCTTTGAGTGAAGTTTTTGCGTGTTCAAATCAAGGTTATTAGAAATATTAATCGTCTGCCACTACCAAGAGCCGAAACAAGCGGGATACGCATCAGTGATTCCGGCCCATATGGCCTCTTCCTCTCGATAAACTACCACCCCTTTCATGGCGGACAAGTCGTTTACCCAGAGTAAGCGCAAATGCGCCACCAGAACCATTGCTGCGTATTCCGCTTGTTTCGGCTGTTCGTAGTGGCAGACGATGTATATTTCTGATAACTTTGATCTAAACACGCAAGTACTCCACTCAAACATTATTTGAACAAAAAGAAACCACGAAATTACATCTCACGCTTCCGATTACAGCATGAATATGCCAGCGGTGTAGCCGAAAAGAACCTGTTACAAGGTGCATTTAGCGATGTATCAGCCCAGCCAGTTAAAGATTTGGCCGGCTGTACATGTTATTACTCAGTTTCATGACTCACGCAGTGATAGCTTTACATCGCGAAATTTTTCTCGAATATTTAAACAATAAATAGCGGAACGAACTGGTATCAGGAGAGGCACACACGAGAATGCTCAAGAATTTGTTGTGACTATAAGTTGAAACTTGGTTTTTGAGAAAACGAAATGGCGCAGTGTCTGTCTCACATATCTCGATGCATACCCGAACAGCGCCGTAAGGGATGGGAGGACGGTGGGAGTTAAAGGACAAACAGTGGTGCCGTAGGGGAGGTCTCCGGAATAATTTCAGCCACTCGGGATCTTTAACGTGCACTCACATCGTACAGCACACGGGCGCCTTTTGCTTGTCGCCTCCATCAAAACGAGGCCGCTGGGGCCTGGTTCGAACCCGCGTACTCGGCGTTAATACCCTAGCGCCCTAACCACTGAGCTACCTCGGAGGGTCTTGTAACTGAAGGCTCTGTGACTGAAGGCTCTAGCGGATTGTGTGCATCTAGCACGAAAAAGAAAGTGTGCAATCCCTGAAGGAGCTTTTTTTTATTGTGACTTTCGAAAGCCACTTTCAAAAACCCTACCAATTGTAGACGTTGCGTAAGTCGGTAAACTCGAACCAGGTAACGCGAGAAATCACTCTTTGGCATTATACCTGCAATGGCTAGCGAATATCTGTGCGTAACCTCGGGGAAAAATAACGGATCAATTAAAACTTGGCTAAAACGTTTCTCCTAAGGAGTCCAGTGAAGCGCCACTGGGGACCCGCTTAAAAAGAATAAATATGTAGCGGCAATATGCAGGCAGGACTTCACGTTTCTCCGGCATGCGTAAGTAGTGGGCGTGTGGATAAACATTTGCGAAGTTCAGCATGCCCTCATTTGGAAAAGATCGGATTTCGTGTTTTTCTGTTGGTTGTACTTGATCAGCACTAACGTTCGCATTATTTACAATCAAATTGCAGCGTTTCCCTGGACCACGCTTTTTGAAGACATTCCTATGATATAAGCATTTTGCTCTACTAAGTTGTATTACTTTGCTCACGTCGCGCAGTCTGAAGTACCAAGTTCGGAACATGTGCATCATAAACGAAAAAATGTAGCCTTTAATGCGAGAAAAGACCTCCACTCTTTAACCTTTGGCTAAAAGTCATTGACTTTTAAGTATTTTATTGAATATATATCTTGGGCTAGAATGCCATGAAATGAATTGCAATAAAGTCAAAAATACGAAGAAAAAATTATCTCTTGTTGTCCTCACGTACGATTGTTTTCTTTAGTGACTTTATAGAGCTCTTCCATCTGTAAAACAGCGCATTCCTTTGATATTTTCTAACTTTTCACTACAGGAGCAGTATAAAATAGCGCAAAAGGTACAAGTCTTCATTAACTTCAGCGTCTCTGCGATGAACGAGATGGAGAAGCTTGTTTGCATCGTGCTCTGTACTTTTGCATTCAGCGTAATGCTACTCAACGGCAGTCAACAAGCGAACGACAGTATGTTTCTGCTTTAAAATTATCTTTAAACCTCCAAAACTGATATTACTGGACAGTATCGTCAAATGTGTTTAGTTATTTTGCTGCAGTTCAAGAAAGGGATCTTCTCCTTACTGTTATGCAAATAAGCTGTCCCTCCGTTGGTAATACTTCTTATCGCTTTTGAAATAGATATGTAAACATATAACCTGCCTTCTTTTAGGAAATAGAAGAGATGTTTGAAGAGGAAATGCCCGAATTGAAGAAATGCTAAATTTCTAAAACAGGCAATATCGCCGTATTCTGCCCCTGCAAGTATTGTTGAGACCAGCTGGTAGCGACCACGGTCTCATTTACTGAAATCCTCAAACAAAGCGCCTGGCTGAGGTGAAGTTCCCAGTCCGTTATAACTAGCCCGTGCTGGGGTCTCTTCATCGTCATGAACACTTGAGTGGCTGTGGCCACGCAGGTCGTTACAGGGTTCCTCACACTCGATGGTAAGTTGAGGACATGTAACGACAAAAACTGCCTGCAAATGTTTCGTTGCAAGGACAAGACCAAGGTGTGAAATGGGCTAGTGCAAACTTTTGGGGCAGAATTCGAAGCTCGGGTCGTCAGTCCTCGCTTTGCAGTAGAGGCCAAGCTTTCGCAAGTTGGCATGTCAAGCGTAGGCATCTGCTAATCACGTGCGCTAAGCCTATGGCGCACTGGCCAATGGCGGGATCGGGTTCGAGTGAATGGCTCTGAGCTCGCACGGCAAAGGGATGCTAGATAAGTAAAGCGGTGGGAAAGCCACGAGTGCTTCACACTTTGGCGGTTGCCGCAGACAAGGAACGACGAAGGGCGCGAAGAATGCCGCGGCGCTCGGCATTCGAGGCTAGCGTCAAAAATCTACTGCGCCTGGCGCGGTGCACCGACGACGCAGCGGTTTGTTTAGGGCTTAGGTGGTATAAAATAGGCTTAAAACGACGAGGACACGTGGGTGGAGGAGCTGGCGCTAAGTGCGAGGGTCTTATGAGGCATGTCTCGTGAGTGCAGCGTGGTTGACGATTGCATTCATGTTATTCAAGCGGATGTAGAGTGACTCTAGCTGATGTAAGTGCACCGCCCGCTTAGGGGGTGCGCACGCGCCGCGAAGATCTTGACGGTTGTAGACAGCGTTCGTTCTAGATGCTGGAGGGCACCAGCTCTAACAAGGGTACAGGACTGACACTATAGCAGACTTGTGTGTTTGAGCCGAGGAGTAGGCGCGGTCCCCGCCCTCTGGGGCATTAATGGTCGAGACCGCCGAGGTGGCGGGAACCTGGCGCTCATGATAAGAAAGATGTTCGCCATATGCAGTAGGCTTAAGATGGGCAAATTGATGATTATATCCGGAGTCATAGACATCAGAGAACACAGCTGTGGTGTTATAGAAGAAATTTTGATTGAATTAGGCTCTCGGCTTCCTGGTGCGGCTTGAAACGGAACGGCTTGACCGGAGACGCTATGAAGGAATGGCAGAGAGGCGAGTTGGGGCTGCTAGGGTGTGCTGCCTACCGGGAGAAAATGGGTGGACGAGAGTAGAGCTTGTGCAGAGGGAGACGCTGGCTATGAAGAAATCGGCTCTGCCACGCCATAGATCTGGAGCAGGTAGTAGGAGGCGCTGAAGTCCCCGTATACATCCGCGTGTAGCCCCTTCGTACTTTCTACAGCACAAGACAAGATGGGCGAGTCGGCTGAGCAGTTGTGTTGGAGGTCACAACAGACTGTGTTTTGGATCGGCTGGAATCACGATGCCAAGCAGGTGTTTTAGGTTAGGCGGGTGAACCGCCCGCCGACCCTTCAGACGGGAACTCCCAGAAGCGGTGGTTCGAAGACTGGGTCCCCATCCTGCCGACCTCGAACGCTGCTGCGGATGAAAGCGAGGGTCGACAGCTCGCCAGAATAAGGAGTTGGCCTGGTGTGTGATCGCGGACTTTATTGAAGCCACAAAGCCGAGTAACGTGCCGGCGGACAGAGCGGCGGCAGCTGCGTACGGCCGAGGCGAAGAGCTAGAGTGTTTTAACTCGTCCCTGCTGAAGACAATTCGTCGTTTTGTGCCTTTTGGCCGGCTCTGGCGAGGTGGTTCGCGACAAGAGGACAATACGAGCACATTGTCGTAAGGATGCGAGTAGAGTACTAAGTAAATGTCTGTATTCTTGTTATAAAAGCTCCCGGCAAACTGCAGGTTTGAAAAGAAATTCAAGGAGAGGGCTGAGTCGGGCTGGTTGGTTCATTTTGAATGGTACGGCAAAACAGCGCTGACGGACGGGACGGAAGAAGATGAGACAAACACATGCGCTGAAGTAACAACCAAATGGTTTATTGCGAAAGAGGGGTGCAATATAAAGCATAGAAGGGAAAACTGAGGTGTAAACATGACAAGGCATACATTCGGGATATCATCAATGATTAAGAAAAGCGATCTCCTGTGGGAATAGAGCCACCGATGGTTGGCTTACACATGAGTTGCCTAATGTGTGAATGTGAAAGGCCTCCGATATCAGGCGTGAGGTGTGATCTCTATACTTGGCGATGATAGTGGTTTGGTCTAAAAACACCTCACATTTGTCGCAATCTGCAAAATGAATGACCATGTTATTTCGGCGTGACTTGTTTTCTATGTATTTCGCGTGTTCGCGTAGCCTAAAATGTAAAGAAATGAATGAAAAGAAACATTTTAGTTACCAAACGCAAAGCACGAACCATTCTTCGTTTGATTCGCTTTTCAGTCTGTAATCCCGGAGACAGCCAAAAATGCGAGTATCCGAAAGGTGAGTAACCATCTTTTACCTTCACACTCCTCTATGGGTAAAAAGGTATGCTGCTGGGAAAACATGTCATATGGGTTTATAACCACTGCGATCTTAATGTTGCAAAATATTCCTCTGAATTTCATAGTAACTTTACGGATGGCGAACTGCTTTCCTTCTAAATTATTTGTGTACCCAGATCTCTCCCCAGATTTTTGCCGTTAGCAGTTGCTTCGAACTAGCGTGGATGCATCACTGTTAATGTATCTCCCACTGAAGGACAAATGCTTCTCCCATATCTCTTCAATTAACCCTCTCCTAGGCCAGCAGCAGCCGCCCTAACCCCGCAAAGTTCTTAATCTCATCCGCTCACCGAAGTTTCTACCACCTTCTGTTACACTTCTCTTCCTTTGCAATGCAGTCTGTTACCCATAAGGGCCATCGATTATATTGCATTCGCAAAATATGCCTTGCCCGAGCCCATTTCTTCATCTTGGTTTCGACTAGGATGTCATTAACCTATGTTTGATCCATGACCCACTCAGCTCAATTGCTCTCTCTTAACGTTACACCTATCATTTTTCTTTCCATAGCTGGCAGCCCTGTCCATAATTTAGATTGAATCCTTTATGCAAACTTATAAATTGACATTAGAGCTCACTACCACAATCTGGTGACCCATTTTACCTCATCTGTGCAAATTATTTCGGAAGCTTCAATTTTGGGCCCCACTGCTGTCTAAGCCGCACCAATAAATTATCAAATTCAGCATCACCACGCATGCTTATTCATATCGGCAGATCGTGATTTTATGCTGAGACATAGTATGGTGCAGCAGCAGCTTCTATCTGCTTTCAACGCTGCATATGTGAACGACTCCCACCTTTGCCACGAAGCTATCGCACCTTTTGGTCGTACGCGATGTTCGAAATTCTTGCAAATGTCTGTCATGCCAGGCGACTAAATTGCATCACGCAATCATAATTCAATGACATGTTATTCTAGAACCAACGGCTACGACCATTGGCCCAAATCCGCAACGCTGAATCATATCACCGTGGACAGCTTTAAAGGACTTGCCTCAAGAGTACCAACACATAAAGAGTTGGCGAGTTGATATACCCGTACAGTGGTTACAAATGACATTGTTGTCCCGGAATTCGGAACGCACGGAGAAGTTTAAGGTCACGGCGAATTACTAGCACAACATGCAGCAGCTGCCCGGAAGAGTTCAAGATATTTAGTTAGCTTCTGTCGATAACATACACTACGAAGATTCCCAATCGGAGCAAGGTGCGTAACGTTTTTTGAAAGCGTCAATATTTACCAGTGATATCACTAAAACAGCTCTGTCTAGCTCATAAATATTTTTTTTAGCATGTATATGCATGAATTTTGCTGACAATATGTGGGCAATGAAGGGACCTCCTAAGGCTTGAAAACGAAATGAGGGCTTATTCAGCCCGGTTACGCCAAATGCGAGTTAGGTTGATTGGTACTTCGGTTTTCACTGCAGTTTCGGTGTTCGGATTTATTGCGCATGGATGAAAGTTTATGAACAGGACGAAATCCAAACCCCAGCGCGAGAGACTGGCAGTTTAGGACACGGGATGTTCAGCTACAGCGATGATGTCATGGTCGAATTCATTGGCCAGTAAAACTGGTCTCATTGCGTCGCCCCGGGCTAAAAAGCCACTCGTGGAGAAAAAGCTGTTTATTTTATTTGATTTTTCTGGCTCAGTTTCAACAGAATTCAGGCATTAATACAGACCTCGGCGAAATGAAAGATTGGAAGCCTTAGTTCCGCATATATGACTTCTAGCTGAGTATGAAAAGCAAGGCGTTATTCCCCTCACCCTCCGCGGCACTTGCGGTGGAACAGCCTGTGACGTCATCAATGGAGCGAGCGCTCGCTGATTGGCTGCGCCACCTGTAAAGTCCCCTATGGCGCGGGCCTCTCACTGGCTCCTCCATGTCGCAGCTGTGCTTCTCCTCCTCCTCTTCCCTGTCGGCACCACCAAATGTGAAACAAAAAATTGTCTTCAGACACACGCTTTTTTCGACAATACGGGCAGAAGGGCTACTGCACTAAATATCTCAGAAAATCTATGCGATTCATGCGGTGGTAAAGGCCTGAGCACTAGATTCCGTCTGGAGTCTACGTCTTCTACACTCCACTTCCGCGGCTAGACGACCGTGCGTGTCGTATTCACTTTTCGCTTGTATATTCCGAAACTTTCACTTCGGAGTGACATCCCTGCTACATTAAGGTAAAAAGCTGGATGAGTTAAATTGGATTCATGGTAAACATAGCGCAAAATACGAGGACGAAAGGATGAAGGAAGACACAACATAATACTAGCGGTAACTTCGCGAAAAAATGTTTATTGATAACACGCAGAATACAAACCCACGCCGTGAAAAAATTATGTAAAAAGAAAGGAAGCGAGATAAAAAGGTAACAACCAAAAGATATCATGAAGATTCCTCCGCAAGATATTCAACTGAAAAAAAAAAAGCTGCTTAACAACACACACGGTACACTATACTGAAAACAACGCTGTCACAATAAAGGAAAACCAGAAGAAAGCTAGTTCTACGTGTGGTCTAGATATATTAGTTCTTTCACATTGAGAGCAACTGACTGTTTGCGTATGCTATATTCTCCCTGTCAAGATATGTATAAGCCTCAACAATCTCGCGTGAAGGTACCTCCTTATGTGTTGCTAATATTTGACTTCTTCATAAATTGCGCTACAACAGTTACATTCCCGGAAGTGGTCAGCCAGATGTGCAGACCTTGATCTCGAGAGCGAAGTTTCACCTCAGTCGCAAGTTGGAACAATGTACTGTTCACCCTTGTGTTTGCGTTCTTGTGGTGTCTTCATTCTGTCGTCCTCGTCTTTCGCGCTGCCTTATCTTGATCCCTGTCGAGCAAAATGTCTGCATCCCTAGCAAGCCGCTGCCTCCTAAGCCTTTCAAGGTCGGTTCGCTATGCTCGCCGGTCTTCTGCATTCCAGACTGCATTACCCTCCTGTTTCTACCATACCACTTTCTAGTTGCGCATTCCTGAGTTGCCAACATTCTCTCTCCCTTCCGTGGGACAACCCTCCCAATGCGCATTCCTTCAGTCTTGCCATACCCTCCTCTTCGGACAACTCTCGTTCTCCTCCTCAGCCATGTCAGCCACTCTCTGTATGTGGGGCTATATAGGTTGTTTCACCGAAGTCTACAAATTAAAAAAAAAAGCTTTCTGTGTTAGACGAGCGCTTTTTTGGCATAGGATTGTCAGCGGTGTAGTAGATTAGAATACTGCTAAGATGTGGTAACTAACAGGCGGGTTAACTAACACTGAATTGTTAACATTTTATCTGTTACTTTTAAGTTCCTTATTGATTAAGAGGCATGTAACCAACCTTGAGTAATGTCCGTATCAGTTTTTAGAGTTCGGAAAACGCTGATACCCTCGGCGCTGAGGCCCAACAAATTTTAAGGCGGAAACCTTTAATGCCTCATCGTTGTAAGCAGAAGTTGTCGACAGAAATGTCCCGCTTTTCAATTGGTCGAAATGATCGTGATGTCAGAGTGCGCGAATATCAAACGGGGCCAATTATACTTTGGCTAGTAACCATGCAACCAATTAAAGGGATGGTATAGCGATGCTCCAAGTAAATGGGTCTTAGTTTAGTTAATTAGTTAATTAACCAATCAGCCTAATTACCCTTTCTAGTCAGACCATATAAACAAATAAAATCGGGTAGGAAATTGGTCGAGTTCGGGAATCGAACCTGGGTCTCCAGAGTGCGAGACGAGCACACTACCACTCCGCCATGCCAGCTCGATGGTTCAGAATGAAGAAAGGCGCGTCTAGTGAATACGGCGTCTTCGTTCACTCGCATCTTCCTCCCTTCCCTTACGGCGAGGTTTAGGAGTCCACCGATATATGAGAGACGTACATTTCCTTTCCACAAAAATCAATTTACCGACGAGCAAGGCGTAGAACCGAACGGGCGACGGCGTTCTGTGGACTTCCAGGCAGCGTTGCAAGACGCTGTCGCGTTTAACTCCTAAAGGCGAAGCTTAAGCGTCATTAATTAGCAGTTAATTAGTATTCAGGCATTAATCAGGCTATCAAGGGAATGGGTATGCAGAAAATATAATGGGCGTGTGGTATCCGACCGAGAAACTCTCATATAAAGTGTTTAGTTCCGTCTGCCAGGTCGCTCACCCCTGGCCCTTCGGCTTCCATCTTAGCCCTCGGACTGCCGGAAGAAAAAATGAATTGTGCAGTTTCCTAAGGCAAAACTTTACCGCTACCTCATCCTACAATTCCAATTCAGACACCGTCCAATGCGGTGTCCGTAGAAGTTGAAGGAAATCTTTTAATACAGATACCGATCTTTCGGTCATCAGTTGTGACATGTGTCTCGTCTGAAAAGAAGGCAGCACTTGCAACTCAGGGTCACGTTTACGCGCTGCTGTTGAGGCTAGAATACATCTTTCTTGAAAGATCCCGTTTCGTAGAGTGTGCTCGTTGTCACATAGAGCTGTATGTGCTCTCTTCTGTGCTTATAAACTAAATCTCGGCTGGGATTACCATACCCTTCATGTGCATCGGATGTTATTACGTACCTCCAACCAGCATTCGAGGTAACTGAAAGCGGCATCTATAACTTTTCTCCACGGATGCCTCAGTGCCTGGTTACAGCCACTAACCATGTCCTCTATACCGGTGGCGAAGATATCATCCGAGCTGCCTCCGAACTTTACACTACGCTTGACTTTACCTTACACTTGAGCCCATTCGTGTGCGTCAACCTTCCACTGTAGCTTCAGTTTCTACCGCTGAGCATCTGACCGTTCTCTACCTCTGCTAAGCTGTTCTCAGCGCCTCCTGATGTGGGCCCTCTAGTAAAGCCGGAAGCTTAGTGTGCAGTCGGCACTTCATGATCGTAAGTGACCTCGCCTCTGTGGTTCAAATAGTCTTGACTGCATCGTGCCAAAATACATGCGCTTTCGAAAAGCACGCAGGCAGAGGAACACCTTCAGTGCACGTAGCTAGTCGGAATAGCCAAATTTTGTCGAGCCACTGTGCCGAGGGTAATCGGGTTTTCAAAGTTATGGAAACGGATATGTCCATAACTAAGGGCACACTACAAATATGTAGTTGCAATAATGTGCCTTGCTGTAATAGGTAAAAGATAAATATTAAGATTTAGTTCTTCCCTTCTCTAGTTAATATTATTCGCCTGCCTTTTGACGTCCGCTAACACTTGTATTAATATACAACGAAAAGCTTCTCTCGAACTGTAAAACTCTATTTTCATATATTAGCGAACGGTTTCAATCCGGCAAGGGTGCGTGAAGTGCAAGCGGCACGAGTGAAAAAGTGTTTATCGGGGAGGTTTAGGTTAGAGTTAGGCTTTCACCAGAGTGAGCATTTCGTGTACGGTAACAGGCTTGCATGCCAGCAATTATTAACAGCACTTTCACAGATGAAGCTCAGAAAGAAGAGGGAGAATGCATTGGATGCGATACCACTTCGCAGACACAGTGTAAATTGTTATTGAAAACTGCATGAAGAAAGCGTGAGTTTCGAAACAGATACACACTTCCGGAATACACACTTTCGGGATACAGTCGTAGCAGAGCGCTCGCACTTCCGGTTAGTGCAGCAGAAACGGCACCAAATATGTATATAAGGTGTCACGATCGCGCTTCTGTTTCAGGCAGTGTAAGAAAATCGGAATGGAAAACCGTGACTTTAAATAATGGAAAGAGTGACCGTGAATCCTAACTGGTTTTCAGAGCGAGAGGTTGGGAAGGAAAGTGCAGCGTGCCTTGTGGATGTTGAAGCAGAATCGGAAAGGCCTTTTGATTTGCGCCGTGTATATCGCATTGCACATGCAATTCCAGCAGACAAGCAACGCTTCATACGCCAACGCAAAATATGCCTTTTTATGTGTTCATAGAAGTGCCGCTCATAGTTATCACTCAGGAATTAGTATGTGCGCATATTTTGTGGTTTGACTTAATTCAAGAGCAGCCGCCATCTGAGAGGCGATAAAAAATTGTTTATAGAAGTTTGCCAGCAGCCTACTTTTTTTTTGTTCGACTGCACACAATATTTTGAGTGGATCTTGTAATAAAAATTTCAAGTACTCGCGTGTCCAGCGATGTTGAGATGCTTACAAAGAATGTCGGGCACACCTAGAATGAAAACTGAGTACTTCGGTACTAGATTAGTTTGGAAAACAATGATAGGGCACTCCGATGTATTCAAGAGTCATCTTCTGCCTAGCTTGTCCGCACGTTCAAACACGTCGTGTGTAGAGAAGCGCGATACCCTTGTTCGATTATTGCCATTTTCGGGCCATGCAGTTGTGGCTGAAATCACAATGCTCAGGATAGATTCCGGTCTAGCGCAATGATTGACTACAGACAATGCGCTTTTTAAAGTGCTTTAAGTGGTTACAAGTGAAGGTACTGATGTCCATCGGTAGGCTTTATGTAAAGCTTGCTACTGGTTCGTGATAACACACGAGCATTGTCACGCGCAGTAAATTATTGCGCTCGGCAAAATGAGCAGTAGTAAATGATGTAGATTTATGTGCGTCTATAAAAGCAGCTTATAAGAAAGCAGTTCCATTTCGTCATCTTCTAATACTAAGAATATATCGTCAACGTAGACCTTTTAATAAAACAGTCTGAGTAATCAACTTGACCAGAAGATATTCTGTAATACTCCCATCAATATTTTTCCGTAGTCTGCACCCATCTTAACACCCGTTGATGTGCCGCAATTATGCCTGGAATGTTCGTTATTAGATTCAAAACTGTTCAGCTCAAAGATTATTCTCTGTAAAATCACGAGGGTTGCGCAATCGACACGTCTGCTGAGACGCGAAGCACCAAGCATTTTCTGTACACATTTAATACTGCATGTGTGGGTTCCGTTTCCATAGGGCGAACCCGCACCTTGTGTAACCTGAACAGACACACGGGGTGTAAAGGTTAGCTATGTGTTCTTCAATGTGGTGTCTATGTATTACAACCGACGAAAATGAAGAGAGGCTACCGCTGATCTGGCAATATAGGAAACGTCGAAAGACAGGGTAGCTCTGTGGTCATGGCGCTCGGCTGCCGACCCGAAATACGAAGCTTCGATCCCGGCCGCCGCGATTGCATTTCAGTGGCGGCGAAATGGTAGAGGCCAGTGTACTGTTTAATATCAGTGCACGTTAAAGAACGCCAAGTGGTCGAAATCTTCGGAGCTCTTCACTACCACGTCCCTAATAGGAGGAGTCATTCTGGGCCGTTAAACCCTCCTAAACTATAAAAAAGAAATCGTTGCAGGCTGTCGGTCACACTTCCTGTGCCTGAAATAATATGCCGTCCAGGGTCATTAGGAGTGTGCCCTTTCGATTATAGACAGAAGGTGCGTGCAATCAGCGATGGAGCAATTTTTCTTTGAACAGTTTCTGAAGTTTCTTTCGCTATGAAGTCGAAGTTTGCAATGCGATCGTATGCATATTTCTTGTGCGTACGAGGAGCGAGTTGGATGTGATCCTGGGTAGTGGTTCTCTTAATAATGACAATCGCACCTTTAAGCAGCTCGACTTAGTGAAGAATGGAATGCATATGATAGCGAGTGATTTTTGTTCTTTCAACAGTTCCTCACCAGCTTCTTTGGTCAAGGAATTTACCTCTGTAGTAAGGTCGACATCAAGTATAGTGTAGGATAGAGGATTATCCAGTTTGCTCTAAGACTACTTCATGGAGGCTTACAACCAATACACTGTAGCGCAGCAAAAGACGAGGACACAAGAGACGAGAGACGAACACCACGAGCGCTAACTTCCAACAAATTTTATTATCCTGAAGCATCACATTTATACGCCACAAATAGGTAATCACATGTGCGAACAGTATCAATTTCTCAGAAAAAGAAGCTCTTTATCTGAGAGGAGAATGGAAGGTGTGCTTACACACGAGCATCGTGACCTATTTATCTTTTCAGCTTCAATGATTTCGCGCGTTACCCTTTCTCTGCTTTTTCCTATTACGACACTTTTATCAAAGAAAGGCTTACAGGTTCTTGACTTGCATGCGAGAATGTGGTCAACCAGCGATCTGCCTTGCCCGTTTCTTACGTTGCGAGCGTGTTCCATTAGGCGCTCGTTCAGACATCTCCCCGTCTGGCCGATATAGTGTTTCCCGCATGACCAGGGAATTTTATACACAACACCTTCATCGAACGTGACGTAGGGCTTCTGGTGCCTAGTTGCGCATCCGCGCGCTTTGTTGGTGTTTGTCTTTCCCAGTTTGCACAACGTTGCAAGTTTTTTCGGCGCCGAGAACACGACGGTTGCATTCGCTCGTTGACCAATTCTTTTCAAATTGTGGGAAATCTTGTGAAGATAAGGTAATACAACAAGGTTTTTTTCGTCCACGAGGAACCGGGTTTGGGTGACATTGATTTTCTGGTTTCATTTTCTTAACAAGTTTTTCGGCAACAGAAACTTGAACATGGGAGGGGTACCCGGCATTAGTCAGCCTCTTGGACTGCTCTTGAAAACTATCGGTCATCATGTGCGGACAAGATTTCTGGAGAGCATTTTGAAAACATAAATTGACAATACCTCTTTTTACCAGTTTTGAATGAGCGGGATGATATGGCAGCATCGGCTTGTTGCTACGCGGCTGGTAGGCCCAGCATATGTGATGAGCGTGAAAGGTGAAGTTCATATCTAAAAATCTAATGAAGTTATTGATGGGCAATTCTGATGTTAAAACAAGCGGTTTAAAATGTTCTTTCATGATAGTTGAAATGCTATGAACCTTTGGCTCGAGTGAGCCGTGGTCACACTTAACAAGAATAAAAAAGTCATCAACAAATCTAAAGACCTTGATTACGTCCAAGCTGTCTAAGTGGCTGGAAACAGCCTTGTCAAGTTATGATAAAAAGAGATTACTCAGAATCGGCGCTATGCACGACCCGATGCATATCCCTTCTTTCTGAAGGTAGGGTTTTCTTTCCCAGTTAATCAACGTTGACTGCAAGTAAATAGCTAAAATTTCTAAAAAACTGCTCGCCGACGCACCCGCCGCGTTCTGGAAAGCAACACACCCGAACTCATCTATGCAATCCTCTACACAGCACAGCACCTTGTCGTTTGGCAGCGAGTAATATAGATCCATAACATCCACAGAAAATGCAACAATGCTGTCATGAGAGCGCGATCGAACAAAGTCTAAAATTTCGTCAGATTTCTTAACCATAAAATGGTCGTCAAGCGGTAAAAGGTTAAGTTTGCTTTGTAAGTACATTGAAACCGTTTTTTGCCATATGCCAGTTTCAGAAATTATCCCTCTGAATGGTTTTTCCGGTTTATGGGTTTTTGCACTGAAAAACACATCTAAAAAATCTTTTCCTGCATCGCCTATTTCATTAGCCAGCTTGGTAAGGTTTAACTTGTTGAATAGCTTCATCGCTTTAGCTTTTGCTTTTGACATCATTACTTCGTTGCGGCAGTTAAATACAGAAGACACGGCTTTGTCAGCCTTGGCCTTGTAAAGTTCACAGGATAGAATAGCAAAACCACCTTCTTTGTCAGCAGGCAGCACGACCAGGTCCTGTTCCTTCAGCAGTTTTTTAGAAATTTTAGCTATTTACTTGCAGTCAACGTTGATTAACTGGGAAGGAAAATCCTACCTTCAGAAAGAAGGGATATGCATCGGGTCGTGCATAGCGCCGATTCTGAGTAATCTGTTTTTATCAAAACTTGACAAGGCTGTTTCCAGCCACTTAGACAGCTTGGACGTAATCAAGGTCTTTAGATTTGTTGATGACTTTTTTATTCTTGTTAAGTGTGACCACGGCTCACTTGAGCCAAAGGTTCATAGCATTTCAACTATCATGAAAGAACATTTTAAACCGCTTGTTTTAACATCAGAATTGCCCATCAATAACTCCATTAGATTTTTAGATATTAACTTCACCT
This sequence comes from Amblyomma mixtum, assembly GCF_055824585.1. Classification (NCBI taxonomy): domain Eukaryota; kingdom Metazoa; phylum Arthropoda; class Arachnida; order Ixodida; family Ixodidae; genus Amblyomma; species Amblyomma mixtum. The sequence goes on from NC_143020.1 coordinate 49,822,204, forward strand.
TTCACGCTCATCACATATGCTGGGCCTACCAGCCGCGTAGCAAAAAGCCGATGCTGCCATACCACTCCGCTCATTCAAAACTGGTAAAAAGAGGTATTGTCAATTTATGTTTTCAAAATGCTCTCCAGAAATCTTGTCCGCACATGATGACCGATAGTTTTCAAGAGCAGTCCAAGAGGCTGACTAATGCCGGGTACCCCTCCCATGTTCAAGTTTCTGTTGCCGAAAAACTTGTTAAGAAAATGAAACCAGAAAATTAATGTCACCCAAACCCGGTTCCTCGTGGACGAAAAAAACCTTGTTGTATTACCTTATCTTCACAAGATTTCCCACAATTTGAAAAGAATTGGTCAACGAGCGAATGCAACCGTCTTGTTCTCGGCGCCGAAAAAACTTGCAACGTTGTGCAAACTGGGAAAGACAAACACCAACAAAGCGCGCGGATGCGCAACTAGGCACCAGAAGCCCTACGTCACGTTCGATGAAGGTGTTGTGTATAAAATTCCCTTGTCATGCGGGAAACACTATATCGGCCAGACGGGGAGATGTCTGAACGAGCGCCTAATGGAACACGCTCGCAACGTAAGAAACGGGCAAGGAAGATCGCTGGTTGACCACATTCTCGCATGCAAGTCAAAAATCTGTAAGCCTTTCTTTGATAAAAGTGTCGTAATAGGAAAAAGCAGAGAAAGGGTAACACGCGAAATCATTGAAGCTGAAAAGATAAATAGGTCAGGATGCTCGTGTGTAAGCACACCTTCCATTCTCCTCTCAGATAAAGAGCTTCTTTTACTGAGGAATTGATACTGTTCGCACATGTGATTACCGTTTTCTGGCGTATAAATGTGAGGCTTCAGGAGAATAAAATTTGTTGGAAGTTAGCGCTCGTGGTGTTCGTCTCTCGTCTCTTGTGTCCTCGTCTTTTGCTGCGCTACAGTGTATTGGAACTATGTACCAACAAGCCCAAAAAGCCACGCTACTTACAACCAGTTGCCTTGTTATTAACGAGCTACATAATGAGAGTCGTAAGGAGCGCTGAGCAGGCGGCACTCTCCCAGCGTTGCGTCTGTCACTCTGAACAACCATTTTTCAGTCACGTCCATGTCTTCCCAAACATAAACATTACGTGAACTATGTTCCTGCGCATGTCGCAGAGAAGTCTTCTTGCTCGTTTGCGAAAGGCCAGGCTTCTTGATCGGCGCTGCCTTTATGAGTTGCACTTTTCCACACCCTTCTTCAGAATGAAAACACTTGTGGCCACTTCGGCGGCTTATCCGAACCTAATGGGTTTGCTGAAGCAGTTTGCACATGGAGCGCTATCAAATGGTCATACACAGTGCTTTTCGCAAAAAGGTGCCTATTATCCGGCGGGTGGGACCGCTGACCTTAATCGTGGAATGCCTGAATGATACTTTTCTTCGTAGCCGTCAATCTTTCTGTATTTACTGCGATTTTGCATTCTGAATACTGCTCTGCTAATACCGATGGCAACTGCCATCGGTTCGCTCCCCAAAACACACGGCATTGCTGCATTGATTGCCAAAAGGGCTCTTTATTTTGTTCGAGGGGTTGGTTCGCGAAATGACTACATACTTTTATTCGTTTAAAAGAAATGAAGCCAGAGTTAGCAAAGACTGCAACGCATCATGACAAGCAATATCAAAACACCTCTACTGCGCGAATTATGCTCAGTGGCAGAAAGGCCTCAACAGTTCGTGAATATCTTTGGAATGGATGAGCCATATCCTCAGTATTCTCGACCGCGTCTGATGAAGGCACTACGAGCTGTCAGCCAGTGACCTGCGGCGCACGGGATCAGGTTATAAGTCATGCTGAGCGCAATAGTACACTCCTACCGACTAAAATGTTGCGAACCATTTGCCTTGCGGCATTAAAAGCATCAGCCCAGGGTATTAGAAGGTATTAAGGATATGTCATCTCTAATCATTTGATTCAGTCAGGCGCAAAGTGTGGAATGACTAGATGGGGCAAGACTGGCACGCTTATACAATCAAGAATTCTGCTCCACCTTTGACGCCAGCGGTGACCGAAAATATCGGGCTTTTTGCGGTATACATATAACTCACGTTAGCTGCGACACCTCGAAAAATTCCGAGCGATTGCTGGTTACCACGATTTACAATGCATGAGAGTTGAAGGAAGGCTGTAGAATTGTAAATTCATGTGAGGTAATGTCTTTGTTTTCTGAGTTTGTTTTGGATCATTCGCATTTAATTCATATTTTTAGCAAACTTTTCTGACACGCAAACTGCACGTAAGGTGTAACGCTGTCAAGAAGTAGTGCACCCACGTTGTAAACTTTGATCTGCTCATAACACATAGAAGTTATAAAACAGCATATTATTTACATGCACATAGGTCAAAACACATGTCTAGAACGACTGAATTGTGCGTTCCGCAGCTCCCAAAGCTGCTGCGACCTGGGAAGTAAAAAATTAAGTGAGAACCTATGAGTTTAACTGCACACGCTTACATCCAGACCATGTTTAACAAACTGTTACCGGCATATATCGCGTGTTCAGCTGTAAACACTATCACAACATGTTCTAGACAAGCATTTCGCCCTCTGTAAACCTCGCTTATACCAGTTGCGACGTGTTATAGGGGAAATCGCAATGCAGGTTGCTATGCAAATGAAAGAAATAAACGCAATATAAAGCCCCAGGAAAACGTTAATAATCGCGACCTGCACGACATAATAATCGCAGGATGATCAATACATTTGTGAAATTCTTTTAATAAGACAAGTACATGTCGTAAAGGTGCCTTGTATGAATAGACGGCATGCAATGTTGCTTTTGTGCTGTAAAAAAACACAATATAATACATGGGACATTACGTGCAATACGGGCAAGATACGGACAAACTACGGTATGCAAAAGCAGTCTTTGATAATTCCGGATTTTCTAAATCACCATCCTACCATTCTCACAGTTGTAAACAAATCATCATCTCAAGAAGCTTAAAAAAGTGAGCTTGCACTTGTTATTGATTCAGATATGATTGTTTACCTTAACAGTGCAACATGCTCTACTATTTCTGTTATCAATTGTATGTACCTTCCATTTTCAGCGTACGTATATACGTTATGTAGTTCTTACCCTGTGTTTCTTGAGTGTTTTGTGTACTCGGAAAGGGGACTGACACTTAGTTAGGCAATTTTTACATTTTTGTCAGCCTCCTCGGCGGAGTTTCGTTGTATTTCTGTCAAATAAACATTCATTCATTCATTCATTCATTCATTCATTCATTCATTCATTCATTCATTCATTCATTCATTCATTCATTCATTGAATTAATGAGGGGAATCGACACGAAAGCACATAATGGCGTGTTATGATATTCTCCTCTCTTTTCTGAAGAGCAGCTATACCATTGTAATCAAGAGTGGGCGTTAAAACAATTGCCGTACAAATAACTTTGTGGATAGTTTATAGCTTCGCCGCTTTGCATTCAAGTTTTCAATATATTCTATAAAAATGATCGTGTGTGGTTTATGAAAACCACATTTCAATCTCCGTAGTTATGAAGCACGTTGAAATTGATATCTTGTTCGAGTGAGGCGCGATGCAACAGCACCTTATTCGCTTACCGACCGGCGGAAACCCGCGTAATAGGCAACTATACACGTACGAGGATTCGTTTCTTTTTCGGACTTCGAGACTTCAAAGTCGAAATAAGGAAAATTGAAAATCCCTTGACAAGCTGCTGGCAGGTTACACTACAAACATTAAGAATAATGTGGGTCTGCGTGTAGTATGCCACAGGTGGTCACGCGATGGAAGAGGTCCTTGATGTTGATACGCTCTAGTTGCCGTGTTGATTGCGGCGAATATACGATTTCCACTTCTTCCCTGTGACAAACACCATACCATATGTGTCGCACACTGATCGCATGCTGTGATCTACTTGTCCTACTTTGTTCTTTTCCCACAGTATGTAACTGTACGGGGCCAAGGAAGGACAAAAATGAAACTGGATACATTTACGTGTACGACAACACTACGGGGAAATGCCCCAGGGTCAGGGCAAAGCCCAGCGGATGCAATAGTTTCACTACAAGGTCTACCTGCCAAGAAAAATGCAGAAACATTATCCATCCTCCCAGAAGAACGCCCATTTTAGGTAAGTATAAGTATTTCATGCATCATATCTGAATGTACGGACTACATGGAAAATAGTCTCCCGTGTGGCGCTTGTTCTTGGTGGTGCTTTGGCTGCAGAGATTATACTGGATGTTTTACGGAAGACTGCGACTAAGCTTTAAAAATATGCGTTGCCACTTAAAAGACTGGATTTTATGACATGATAGCATCGCCTATGCTGGACAACAGAAAACAGCCATGTGTTGAATAGCAGAATGAGGACGAAATAAAATCGCCAACTTTCAGCCATCGCAGTTAAAGGTTTTACTAGTGTGAAAATTTGCAGCTCACCAGTAGTAATGTCCACATCACGTCACAATCGCGTGCAAAATGTGGTCACTCACCTTGCCTTCTCCCCCGCCCCTAGTGTACACTCCACCTGAAGACGACGAAGGCAAAGCGAAGCATGTGCAGAGAGTGATCATGTGATTATGGAACTGAGCTACGCGGGGGTCGTTGTTGGACGAGCGTATCATGACTACGCTGTGAGAATCACTGCTCAAAACATGTTTTCCTGCCTGCCATAGCTTCTGAAACGCTGTATGCAATACAGCTGACACGGTGACAGAACAATTATTGAAGCATAGTTGTTAGGTATATCACGCTCTCTGTAATGTATAAAGTTTTCCTCAAGTAGCATGAAGAAGAAATTTTCACTGTACAGGTGATAACACTTCCTTCAGACTTTAGTATTTTTATGCTCTAAAGGCCTATGATTCATGATGTGAACACGAAAAATAACATTCTTAATCATTTCAAATGTAGCAACATTTTTAGAGCGAGAGGGCTAAATGGGTCGCTGGCAAAAAAGGCTTTTTGTGTAGGGATGAAGCCGGAGGAGTGGGGAGCAGCGGCGAGCGCGCTCGCGCTGTTTAACGGACAAGGGCCAAGTGATGCTGCGACGCCGATGGTGTGAGGGTCGGATGCGGGCAAAAACGAGAGAGGAGGGTCAGGTGACTTGTTCGGTACGGCAGAAAACATGCACTGCCCCGGCGGCGCTGCTGTCCTTGCAATGGGCGGCTCAACATTAACTGCTGCGGTAAGAAACTTGAGTCGCTGCGAACGCGTGACAACTTTCATTAGAGACCCCTGTTCGACCTGATGCATGCCTTGCAGCCAAAGCTAGGCAGAAAAAAGGAGACGTCCCTTTGTTACCCTGCAGTTTTACCGCGCCAAACAGTCCGGTCAGTAAGCGATGGTTATTTCCCGCCGCCTCCCTAAACCGTAGAAAAGGCGGCTGGTGGGGTTGTTCGGTTGTGAGCCCGCTCCTTGACCGCCTGTTCCTCTTCAGCCGCCTAATCCTATTATTGCGAATGACGAGTGGCGGGGGATTCAACTGTTAACACCGAGTGAGAGGCCGATTGTTTTGTACGAACTTGGCCTGTTCTACGTCGTCTTCTGGGCTATATTCTGCCACGAAATGGCACTTGCGCTTCGGTACCAAGCCTTCAGATGCAAATGCCTACCTTCCCATCCCTCCCTGCATGTGCTGTCGCACGTCACGTGTGGCTTTCACAGCGCGCAGTTTCAGTTAGCGGATCGCTCCCGCTCATCCCTCACACATCATCCGCGCAAACTTCACGCCGGACCTCCTTATGTCGATGTAGATTCTTTGCACCGAGCAAGGCGGGCTGGACACTAACGTAAAAGACGGCAACAATAGCATCAGTCGACATGGTCTGGAGTCAGCGAGGCGACAAACTGAATTAGCCTAGCGTCAACTGTGTAAGTGTGCCTGACAACAAGTAGAATCTGCTGAAGAACGAGTGCAGCGACTACATGCGGATGCTCTTACCCACAAGCAAATGGGAGTGTCGAAAACACGCGAACCGTGCTGCCGAAATAAGGGATCGGCGAGCTTCAGAAGCTGCAGAGTAGGGAGCCCATTGGACTGAAAGTAGGCTGCTTGGCTAATGCTTCTGAACGGAAGCGGAAGATGGAGAGAGGAACCAGCAGGACGTCGCCGTGACAAACATGTTCACGCAGGATTTCTTCGACAATCCATTCGGTCATGCGTTTTTTGTGTGTGATCGACTCCGGAACAAGCGAAGTCTTACCCCAATGACAGCGTACACGTTTAGCGTGTTAGAGACAATCTTTCCTTGTTTAGTTATATGTAAGCGGCTTTGCTGTGTTCCCGACTTGTAAGATGTCCTTGAGACAAAAAAAGACATCTTTATATTATGTGACCAATAGTTGTGTATATCCTCCTAAACTCACAAACTTCCACCCCTTAAGTCTCGTTGGGGAATGGCTGATTTCCTTCCGAATTCCCTTCGTGCATGTTGGCCGAATCCTGTACGATTCTGGTCACGACGAAATAGAGGGACCGATTATTATGTTTCGATAAAGACAGGAACCGTGTTCAATGCTTTGCCGCGCAAAATCGAGGACAACCATTATATTGTGGTAATCATTCAGCGGAAAATCGTTAGCAAAACTTCTTATCTTCTTCTCAACCTGAGTTCTTCGCAGCCTGACAGACGGGAAACAGCTATCGCACATATAACGCTTTTAGAAGGAGCGCTAAATCGTCAATGTCTTTTTTGTTTGCAGTTAATTTAGGAAGCATATGCGATTTGTCATTAGAAATTTTTGTTCTTTTATCATAGCTTCATAGTGCGGCTTTTTAAAGGGTAAGGCCGATCACACCGTGGAAACGGTCCCTAAAAACACCGGGCACTAACACCACGTATGCGTAGCGTAGTCGACCTTGTCATACCACGTCAACAAGAATATTTTGAAAAGGCGTCCCTTTCGTCTAGCAACACGTATTAAAACTTCAGCGTAAATGCTTGGAGACCTTGCCACACTTCTTCTTCGTCGACTTTTCCGTCGCTTATGTGGTGTTGCCGGTCCCGTGCTTTCTTTTTTGCGCGTTTATTGTGTGTGCACAGCCATGGAAACCAAATAGACATTGCGCTGCGCAGCTGATTGTGTATTTAGCAGCAAGCATGTAAAAAGAACAAATGCCAAGTGCTGATGCTGCAGCAGTAGCTACGGTGATGTTTTGTGTCATCGACTGTGGCTCGGACGACGCACACTCAAGAGAGAAAACATGCCTATTCATTACGCCTTCTCACTTCTGAAATGAGTGAGATAAATTTACACGCCTGCGTGAAATGCGCCCCGTCAAATAATTTCAAAGAAACAACAGAGCTATGCTGTTTCGTTAATTACAATTTTAATTGCACCTTGACAAATACCTTGTGCTGATCTGTGAAATCTAATCCAAACTTTTTAGCGATTTCCTTTAGTGTTATATCCTTGAGCTCAAGGGGATGATACGTGCTTCGTTACGTAACACAAGAATTGCCTCTCCTGGACCATAGCGATAGCTGACTTTCTTGGCTGAAAATGGCAGCGGCATGTTTTCACGAGCAGCTGGCAGACTCGCCTGCCAGCACCGGTGCAGAGGCGTTGCTAGCTGTGGTGCCCAGCTCCGCCAGCTGCCTGACCGGCGACATTGAAACCGCATATGAGACTGTTACAACAGGCAGAAAGCGGCCTCTTGGAATGCCGCGCTGGTAGGAGTGTACGCTAATTTGCGCGAAAAGGGACGGGCAGCAGAGAGTTCTTCACGGCATTCTCAATGGAGGCACATGCTGGTTCGAGCCACGGTGGCCGCATCCGCCAGCGGCTGGTGTCGACATCAGCAGCCTGCCCCCTTGCTACGCCCGTCTGCAACACACCGCGTTATGACAGACAACAATGCGACGAAAGGAAATGTTTTGTGAACAATGTTGGCAAGTACGAAAGGCTCACCGCAAAGTGAGCGTTTCGCTCGTGTGTTGTCGCCAGGAACTTCGCGCAGTTGGTGAACTGGCCAAACCGAGCTGACGACTGCTGTTTGTCTCCAGTTCTTCTTGTCAAAAGCTTTCAAGGGCGAACTAACTTCTGAACAAAATCTCTTGCTTCTCTGACGTTTGTGTAGTGTGAAAATTTTGAAACAAGATAGTTCGGCAGTTTGTTGTTGGCTTTCTGGCGAACGCGTTTTGCTGACGCCACTGTTCCGTTCCCGAAGAATGACACGGCGTTTAGCGAGTAAAATAAAAGCACGCGTAAGCAAATTTAACACCACGAGAACCTAGTGGAATTTAGAGACCCAGCAGACAGAGTAACTGTTGAGGGTATGTCAGTATCACAACACACATTAACCTACCGTTTTGAAAGAAAATCCGCTTCGAAGTAATGTCGCATGCTTTTTTGTGCCTTTCTAATATGTACTCGCCAGCGGGTTATGAACGGCCACATTCACATGGTGCACTGTGAAATGGAAAAATTTGAATTGCTTTTTTGCCGCCTGCTTCAATTCGCCTGGGTCCTGCAGGGTACTCAGAGTCGCGGCTGCTAAGAAACTCAGCCATGTTTGTACCTTAAAAATCGATATCAAATTTGAAATAGCGTTCTATATTTGCTTGCTTTGTTCTATTATATAATTGGCTTGTGCTGACTAGCTGGCGACGACAGGCGCAATGTTAAAGCAGAAAAAATTCAGGGGGCACTTTGACTGTCTAAAGTGCGTAGAGGCGAAAGCGTTTTCCGCACCACTTTGACAGTTTCTGTGCCACTGGTGGCGTCACATGTAATTGAGTACTAGTTACTAAGTGATGACAAATCACTAATTTATGGCTAATTACTAGTTTGGTGTCTGAATACTAATTAACTGCTAATTAATGACGCTAAAGCTTCGCCTTTAGGAGTGGAACGCGACAGCGTGTTGTAGCGCTGCGAGGGAGTCCACGGAACGCCACCACCCGTTCGGCGCGATGCCTTGCCCTTTGAACGCTTTTTGAGGAAAGGAAATGGCGCAGTAATTCTCTGTCATCTCGGTGGACACCTGAACCGCACCGTAAGGGAAGAGAGGAAGTGGGAGTGGAAGAAGAAAGACAAAGAGGGGCCGTAATGAAGAAAATGAAAATTGTATTTGAGGATGTGGGTGGTCTCCAACAAACCTATGTGACTCATGCGGGGTCGTTGAATCTGTGGACCATTTCCTGCTCTACTGTCCAAAGTTCGCACTTCAGAGAAAGATTTACCTGGAGGTCCCTCTCTCCAGGTTAGGGCTCCCGTTATCTATGCCAGTGTTGTTATCGTTCGGAGCGAGCGCCAAAGGATTTGCTTTGAGTTCAATTTGTGGGAATCTACATGATTACATAATTGCAACTGGTAGGTTGATTTGCTAACTCCTTTAAAAGTCTCGGAGGTTTTTTTTTGTTTTTTTTTAATTATTATTATTCTCGCCAAAATGTTCTTTGTTATTTCACTTCAAATATTCTTCTGTCGTTTTTCATGAATACATTTTTCAAAATTCACGTTTAATCCTATGAAAATTTTCTTATGTATACCACTACACCTTGGCCAATCCCCCCACGTGGGTATGTGCCATTATAAAGAGGTGAAGAAGAAGAAGAAGAAGAAGGAAAGGAAATTACGCAGTAACTGTCGCACATATCTCGGTGGACACCCGTCAAAATTCAGGGGGGCACTTTTTTGACCTAAAGTGTGGTCACTGATGTGTGGTTAAGGTGTTAAGCTTCGCCTCTAAGAGTGGAACGCCAAAGCGCCTTGCAACGCTTCCAGGGAGTCCATAGAACGTCATCGCCCATTCGGTTCTACGCCTCGCTCGTAGGTAAATTGGTTTTTGAGGAAAGGAAATGTATCTGTCTCTCATATCTCGGTGGACACCTTAACCCCGCCGGAAGGGAAGGGAGGAGGATGGGAGTGAGTGAAGACACCGTATTCACTAGACGCACCTTTGTTCTTCCCAAACCATCGAGCTGGCATGGCGGAGTGGATAGCATGCTCGTTTCACACTCCTAAGACCGGGGTTCGATTCGCGAGCTCGGCCAATTTCCTACTTGGTTTTATTTATTTATATGGCCTGACTAGAAAAGTGAATTAGGCTAATTGAGTAATTAAGCGATTAACTTAGCTCAGTCCGACTTACTTGGAGCATCACTATACGATCCCTTCAATTGGTTGCATGGTTACTAGCCAAAGTACAATTGGCCCCGTTTGAAATTCGCGCACTGTGACGTCACAACCGTTTAGACCAATTGAAAAGCGTGACATTTCTGTCAACAACTGCTGCTTACAACGATGAGACATTAAAGGCTTTCGCCTTAATACTGGTTTGGAAACTTTTGTTCACAAGTTATGTTAAGGGCTGTGTCGTGTGCTCTAAGGGCCAGCTCTGTGCACATCTAATGCCAGACTGCCAGTTAATATTGCTTGATACCACTGACACGGCTGAAAATGAAGGCTCACAATGGAGTCGCCATGTGTAACATTTCAGCGTTCTCGAGCTAAAATACTGTAATATGGCTTAAATGTCTGCTCAAGACTTGCAGCTCAAGAGATGTTCCTGCATCACATTGCAAAAAGCGAAATACCCGCAAGTAGCGAGCTGAATGCAGATTTAAAGATTTGTGTATTTGTATAGTTGTTCAACGATGAAGCATGGTGCGGACAGCCATTTCGCCTCAGCTAATTATAAAAACGAGCGCTCTTGAACTCTTTATTTTTTTTTATTCGTAGCCATTCACACGGAGCCTAAATCACCCCAAAGAATTCTGGACAAAATCATTTTTGAACGGGAAAGAGTTTATGAACGCAATTTTTTCATGTATTGCAAGATTTCACTGTAACAATCAATATATCCGCAGATCTCCCGTCGGCAGGCTTTTATTTTTTTATGGCGTCAAACGCGTTCCCCATTGGTTTTCTAGGGCAGTCTTAGCTGCTCAATGCCAGTGATGGAAACACTCGAAAAGAAAACTTTTGCTCTATATAGGAAGAATGGGCCATTACCTGCAATATTTCTACAGCAATAACTTACAATATTGTCACATAGTGGTGACTGCAGTCCGGTGAACAGGAAAACAGCGAGAATGGCTCCTAAACTAAAATCTTTAGTTGGACTCACTTGCGCTCGCAAAGAAGTGAATCACTCGGCGACAGCGTAGCAACAAGCGTGCTCGGTGGTCGTCGAACGGAATGCCCACCGCTCGCTGCGTCGCTCAATTTCAAGCGGCTAGGAAACTTCTAGATAAGAGCACAAAAGTAACTACAGTAATCTGGAAAAACGTAGGTGCCGTTCTTCATGGATGGGATCAATCGATATTAGTGCGGTCCCTTCTCGCGTCACGAACAAAAATGATAACAACCCATTCCTGCGGCCTTGAGCGCGAGCGAACGGACACTACAATGACTCGTGGCAATATTTCAATACTCAAAATTTTTGTCCATGAATGTTGGACATGATCAGGTGAAATAGGTGTGCATACCAGCAAAAGCCAAACGATACAAAGTGCCGCCTTTTGTCTTGAAGTCGATATATAGGCCCCCAATATTGCAAACAAAACAACAATATTGCACTGAAAAGACAAACATCGTAGTTATTTCTCTACTAAAGGAGATACTGACTTTCGCATATGAAGGATGAAAAGCACATATGAATGATGAAGAGCACATGTGTTTAGAACACAGAAAAAACAGTACTTGTGATGCATAATTCTGCAGTAAATATTGGAACCCTGAGGCCTTGGTCCCTTTCATACTGCAGGAACCGTACAATGTAGCGGAGCTGTGTAGAAATATCATACAGTCTATTTCCAAGTCCCTCGTGCAGCAGGCACGCAACCGTACTTGTATAAACTGTGCTCTAAACAATCTGTCTTATTGAATGTTGACACATAATATTGCAGTTCTCAAGAGGCAGCTTTATTTTGCCTTTGAGCGCCGATTTCGTAGGTGATGCCTTTTCTCTCTACCAGAAGTCTGTCTTTGTCTTGTTACAGATTCTATCCATGTTGGGGGAACTACGGACCCATCTAAGTTTCCTGAATTTAATTTTGGGGGACAATAAAAACCAGGTAGTACCAATCTCTACTGCGGTTGGTTTAACTGCAATGAATTAGTATGCTTCTTCAGTATGTAGATTGAGCAGAATCCCTAATGTGAGCATCATCATCTTTCGAAAATCTAATAAAGTGAAAAACAAGCAATATATACTGGATGTTTAAAATTTTTAATACCTGTTTTTCTTTAAAAAGCCGTGAAGATACTTCGGTGCGGTGACCGTAGTTTGATTTTACGCTACGACGGACAAAATTTATCTGACAGGGTTCAATGAATGAGGCCGTAGATAAATAAAAATTGCTTAATAACTTTTTCTTTTTTAGGTTCTTGGTGCAAGGTTATATTGAGAAATTCAAGCTGGTGAGAATCTATGGCGACCACAGTGTTTGAAATAACTGAATCGGCATCATTGTTCGAGGTGTCAAACATAAATAAAACACTTTTAGATCTAAGTTGGCTTCCCCCAGCTGCATACCTATAAAATGGGCTTTTTTGAACAAGACGCCAATAAGCTTTATACGTGCATCATGTTGACATGATTTCCTTGATGATACCCTGTGTAGTGACGCCGATTTTAAATAACTAACGCAAGAAATGCAACTCACTAGCTTCAAAACTCGTATTTTTACGCTTCTTATCTACAAGCACGCTGCCGATTTAGAATTTTATAAACATCATTCGCCTTGTATGTCGGAGGCTGTCAACTTATGAATCTAATATTGTGCCCGAAAACTAAAATTAAAATGTTGATCAGCTTAGTTTACTCAATTACTCGTCTCGTCGTTGCCCTCTATTACGTAAGGGCTCTCCATTCCGTATTATCAGCCTGTAATGACTGACCGCACAGATATCTTGCACGGGGCTTAGATGAAAAATTTGTATTGAATACTTTGAAACATAATAAAATTTCAGTTATAGCACAGTGAAAATTAAATATATGCCTGTCGTTCTGTGTGCGTGGCTTTAAAAACAGCACCTAACGTACGGCGTTCTGCTTGCATTGTACACTGCACACATGAGCGACTCCAGCGGCAAGGTAGGCAAGAGGAAGGAGGCAACCACGGAGTAGCCTAAGCAGCGCACCCACAGGGGACTGATGCTGGCAGAATGTAGGAAAAAATCGGCCCGAAAATAGGTCTTAAGTTGGCACTTGAGCAAAAAGTGACTTTATTCAATCTTCACCCGTTGGTCATGCCATGATTAGAGCTTCTAACTTGTATAGCTTATCTAACCACCAAGACTGCCCTGACGTTCTGTCTACCTAACTACTAATACTGACCGGACGCTCATGCCATGACTGGACCTTTTTTCAGCCTCTCTAGCTACCAACACTGGCCTGATGCTAACGCTGCGATTGCGTTCCACTTGTATAACTGTGGGCACTGTCTTGGCGTTCATGCCCATAGGAGTTCTACTTTAGTGCGAATATCCGCATTCGATCTAATTCATTTTCATTTGCAACACTACGAGCTATCCACTTTAGGCAAGGTATGTGCGTTGCAATTGTAGAGATGCAAAAGATTTCTATGCTCATAGATGCAGGTATTAACAAGGCATCGAAAACTCTTGGCTTCCTCCGACGAAACAGTCGTTTAGCGAACGAAAACACAAAGCTCTTGGCGTACAATTCGTTAGTGCGCTCGAAAGTGGAATACGCCTCCTTGACATGGAATCCAAATCAAACATACTTGGTAGCGCAACTGGAGTCCTTAGAAAATAAAGCCGCCCGGTCTATATCCCAGAACTACCGGCGAATATCGAGTGCAACAGAAATAAAAAAAGACCTACACTTACTTTTGCTCGAAAGACGGAGAATATTTTCACTTCTGTACTTTTTTCAGAAATTATATCACACTCATTCTTCCTTTGCTATGTGTCATATCACACCGGCCCGTCACGTTTTTCCACAAATAGATTACCAAATGAATGTCGAACCTATCTTTGCTCGAACCAATCTGTTTTTTCACTCGCCTCTCCTCCTCGCCATCCGTAAATGGAATCAGCTCTCTCGCACCATTGTATATCTCAATGATTACGATAAAGTTGAATTCTTTCTGGCACGCTACCTCGAGTTGTAGTCTTGACCCTTCCATTCTTTTGTATTTATTGTGTAAACCGCACTCAGACGAACATGTATGTATACAGTGTTTTGTGTGTATTTCGTTATCGTGTGTGCAGCTACGACCTTTGTACTCATTGCAATTTTATACTGTTTCATTATTTTCACTGTTATTCTCCCCCCTCCCCGCCTATGTAATGCCCACCCGAGCCCTTAGGGTATTTGAATAAATAAATAAATGAATAAAACAAAGCAACAAAAGGAACAAAAAACGATTTCTTCACTGCCAACCGGCAGCACTGGGCGGAGTGTGCGTGCAGAGCCAGGGTGTGCATCAGGTCGGGGATGGGACAGCGCGGATTGAGAAGTATATAGACAGCTTGGGCCACCAGGGACGAGGGTTCTTGGCCAGTGGGTGCTGCGCGAGAGGAGAGATCTTGGGAGGGGAGGCAAGCGTGTGGTGGGGGACTCCGTGCTGGGGCTGAACAAGGACAGGTGTTATCATCATCATCATCATTTAATGGCCCTTAAAGACCCCTGGCGGGGTATTACATAAGGGGGGGGCGAACATCGAAGCAAGTAATGACATTATTAGGTCAAAAAAAATACATATACAAAAAAAGTACAGTAAAACAGTGAAAAAAGAACTGAAAAAAAGTATACAGTGAAGAAAAAGTATACAGTGAAACAATCGTTGCTTGGGGAAGAGAAAAAAAAAAGAAAAACACGTGTATAAATCAGGCAGACAGGTGCAGTAGTATATCAAACAATCATAACATAAAAATAAAACGCAAAGGCAACAGTTACCCACATTGGGATTTCAAGTGCAATGACAGCATTTGGCGGAATTTCAGAGCATCGCGTTCAGTGACAATTAATTCGGGTAGTGAATTCCATTCATTAATGGCAAGAGGCAGAAATGACTTGTTAAATGCGTTTGAGGAGCCATGAAGTCTTAGGATGCTCATGGAGTTGAAAAGACGGCGTGATGTTCGGAGGGGAGGGGAGCAGAAGGGAGTGTCGAAGTGAGGGAAAACAATAGTACAATTTATGGAATAATGATAAACGGGCAATTATACGCCTATGCGCGAGAGGCTCGATGTCGGCAGATAATTTTATTTTGGTAATGCTAGAGCGGGTGTCATAGTTGGAGGAAATAAAGCGGGCTGCACGGTTTTGGACGGCTTCTAGGCTGGCTATTAAGTAGGCTTGATGTGGGTTCCATATTGGGGATGCAAATTCAAGTTTGCTACGGACGAAAGTTTTGTAGGCTAGGCTGCGAATGGAAGAAGGGGAGAAACTGAGGTTGCGTCTGATAAAGCCGAGTGTTTTAGATGCATCAGCAGCAATCTTCGTGATGTGCTCGGACCAAGTGAGGTTGCTCGTGATATGGATGCCAAGATACCGGTATGATTCGGCTTTAGTAAGGATGGTTGAACTGAGTGAATAAGCGTAGTCGATATTAGTGCGCTTGCGTGATACCTGCATGTATTTGCATTTCGTTACGTTGAGCGTCATTAGCCATGTGGAACACCAGCTTTCAATCCTGTTTAGGTCGCTTTGGAGCAATTCCTGATCATTGTTAGTAGTTATGCGGCGGTACAGGACGCAGTCATCTGCGAAAAGACGAATTGTCGATGAAATGTCGGAAGGAAGATCATTGATGAAGATTAAAAATAAAAGTGGGCCGAGCACCGAGCCCTGAGGCACACCAGAGAAAACTTTTGTTGTGGGAGAATTGTCATTATCGATAGCAGTGAATTGAGAGCGATCAGTTAGGAAGCAGCGAATCCATTTTAATATCAGGGGATCGAGGCATAAGCATGAAAGTTTAGCTAAAAGGCGTTGGTGGGGTACACGATCAAATGCTTTTGAAAAATCAAGGTAAATGACGTCTGTCTGGAATGAAGAATCTAAGTTTAGGTTAAGGTCGGTAGTGAATTCGAATAGTTGGGTTTCGCATGAGTAACCGGATCGGAAGCCGTGCTGATTGGAAAAAAAGAAAGAGTTAGAATCAAGGTGAGATGCGGTTTGTGAATATATAATATGCTCTAATAGTTTGCATGCAATGCAGGTTAAAGAAATTGGACGGTAGTTGGACGGATCATGACGGTTGCCTGCTTTAAAAACTGGTACTACTCGACTTAGCTTCCAGTCGTCCGGAATTAAGCTGGTAGCAATAGATTGATCAAAGATTATTTGCAAAATTTGACTGGAGATTTCCTTGGTGCATTTCAGTATCTTAACTGGTATATTGTCTGGTCCCGGGGCACTTGATACTTTAAGTTTTTCGATGAGGCTTCCAATACCGTTAGCTGTTATAGTAACAGGCGGCATTTGCGAAAATGAAAACTTCGATACAGGAGGAATGTCTGAAGTAGATTCATTGGTGAAAACCGAGGAGAAATAAGAGTTCATTACAGCACTGCGTTCGCCTGATGCGACCACAGAGCCATCCGGGTTAACCAAGGAGATGTGATGCGTAGACCTATTACCTGGCGTAAGGAGATTCCAGAATTTCTTTGGATTGGAGCGCATGATTTCTAGCAAGTCCTGGTGGTAAAATTTCTTTTTTTGAGCTTCGTAAAAGTCTCGTGTATTCGCAAAGACACGCGAAATACTTATCCCACCTTGAGACACTGGGAGAATGCTTTGCAAGACGGAAAAGACGTTTTTTTTTCATTAAAAGTTTTCTGAGGGCATTGGAAAACCAAGGTTTGCTGGCATCACCTCGAATGCGTACGAGGGGTACATATAGATGAATAAGTGATATTAATTTTTGTTTGAAGAGCAACCAGTTATCATTGACGGTTCTTGTGGAAGAGGACATACGAAAGTGATGGAAAAACTTGTCTAGCTCAGCAATGATACTTGGAACATCGGCCTTATTATAGTCACGAATGAATTTAACTGAAGGTTGACGAGTAGCGATGGGTATAGATAAGTTAAACAACAAGGTACAATGATCGCTGAAGCCCGGAATGGATGATAATGACTGGACACATTCAGGATCTGAAACAAGAACAAGGTCGAGGGTATTGTTTAGGCGAGTTGGAGTGTGAACTGTTTGCACAAGGTTAAAGGTAAGAACTAAGTTTAGAAACTCACTCGATTGGCCAGAATGTGCGGATAAGTTGTACCAGTCAATATCAGGAAAGTTGAAATCGCCGCATAGTAAGTAAGTTGCATGGGGATAACGGGTATTAAGGTCGAGTAGTATTGAGTACAGTTCATTAACAAATGAAATGTCGCTGTCTGGAGGACGATAGCATGCAAGCAATATGACTTTGCTAGAAGGAAGCAATAACCTTATCGCAACGATTTCATGATTGCAGATGGGCAAAAGAGGAAAAGAAGGCGTGCTCGATTTTACAAAAACCAATACACCACCTCCTCTCCGCATCACCCTATCGCGTCTGTGGACCGTGAAAGATCGCGTATCGTGCAGCAGCTCTTCATTCGAGATGTCCGAGGTCAGCCACGATTCAGTAAATATAGCTATATCAGTATCGCTATCGTTTAGGAAGGCTTCAACGGCATCTTTTTTGGGCAGATAGCTGCGGACGTTGGAAAGTACAACTGCTAAGGTTTGATAACTCGGGGCTGCGTATGTCACTTGTGGTGACTGACGAAGTAGGTGTGGCGGAGGCCGATGAGCGGATGGCAAACGCTATAACTTCACTTCTTGGACAGAATCTGTTTCAGAGTTATAAATAAATTGACGGTCATTCATCAGGAGCTTGTCGAAACGGATCTTAAATGTGGTGCTTCTTCCTTGGGCGTAAGAATAAAGCTTACTTCTGGCCATTCGCACACGTTTTGAGTAATCTTCGCGAATTGCAAAAGAAGTATTTTTTAGCTTCGGTCCTGCCGTTAAAATCCTTGATTTTTCCTTGAAACGGGCCAGTTTGACAACTATTGGGCGATTTTTCTCCTCTTGATAACGCCCTATCCTGTGCGCCCGTTCAATGTCATCAGGGCTGACGGTAAGGCTAAGTTTATCTGAACAAAAAGAAATAATCAGAGACTCAGACTGAGCCCAGGTTTCAGCGCGATCATCCTTAATTCCAAAAAAGATCAAATTGCCGCGGCGAAGGCGATTCTCTGCGTCATCATATTTGTCGGCAAGAACTTTAATTTCCGCAGAAAATTTTTCTACATTCGTTTGTGAAGTGCTAGAAGAATTGGGGTCGATTTGTTGATTCAGCTCGGCAATTTTTTCCAGTGCATCAACGCGAGAAGACAAGCGGCTGACCACACCTTCAATATCAGTTTGTGCAGCACGTATTTTTGCGAGTTCAGCAAGGACTATGGCTTGGGACTGTTCTAAGCGAAACAGTGTCTGCGAAATTGATTCAAGCGATACAGGTGTGTCCTCTTCTGTAGGACCAGGATTTAGTTCAACGTCACCCGAGAGGACAAGCAAGAGGCATACCAGGTGGGCGTTGAGACAAAAGTAACATGACAGGCACATTACTCTACGGTAGAAGTCAAGCAGGTCAGCGGGGCACGACACTGCGACCAAGAAGGGGTTGCTAGTACGGACAGAGTTGGCATGAGGTAGGTAACTAACCTGCGCAAAGAGTGGCGGTTTCATGACCACGTTCGTTGCAGTGGCGTGCCCCGAATGGCCCCAGAACGATAGCTGCATTTGTAGTCGAGGCGTGGCTCCTGTGGTGACGGTGGTGTGTGGTTGCCAGGCAGGCGTTTCGACTGTAGCTGGATGTGGCGGATGGAACGTGTCTTCTGCTGTCTTGGCGATGAACACGGGAAGCTGCGAAGCAGCCTCACCGAGGTGACGGGCGGTGGCGGGGTAGATGCTGCCAAGGCAGGAATTCAGCGCAGCAAAGATCCAAAGCAGGAAGGCCTGCGCAAAGAGTGGCGGTTTCATGACCACGTTCGTTGCAGTGGCGTGCCCCGAATGGCCCCAGAACGATAGCTGCATTTGTAGTCGAGGCGTGGCTCCTGTGGTGACGGTGGTGTGTGGTTGCCAGGCAGGCGTTTCGACTGTAGCTGGATGTGGCGGATGGAACGTGTCTTCTGCTGTCTTGGCGATGAACACGGGAAGCTGCGAAGCAGCCTCACCGAGGTGACGGGCGGTGGCGGGGTAGATGCTGCCAAGGCAGGAATTCAGCGCAGCAAAGATCCAAAGCAGGAAGGCCTGCGCAAAGAGTGGCGGTTTCATGACCACGTTCGTTGCAGTGGCGTGCCCCGAATGGCCCCAGAACGATAGCTGCATTTGTAGTCGAGGCGTGGCTCCTGTGGTGACGGTGGTGTGTGGTTGCCAGGCAGGCGTTTCGACTGTAGCTGGATGTGGCGGATGGAACGTGTCTTCTGCTGTCTTGGCGATGAACACGGGAAGCTGCGAAGCAGCCTCACCGAGGTGACGGGCGGTGGCGGGTTAGATGCTGCCAAGGCAGGAATTCAGCGCAGCAAAGATCCAAAGCAGGGAGGCCTGCGCAAAGAGTGGCGGTTTCATGACCACGTTCGTTGCAGTGGCGTGCCCCCACAGCCGATGCCGGGCCAGCGGAAGAACTTGACAGGAATACTTCTTGGATGCATCTTTTCGTGGCGCTGTCATGGTGAAGCTGTCCTCCAGTAAGCTGAGGTGTCATATCGGAGCCATTCGTTGCAGTCCTCTTGAAACAGAACTTTTGCACTACCTGAGAACCAATTCCCCGCGCAGCTCTTGCATGATGACCTGACCTCAAAATGTTGGAGCCGCAAAGAGATGCATGATGTGATCCTCAGCCTATATACGACCACCGTAGGATGAAAACAAATATACTTTACGTCCTTTCTGGATGTTATCAATTACGCGAGGTCGAACACCTAACAAAGCAATATTTTAACACACAACACGTAAACATCGGTATGGGGTGCCAAAGTATCCATAGATATTGCAATAAAATAGGACCGGCTTCAGTACTTAATGACCTGGTTATCATACTTTTGCTTCTAGCTGTGTTACAGGAAAGAAAGCGCATACAATCTAGGGCGGCTGATAAATAGTAGTATCTCGAGTTTGCAGGACACCGTATTCGTCCCAATTATTCTATTCTTCAAATACAGCAGTGTTAAAGACCCTTAAAAAGTTTTTCAGCAAAAGCTAGACACATTAGCTGCGTCACTTCAGAGCACGGATGAAGGGATTTTCTTTTTTATCTGAACGCTTCGTTTTTCTCCTCTTCTTCAATACTAGCCTCAGTGTGGTAGGCAGCGTGAGTGTTCGTTTGGCACAGTAAACGCGCAGCAAGAGGTTAACTTTTAATTGGGGATTTATTCATTTGCGGTAAACCTAAATTCCTGCTTTAACCACACAGTTTCTTTCAAACAATTAGCGACTGCAGGAACTATGCGTGCGATTTTGACAAAATGCATCATCATCATTATCATCATCAGCCTGACTACGCCCACTGCAGGACGAAGGCTTCTCCTATCTCTCTCCAATCAACACTGCCCTTTGCCAGAAGCGGCAGCCATACCCCGAAAACTTCTTAATCTCGTCGGCCCACCTAACTTTCAGCCGCCCCCTGCTACGTTTGCCTTCCCTTAGAATCCAATCCTTTACCCTAAGGACCAGCGGTTATCTTGCCTTCGCATTAGATGCCCTGCCCAAGCCCATTTCTTCCTCTTGATTTGCACTAGGATGTCTTTAACCCGCGTTTGTTCTCTCACCCCACTCCGCCCTCTTCCGATCTCTTAACGTTACACCTATCATTTTCCTTTCCATAGCTCGATGCGTTGTTCTTAACTTAAGCTGAGCCCTCTTTGTAAGCCTCCTCGTTTCTGCCCCATAGGTGAGCACCGGTAGGATACAGCTGTTGTACACTTTTCTCCTGAGGGATATTGGTAAACTGACATTAATGACTTGAGCGAATCTGCTATGTGCGCTCCACCACATTCTTATGCTCCTAGTTATTTCCCTGTCATGATCCGGATCAGCTGTCACTACCTGCTCTAAGTAGACATAGTCTTTTACTACTTCCAGCACCTCGCTACCAATTGTGAACGGCTGTTTCGTTGCTAGACTGTTGAACATTACTTTGGTTTTCTGCATGTTAAATTTTAGACCTACCTGCCTTTGCCTCTGCCTGATCTGCCTGTCTAATTCATTGATCATGCTTTGCAGTTCATGTCCTGAATGACTTGTCAAGGTAATGTCATTAGTGGATCGCAAATTACTTAAGTATTCTCCATGAACTCTTATCCCCAACGGTTTCCATTTCAGGCTCCGGAATACCTCCTGTAAACAGGCGGCGAATAGCAATGGCGAAACCGTGTCTCTCTGCCTGACACCTTTCCTTTTTGCAATTTTATTGCTGACTTTATGGAAGACTGTGGTAGCTGTGCAATCTTTATAGCTGCCTTCCAATATTTTAACATAACACTCTTCTACACCCTGATTCCGCAATGCCTGCATGACAGCTGAGGTTTCCACTGCGTGAAATTCTTTCTCGTAATCAGTGAATGTTGATATTTAGGGGCTGGTCATATTCTACGCATATCTCTATCACCTGATTGATAGCGTGAATATAGCCTACTGTCGAGTGTCCTTTACGAAGCCGGCTTGATGGTGTATTGGTTTGATTTTGTTTGGTTGATCTGACTCTATTAGCAATTACCTTAGTAAATACTTTGTAGGCAACGGACAGTAAGGTGATCGGTTTGTTATTCTTAAAGTCCATGACGTCTCCTTCCTTATGAATTAAGATAATTTTAGTGCTCTTTCATGCTCCTGGTCCGCTCGTGGTCACAAGGCGTTGTGTACGCAGGGTGGCTAGTTTTTCGAGCACAGTCACTCCTCCATCCATCAACAAATCTGCTGCCACCTGATTCTCACCATCTGCTTTCCTCCTTTGCATTGCTTTTAAGGGTTTCTTTACGTCCGCCTTCTTTACTATCGGGAGGTCCTCTAGCTGTGCTAGACTGACTTTTTCGGTAACGTTCTGATTACATTTCCTACTCTATAGATTTGTGTAGAACTTTTCGGCTACTTTAACTATCTTAACCGTATTTCTAATGACATTGCATCTTTGTCTCTTAGCGCATCCATCTGGTTTTTACCTGTGCCTAGTTTGCTTCATTGCTTTTAGGCTACCTCCGTTCTTGAGAGAATTCTCGATTTTCTCTATGTTAAACTTCCTTATGTCAGCTACCTTGCGATTATTTACTAATGTAGATAGCTCTGCTGGTTCTATTCTCTCTTGGGAGTTTGACGTCCTGATGCTTTGGTGTTTCATAATCAGATCTTAATTCTCCTGAGATAGCTTGCCGGTATTCTGTCGAACCAACCTGCCCCCTACTTCTGTGGCGCACTCCGTAACGATATCTGTGAGATGATCGTTCATTGTTTCAGAAATACGGTCGTCATCTTCAATTAAAGCAGAAAATATGTTCTGCAGCGAAATCCTGAATTCTTATACTTTCCCTCTTAACGCTAACTCGTTAATAGCCTTCTGCTTCACTGATTTCCTTCGTCCCCTATTCAAATCTAGACTAATACGACACCTTACCATTCTGTGGTCGCTACAACGGACCTTTCCGAGGACCTCCGCATCCTCTACAATGCCAGGATGAGCTCACAGTGTGAAGTATATTTTATGTTTAGTCTCGCCATTGGAGCTCTTTCATTTCCAATTCCTGTTTTTCTAGTTTGCGGAAGGAGGTACTCGTGATCTGTAATTTCCCGCTGCGAGCTCCACTGATACCTCTCCCCTCCTATTCCTAGAACCTATGCCATAGTCACCTGCCACCTGGTCTCCAACCTGTTTCTTGCTTTCCACCGCACTAAAGTCGGCCATCTGTACAGTGTACTGTGATTTTACTTTGCTCATTGCCGATTCCACATCTTGATAGAAGCATTCAACGATCTGGCCATCATGGCTGGATGTAGGCGTGTACGCCTGCGCCACCTTCGGCTTGTACCTCCTGTTAATCCTCACTACAATAGCTGCCATCCTCTCGTTAATACTAGAAAGCTCCTCTATGTTGCCAGCTATATCCTGATTGATGAGGAATCCCACAGCTAGTTCTCATCTGTCTTCTAATCCACGATAACACTGTGCGTGCCCGTCCCTTTTGCACTGTATACGCCTCATCTGTCCTCCTAACCCCACTAAGCCCCATGGAATCCCATTTAATACCCGCTAGCTTCTCGAACAGCCCTGCTAGGTTTTTCCGTGGAATATGTTTTCGTGGAATAAGCGTTATTATTCTATTTTATAAGGGTTTGCAAAAGTTTTATTCAGTAAAACGATAAATGTGTTCATGCCTAGGACGCTAAAGAGAAAACTGGTTAAGAGATCTTAGTCCAGATTGACAAAAATATATTATAATTTGATTTTGGCACTTCTTACAAGAACACGCTTAATAGGTGGGTGGAATTCTTGCACAATAAGCAATTATGCGCGGGAAACGCGTAGGAACTCATCTTAAAAGGTTTTGTAGAAGAAAGACGTCGGGGACGGCGTCGAGGTCGGCGATGGAGCGGGGCGACCAAGACCAACACACGATCTGCGCGATGGCAGCTCCAAAACTGCTTCTTCGTCGGCGTGCAGCGAAGGGGTCCATATCTTCTTCTTCACAATGCCCCCTAGAGAAAAAGTAGCCATCCTGGCGACCTAGGGGAACGAAGATACGATGGGGTCGTAGAACGGCTTAAGGCGCTGCACATGTACCGTTTCACGGCCACGGCGCCGAAAATCAGAAGGTGGCGTAAGAGGCTCAACGACGTAATTTACTGGCGAAGTGCGTTCGACGACACGGTAGGGCCCATGGTACTTGGAGAGCAGTTTTGTTGAGAGGCCGGCGCTGCCGGATGGAACCCATAGCCACACGAGTGAGCCGGGCTCGAAGTGTTGTGCATTCTTCTGATTGGTGTCATGGTGATGTTTTTGGCGCCATTGAGAGTCGGCCATGAACGACCGGGCAATCTGGCGGGATTCTTCGGCGTGCTGTACAGCTTCGGTAGCTGTGGTACATTCAGATGAATCAGGGTTGTAGGGGAGCACAGTATCAAGGGGAGCAGATAGATGTCGACCGTAAAGCAAAAAGAACGGAGAGAAACCCGTGCTGGATTGCGTAGCAGTGTTGTATGCATAGGTGATATAAGGAAGGACAATGTCCCAGTTGGTGTGATCGGATCCGACGTACTTCGCCAACATGTCACCGAGGGTGCGATTAAATCGTTCAGTAAGACCGTCTGTTTGCGGGTGGTAGGCGGTGCAAGTGCGGTGAATGATTTTGCACTGAGCGAGCAGGGCTTGAACGACGTCAGATAAGAAAGCACGGCATCTGCCGCTGAGCAATTCTCGAGGAGCACCGTGATGGAGAATGAAGTTCGTCAATAAGAAACCGGCCACATCACGGGCTGTTGCAGCTGGGATCGCGGCGGTTTCGGCATATCTCGTCAGATGGTCGACCGTGACAATGACCCAGCGATTGCCGGCAGCTGTATACGGAATAGGGCCGTAGAGGTCAATGCCAATGCGGTCGAAGGGACGAAGCGGACATATGAGAGGCTGTAACTCACCAGCCGAACGGTGAGAGGCAGGTTTGCGGCGTTGACAAGCCAGGCACGACGTAACGTACCGAAGAAACGAGTTGTACATGCCGCGCCAATAGTAGCGAAGAGGGATTCTAGTATACGTCTTGAAAACTCCGTCGTGACCGCACTGCGGATCGGTGTGAAAAGCTGTAGATATTTCTGTCCGTAGATGGCGTGGGATCAAGAGGAGCCATTTCCGTCCACTTGAAGTGTAGTTGCGCCGGTAAAGAAGGTTATTCCGAATCTCATAGTGGGAAGCTTGGCGGCGAAGGGCGCGTGAGCTGGTAATCTTCGAATGGTGGGAGAGGTAGTCAATAAGAGAGGCGATCCACGGGTCCTTTCGCTGTTCAGCGGGCATGTCGCTGACGTCGAGCGTAAACGCCGCGGGGTCCAAGACGGAGAGGCTGGCAAGATCGGCTGGAAGCGGGCAGCTAGACAAAGCGTCGGCGTCTGTATGCTTGCGACCAGATCGGTAAACGACACGGATATCATGTTCTTGGAGGCGAAGAGCCCATC
Organism: Amblyomma mixtum; assembly: GCF_055824585.1. Classification (NCBI taxonomy): domain Eukaryota; kingdom Metazoa; phylum Arthropoda; class Arachnida; order Ixodida; family Ixodidae; genus Amblyomma; species Amblyomma mixtum. The sequence continues at coordinate 49,847,357 of NC_143020.1, forward strand.
CTGCCAACCGGCCGGAGGGATCTTTGGGCGATGAAAGCCAGCAGAGGGCATGATGGTCAGTGACTACATCAAAAGGACGGCCGTAAAGGTAAGGTAGAAACTTTGTGAGTGCCCAGAAAATGGCCAAGCACTCCTTTTTGGTTACTGAGTAGTTAGTTTCGGTTTTCGTGAGAGTACGGCTGGCGTAAGCGACCACGTATTCGCCGAAGCCAGAGGGGCGCTTAGCATGCACAGCGCCGCGGCCGACACCACTGGCGTCTGCGTGCACTTCGGTGAGCGCCTGGGGGTCAGAATGCCGCAGGATGGGCGGAGCTGTGAGGAGGCGGCGCAAGCTATTGTAGGCGGCGTCGCATGCTGGTGACCACAGCGAAAAGTCTGAGTTATTGCCAAGGAGCTGAGTCAGTGGGGCGACAATGGAAGCAAAGTTCCATATAAAACGCCGAAAGTATGAGCACAGGCCCAAGAAGCTCCTGAGTTGCTTAATGGTAGTAGGTTTCGGGAAGGCACTCAGAGCTGGAAGTTTGGCGAGATCAGGGCGGATACCATCCTTGGACACAACGTGGCCTAAAATAGTCAGCTCACGAGCGGTAGAGGGTAGACGTCTTTCCGCGTGATTTTATATAGGCGACGCTAGTCAACGCAGAAGCGAATAGAACCGTCTTTCTTCCTCAACAGGACTACAGGAGAGGACCACGGACTGTTAGAAGGCTCGATCACGCCATTCTGAAGCATAGTGTGAACTTGGGCTTCAATAACTCAGCGCTCGGTGGCAGAGACATGATAGGGGCGCTGACGCAGAGGAGCATGGGATCCGGTGTCAATGTGGTGGGCGACAGTCGATGTGCGGCTCAAAGCAGGCTGATGAGAGTCGAATGAAGAACGGAACTGATGAAGCAGTGCGAGAAGTTCAAAGCGTTGAGGGCCAGGGAGATGCGCGTCAATGCAGCGGAGAAAAACGTCGGGAGATGACTGGTCTAGCGCCAGAACAGGTGGTGTGAGTGCAGAGAAGTCACCAGGCTGTGAAGCAGTTGTTGCGTCACCGGTGAGAATGGAATCAATGAGCTGTACGGTGCCGAGGCATTCACCAGGACGCAAGGACACGGAAAATGAGAACGGATTAGAAATCCAGAGCGCGGTGAGTCCAGCTGATAGCGAAAGTAGGGCATAAGGCAGTGCAAGACTTTTGCGGTTTAGAAAGACGGGCGAGGGTGTAAAAAGGACATCGGTACTGCGGGGAAAAGCACAAGCGGTGGGCACAAGAACGAAAGAGCACGCAGGGAGGTCAATATCTTCGGCAACGACGACTTTCGGAGAAGGAACGTTCGGCAACGGTACGTCAAGCGCAAAAAACTTCAGTCCGGCACAAGCACAGTTGATCACCGCATTATTGCGCGACAGAAAATCCCAGCCCAAGATAAGATCATGAGAGCAGCAAGGCAAAACGACGAACTCTATTGCGCACACAACTTCCTGAATGACGACTTGTGCTGTGCACACCGCTATAGGGTTGACAGGCTGGGCACTTGCCGTGCAAAGTGAGAATCCTGAAATAGGTGTCGTTACTTTGCGCAATGAACGGCAAATACTTGCAGCCATGGCAGAAACACCAGGACCGGTGTCGACCAGAGTCAGTACTATAACGCCCTCAACGGAAACTTCAAGCAGATTTGCGGGAGATACGTGAGGCCTTTGAGAGTTTGCTCGTTGCGCAGTTCTCGCCTCAAGAACTGCGGCAATCAGTTTTCCTCTTGCGCGAGATTGGGACGCCGTCGCAGAGGAGATAGGGAGCGGCGACGCGGCGGGCGAAGAGAAAAGGAGCCACGGTCATTCGCGACGGAACTTGCAGATGGATCGGCAGCTGCGTACTGATTCCGGGGCGGCTGCCAGGAAGCCGACATTCGGTGTGGTACAAAATCGTCGTGAGTGCGATTTCTGCAGTACCAGGCAACATGGCCAGCAAACCCACAAGAATATCAAATGGGACGGTTGTCACTTGTTCGCCATGGATTTCGGCACTGCGGAGGTGGTGGAATAAAAGGCTGTGGCACCTGAAAAAATTCCTGTACAGGTCCTGGAGGCGTAGCGTAGACCAAAGGGTAGCTATCTGGCCTTGGTCGGGCAGCGACGGCAGCGTACGTCAGCGGTGCGACAGGAGCGGGCGTCATTGGTGAAGCGACAGGAACGTCGGCGTATGCGAGGGGCTCAACGGCTGGTGCAGGCTGAGGCATGGGAGCTGACGGAGAGACAGAGGGGTACGGAGATCGATACCCCGCACCTCCACCAAATGTAGAAGAAGGACGTCGGGGACGGCGTCGAGGTTGGCGATGGAGCGGGGCGACCAAGGCCAACACATGATCTGCGCGATGGCAATCCCACAACTGCTTCTTCTTCATCGGCGTCCAGCGAGGGGGTCCATACCTTCTTCTTCACAGTTTATTCTTTGGTGATGTTTAATCCAGGCTCACAAATTATACGCTTTCTGTGTTTTAAATGAGTGTAGTTAGATTTGCGAAACGCTAGAACGATGCGCGAGTTGACAGGCGCTAATATTGTTAGAGGGCCATGAAGGCACCAAACAAAAAATTGGGAGAGAGAGACAAGTGCTCACCATGAACTAAGCCGTTCTAATAAACGTATAACCAATACAAAAAATCGGGTAAATTAAAAAAAAACAAAGCATTGCGCTTAAACAAACAGCAATAATTACTTGTGCAGCTGTCTTCCCGAGTCAAGTGGGTAATCGAATGCAATGCATTTTTGCTCAGAGAAGCAAACGGCTCACCCAGCCGTACCAACGCTGATGTACTAGAACCCTTATCGACATTCCAGTGCGATCTGTTCGTGATACGCGGCACACTACTATGCAGACAAAAATGTCCTTGCTGTGGACTTCACCGCCCATTATTTGCCCTGATCGTTTCGGGATAGCGTATTTTATTCAGCATTGTGAAAGGAAACGGAGCGAAGGTTAAACCTTCTAAATGCACTTACGAATGCCGCTAAACACCTGAAACGACATCGCTATTCAATATTTTATATCTACCCTTAGGGTATATTCACTTGTGTTTCAACAGAGTTAAACAATGCACGGGAAAGGCATAAGTGGTTGTGTCTTATCCTTTCGTAGCTCTTGCTATACAGCCTCATGTGAAATACCATGTAGCCCCAACCCCATTCTTCTAAGTATTCAAATTGTATATCTCGCAGCTATCATTACTCGGGAAGGCCGGAAGGCTGTTTAAATGGTGTCTTAGGAAGCACGATAATTTACTTTGTGGCGGAGTAAAAGGGGGACTTGTCCAAACATGCAAAAAACTATAAGTGCTCAGTGATGTCTAGAGAAGAGCATGTGGGTTGAAGTGTTGTTAATAGACGGCGCCTGAGTGAGCGCAGGCATACCAAATTGGGAAGTATGCACCTAAGTGTGTTAGGGCACCCCTGAAATCACTGCTCCATCAGGAGTTCGTCAATCGCGGAAAAAAATCTGCCCTCAGTTTGATCACCCTGCCAACCTGTGGCGGCGTTTCATCTGTAGTTACATTTTTTTTTGTTTTTTGGATCATATATTTTCTCTGCATTCACCCATTTTTTCTTGCGTTTTTTTCCTTCATGAATCTGTTCACTTACCCGACACTTCTCGTATTCAAACTATTCGAACGTCGTCTTCATGGCCCTGAAACAATATAAATTCATTAGATTGCAAGCCATTTCCTTAATTTAGAATAAATTATTGCAGCAAGGTATAATTATATGAAACGTCTAAGGGGGAAATCGCAAATGAAAGAGACAATGAGTTTAAAATTTTTGATTTTTGAAGTCATTTTTATTCGAGCCGTCGGATCTATGTCTCGTGGGAAAAAATCCTATTGAAATAAGCAGAACAAATTTAGAAAATGGCGTTTTGTTTATTTTCGGTCGCCAAAACTGCCAGTGAAATGCGTGTCTCTTATTCCGGATGCATACCGAGCTGTTCGAGTTTCCATAAACTGATCACCACCTTCGTTGTATCATCATAAAAAAGGATAGGAGGAGAGCTCGCTCGCTGGTCGCAGTGCCACATTTTGGTGAAGAAAAGCAAATATAACACAATAAACGATGCATAAGTGCAAGCAAATGTTAAGGTTGATTTTCTCAGCCCCCGGTTTTTAAGCGATTGCTGTCACTCATCCCCTGAAAATTTGGTAACTAATAGAATGGAAAAATTCTGTTTTTCTGCACACAGAAATTTAGACATATGAGATTACTGTAGCTGAGTGTTTCTATATTTGTGTGCGACATATCTGAAATTTGTTTGGTAAGAAATGTTTTCATGCAAATATCTATGCTGGAGTTCAACTTTAATTTTCTTGGGAACTGGTCATCAAAATAAAGGAATGTTAGGTCAATCGCACCGAACAATGCTGTGTAAATAAGGCAGTTTCGCAAACAACCGTGCTTTATCTTCCAAAAATTTCCTGCTATGTATTAACGACGACATGCACTTTAATTTCTGAACAACAATACCTACTAGCTAATCCGATAATGTTTAGCTCTAAACTGTACATAAAATGTTACTTCTATTCTATAAATATGATAAGGTGACACCCATAAATGAGAAAAATAGAAGGGGAGACGGGGGAAAAACTTCCTGGACTCCCTTTAAAGCCCTTTGCGCACAGTTTTATAGAAACGGAACGAAGAGCACTTACTGAGAGTGTGCTACTCCTAGCGGTAATTTTCTTTAAGGTGAGTTTAGTATCCTTTACGTCATGAAGAAAATAACCTTTAATTCAATATAGCCAAATCAGTAAATGGTAGTACTTCGCTAAATAGTGAGCGGGCTAAAATGGCGTCATCCATTTCTATGCACACATTTTTGGCCATCGGTAATGACAATAATGCGGCCTTTTTTTACCCTCATACCCAAGCCGCTTTTTGACGTTAAACCCTCATAAACCAAACCAAATTCAAGCGTATTGTGTATTTTTGAAGGAGGAATTGTTTACACAATCCTTCGGCTCTTCGTGACATGTCCTGGCACTTAGATGTTGCAATTTCCATAAATTTATTTATTTATTTGTTTATTTATTTATTTCAGAATACTGCCGGCCACTGCTTGGACCAAGCATGACCATTTATTGATCGGAATTTTTCATATCCTTGCATAAAGCTACATCTGATATTCTGCTGACGAGAACATACAAATTATCTTTCTTAGTAACTTAATAAACCATATAGGCTTAAAAATAATTCTCCTCGATGGAAACAAAAAAACCGACTGAAAGAGATGAGTTCCTTCGAACGGAACCCATATGCCACTCTTCGTTCGCAACGCCATGGTGCGGGAAGCCCAGGACTTGAGCGGCTTATTCCCTCAATCAAGTTTTTTCCAAGGCTGGCTGCTGTAAATAGATAACGCTAATAAAAACAATTTTCCCTCGGCCGTTGGTTGAAAGATTCATTACTCTGTATAAACGTTGGTAAATTCGTTGATGCTTGTACGGGTAGAGCTAAAAATGGAGTGGATAGACGCGTAATTTGCGCAAAAATCCTAACGAATGTAAGACATGAATTCGGCGGGTTCCTAAAAAGGATGCGGGACTTAAATGATAAAATGGGAACCACTGGGCTAATTTCGACATGTTTTTGAGCCTCTTGTATTTTTTTCCGGGTAAAAGATAGCCAAAACCGAGACACTATCTTAAGGTCTGTGGTGTTCTTTTATGATTGCAAGATAGCCAAAAGATACTTTCTGAATAATGTGGCACCTGAATGGTCCAGTTATTGCTCCAGTTTCGGAATGCTCTCTTTCTAAAAATTCGATATCTGCTGACATTTTTGCTAATGGTTCCACCGGGAAAGCCGATAGTTCAGGATAAGGTGAACATAGTGTTATTCTCTTGCCATTTTGTTTTGATTATCACGTAATTAAGGTACGAGGAACTTAAGTTTTTTTTGTGTGTGTCGGCTCGATTTGTTTTAAACGAAGATTATGACTCTTTCCCCGCAATGGCATCTGCAACCAAAGAGCGCCGAACTCAACTTTGCTGGTCAACTCATGACAATATGATATAATCTGACGAAGTTTTCGGATTGTGATAGAAGCAATGGTGATGTTTTGTGCCTAAATGTTGATTCGTGCAATTAAATTATTAAAAAGGAGAAAATACGTAGGGTTAAAAAAAGTCTGGCAACCTCGACGGTCGTTCTTGTGGGCAGTAGAACATTAAGCTTTTTGGCAGGCAAAACAAAAAACAGAGCCCCATTTTTAGAAGTTACGAAAAAACTTAGATCGGCGCTACTTTAAACGCAAACAGCCTACGCTTCCTAAAAACTCAGACAGTTTCCAGGAACAACATTTCATTATCACCTACCTAAAAGTAGAGGTGCGATGATATTTGATTCTCTGCAACTTTAGATAATGAAGACACGTTTCCGTTTCCAATGTTTGACTGAATCTGAAAGTGTATGACAGAAAGCTAGACACCCAAATTCGATGAATGTGATGCCGTAGCGTTTAATAAAAGGTACGAGTGAGTTGTATATTTGGGTCCTTATCCTGCGCAGTGCTACTTTTTTCAATATGTATGATTTTTCAAGAGCATTCCTGCCTATTTTTAGTTTTATTGCTAAAAAATTCTTTTTAGGCTTCTATATTTCATTCCTCTCGACAGTGGCGGAGGAGTGTATTTTGAATTTCTGGTATGAGGTCCTCGTATAGTATCCGCTCAACATCAAGAGAATTTTGAATAGGAGCTCCCTTAGCGAAAAAGAGGATGTGCTAAAAATGCATTTCAAACGTATTGTATTAATTTCATATTTCTTTCGCATTTTTTTGTCCCTATGCTTAAACTGCAATACGAATGCTTTCTAAGTATACAAGGAATAATATTTTAAACGTTCTTAAAAATACGTGAAAAGTACATTTTTGCCCGCTTAGCATATTTATAATGCATTAAAAATATAATAAAAATATACATTAGAAATATACTAAAAATATACATTTAATACATTAAAAATGTGTTTACTCGGGCTTAAAAAAAGTCTACTGGGCGGCTCCATGGAATGACACGGGTTAATTCTTCAACTGGAGAACAAATCGTACACGGGTATTTATCATTAATCAACAGGAGTCTGATATTATAAGGTCACGTGATTAAATGGGAACGGCAGATACCTACGCACAGCATACCAAGACGACAGTGGCACAGCAAACAACAAATCCTACGACATGCGCTATATTTGGCTTGCCGTATATATACCCAGCGAAAGCGACGCACTATTTTGCACGGTGATGCCTTTTTTTGCGCAAATACTGTGGGCTGCCAAATTATCGCAGAAGTACCCTACTGGTCGCGTTCGAATCTGGGATTAATTGAGAACGGAATTGCTAGTTGAAACTTGCGTCAGGCACAGGTCAGGAGTCGAACTGTCAACCAACAGATACATGGGCGTGTAAGGGAGCCGGTCTGCCCTGCCACATGGGGTCCTTTCCGCTGGCTTATTCGGACCCAGAAGTACCCAAGGCGCTTTTGCTGGTATAATGCTATCACGTTCTCACACGGAAATGTTCGAATGACATTAAATGGAATGACATTCGAGATTAGGAATGACATTCGGACTCGACGGACTGCCGCGGTGCTGCACGACAATTCGAAACGCATTCGAAAGCCTCAGCTCGTTTTCAGTGTACAGCGACGACGACGACGACGGCGGTCACACTAGTCCGACAACGACAGTATATACCACGCTGAACAACAGCATGTAATTATAGTGAAATATCTAGTTTACTATAATATGATTCTAGAGGGACACGTTTTTCAGTCCAACGACACCGACGAATCCGGTCGGCGGACGGTCAGCCTTGTCGGCGGCTGAGCGAGAGCACGGTGATGAGGCGGCGGTGTGTATATGCTCGCGCTTCTAAATGAGCGAAACGAACGGCTATATTTCACGTCTGCATACTTGAACACTCACCAGCGATAAGCGCTTGCCAAATCAGTTTCAATCGACGACGGCTCTGTTCCCTTCCGCGACGACTAGGCCCAGCGAGTTCGCAGGGTTGGATCTGTGATTTCGGTGGTTGTGAAGAGCGAATCACAAGCTTTAGCGAATGCAAATGGTCACCAGGTGTAGTTTTGGCAACAGTGACCTGAAATCAACTATTACTTACATCGCAGGGCACGCGTACGATGAACGGGAATCGCCGGTGTGACCCAGACTGCCGAGCCGTGCTTTACGGCCAGCAGCAGTCGTCGCCGTCGCTAGCTTGTGGATAACAAGTTAGGCCGTTTCAGTTAAAGCGAACAGTCGCCAGACATACTTCTGGATAAAGTAGTTTAAAAAAAGTACTGGTCACGTCGGGGAAAGCCGGGACAAGAAGCGAGAAGCGCCAGTCCTGCGTAATGCCAACAACCCGGCTTTCTCAGGCGTGCGATCGCATCATCGCTTCCCACACATTGTCGCACTGCGTAAACAATCAAGTACAACCAGTAAAAAAGAAAACAGATTGTTTAATAGAACCAAAGCGCAGATTGCGTTTTATGTTATGTAAACAAGCGATGTAAACAACAGTATGAGTGCAGTCATCCTCATCGGCGCACTCCCGGGGAAATTTCATGCTGACGCGGTTAATATTCATTGGCGCAATATTATCTTCAAGCACTCCCTTAGACAGAACACGTGTAGCATCGTTAGATGACATTCGGCTGGAAGGCATTCGAAGCGCCCGTGTAATCACCTTCCTGCTAGAAGTTACCATAAACGAAAGGATGACAATAAAGGGAAAGTTTTCACTCTTCGCTGAAACGTCATTTCGAGCCCTAGATTGTTCCACGGTAGCTTGAAGTGTAATGCAAATATGTTTACGCGGACAACCCATTTGTTAGAATTTAAATATACTTCAGACGGATTAATGGCGTATTTACGAAAGTACACTTTAAATAGATGGCCAGCACCAAAATGCGATGTCCCGAAACTCGATTTTGAGCATTAGATTGTTCAACGACAGCTTGTAGTGCGCTGCAAACATGCTAATGCGGACTGCCAATTTGCTAGAATTTCAGTGTTCTTTGGACGAATTAATTGCGTATTTACGGAAGTACACTTCAAATACATTGACGACACGCAAATGCCATTTCCCGAAACGCGATTTCGAGCACTCGACTGTTCATGGCAGCTAGAAGTGTGCAAAGACGTTTAAAAGGACTGCCCGTTTGTTAGGATTTAAATATATTTCGGATGAATTAATTTCATATTTACGAAAGTTAACTTTTAATACATTGACAAGATTGCTAAAACTGCATACGTATACGTTTACAAGGGCTGCCCGTTTTCTAGAATTGAAGTATACTTTCGATGAATTAATTTCATATTTCCGAAAATACACTTTTAATACACTGAAAAGATGCTAAAATTGCATGCATATTTTTTCATGTATTTGAAAAGTGCTCGAAGTATGCTTTAAGTGAGGTATTTTTGGCACATTTTAAAAATATATTTCGAATACCAAGCATGAAATTTCAGAAACGTATTTCCTACATATTTTTAGTGCATTCATGAATACAAAATATGTTTAAAATACATTTTAAATAGCCCTCCGCATATTCCAAACGTATTAGTTTTTGCTAAGGGCTGACAGATCATGTCAGCATCTTTAATAGTTGCCTCGGCTTTGTGTTGCGGAGGAGGAGAAAAAAAAACTTTATTTGGGGCCAGCACGGAGGCCCAGTGACGAAGACCGTTTTGGTCCGACAAGGCCTGCTGATAATCTGCCCAGCCCGAGTGAAGCCAAGCACTCCAGGAAGGAGAGTTTAAGGGAAATAAGGAGATGTAATGGCAGCGGTGCATTAGTAGTGAATGTGTTCTTTGTCTGCCTTGATCTCTTGCCAGTTGGGAAAGTGAGCTGTGCTACGCTATCCGAAGTTGAAGAGGATTAGTAGAGGCAGGAGAGTGTAAGTAGGAACTTTGCGAAGGACATGTGGTTTTCCTTGTTCAGTGACGGCTGAGGTTGAAGTAAAACGGTGTGATTTTCTCTTGTGTTCTGGTGTTGTTCAGCCATTTGCTTTTTGTGTGTTGCGGTGCCTTCTATTGACGTTGCATCCGACCAGAGGATCGAAGGCAGCCGCATGTTGTTTTCGGGGGCCCCTTGATGGACCAAATAATTTACAGCGACTCCAGCATGATGAGGTATTGAACGCAAGGTGATTTTATTGCTCGAATTGCTGCTATAAGTTTCTACTAGATTGCCCTATATGTGGGTTTTACAGTAGTCTGCGTTGCATATTGCGGATGGCTTTGCTGGTGCCCAGATACCATACACAATAATTTTCAGTTTTATTGATAAGAGAACATGAGGCAAAAATGGAACATTGGACTAGTTTTGGGCAGCATTCGCTTCTAGTGGTAATAGCATAAAAGGCGAAAGTACCAGAGAGAATAGAATGAAGAGGAGGCAGTTCAGGAGGTAACAAAATAATCGATGCTTACTGCAATTTTAAAACGACAGAGCACTTACCTCACTTAGAGACTGTGTGTAAATTACAGAGGTTGGTGTTTTTCTAGAAAATGTCCTAAAGCCAAGAGATTAACATGACCTGCACTGAATATGCTCGTGTGTGTGTTCATTGTTCTTGACTAAGAAATGTGGGGGTCGTGTTCCACACATGAGACCTGGGAGTACTTGGAGGCGCTAGTGCAAAACTCGGCTCATCGGTATCTTGGCTGCTTATACATGAAGTTCAGCCTTATAGCAGTCTGTTGCTCGTGTTTGGACACCTCAATCAGCGGCTAGTAGCAATAAACAAGATACATTTGCTAGAACGAATGACATCTTTAGATGCGATCGTTTCAAGATTAGAAAGCGGTATGTTCCGGCGTTCAGAATGGCGACTGTTCTTACGGTGAATAGTGGGGCTGTCGATGGCCGTCTTGAATACAGTTGTGTGCTCCGTGTGTCATCCAAATGCCCAAAACATGAATTTTCTGATTTGAATAGTACTTTACGCAATACGTAATGGTCTCGAACTCTTGCCGTCGTTAGAATGATCATCGGACCGCCTCGATATGCAAGCCAGCCTAAGGGCCAGTTGGGTAAGCACCGGAGGTCAGACTGAGTTCAAGATGGTACACTGGATCTATCATATAAGTACAGATTTCAATGCTGGCTTTTGCACTGCTGAGCTGTAGTAAACACGTGAAAGGATTAAGGTCTTCAGAATACTTATTTAAGCGGCAAGCGCAATTCGTTCATCTCTATGGACGGTACCGAATTGTTAGTATAATCAGTGCTACCACATATTCTATTGATAACTGCTTTTTGTCGATCAAAGGTGAGCTTTTCATCAACTACAACACCATTAAAATTGTGCGGTCTTTGCAAACTGCGTAAATGCGCCCATACAGTGTTACGTTGGGGTCAAGTCTGATGCCCCGTGTTATTGAAGACAGCACGATACCTAGTCTGTTTTCTGCCAATACACTTTTCTGTGAATGTTGATAGTTGTTTTCCGAGAACTATATTTGCCGCTCACAGATGGCTAAATTACGACAGTGGGAACATATTATAAGCTCATAATAACTATAAAAAGTGTGCTGCTGTAAGCACAACATTGCGGAACACTGCTTTCCTGCGTGAGTCCTTCTAACGAAGTGCTTCCAGCACAGAACATGAAAATAAGTTCGGGGAGATACCTTTGTATAGAAGTAAGCATGATCAGTTAAGAAAGCACGGAACCGGAGATCAGGAAGGATACTGTAGCCCGCGTCCTGTCATATGCCTCGGTGTGGTCGAAAAATACACATAGGCAGGGATGTTTATGAATAACGGTAGGCTTTGCATAGCTCTTTAATGAAACGAGCTCGTGAGTTGTTGAACGGCCGGGTCTATATTTATACGGTCATTTCACCACCGACAACACGGACGTCCTATTTCCGCCTGGATCACCAGAAACCTTACCCTGCCCACCGCTACGGTGGAGCATCCTAATCACCTTTAGGATCCCCACCTCTCAACTGTCCAGGGATTCCAGTCCTTCCGCTGAGACTGGCAGCGAACCAAGAGTAGCCGCAATCAGCCCGCTGAGAGTTCGGCAAGGACGCGTATTCTATGATTGTCCATGAGTTGATCTTCACTGCGATTCTGGATATTGAAAACTAGGTGCTGCAGCCAGGGGCGTCCTTATGTCCCTAGCCCGTGATGTGTACCGTTAAATCGCACACATCTTCCCGTGTGTGGTCACCCAGGTGAAGCATCCACAGACGCCCCGGACCTCTTTGGACTCAGGAGAGTAGAAACTGGACGTCCTCACAACGTGGATTGCTGAGTTGTCTCCCAGGGCTACCACGGCTCAGACGGAGCTTCGCGACCTGAGGCAGTGGTGCGGTCACTCTTCTACAGGAGGCCACCACAACTGCTGCTGTCGATACGACGTCCGGTTCCTCACGGCCTCCATAGCACGGGGTTTGTCGGCATGACTAACTGCCACTCCAGATGTTTTAAGGCGGAAGTCTTACTTGAGCCATTCAGCGAAGACCCATATGTGTGAGTTAACACTCGATGACACCCATAGAAGACGGCCTCGTCATGAAGCTAGTAAGTGGCGGTTAAGTTAATGATTGGCAACCAAGAATGCAGGTTGCTAGTTTGGTCCTTCCGAGCAACCTAGCAACCTGCATTCATCGGTATTAACGCACCAAAGCTATCCCGTCACGCTTTCAAGGCGGAACTTAAAGTGTCCCCTCAAATCGAAGAATGAACACCTGCTTTCGCACGTCTACTCTACTGAACTCCGTTAACCCCCCAACCACTTTTTTACTTCTCTACTGGCGCACACGTTGCCTGATGCCTCATCCTCCAATAAAAACATCTCACTTGGCTTTTCTATTCTCCCATTCATATTCCGTGTTTTTCACGGCCTCGGCTGACTTTCCTATAAGTTCTCGTCTGTTTTGACCTTTCTTCGTTTCAACGTTTGATGTGCTTTGCGCTTTTTGCACTGTTGTTCTTTTCCAGCAGTGAGGAGTTTCTCTCTTCTCCTGCTTATTGTCTTTGTTTCATGTCTTGCATCCGATGCCTCGGTGTGATCCTTCTCTCTCTAATTTCCCCGTCTCTTTTCCTTCTTCTTTTACGATGACGTTTTCGATTTCTTTAGATTAAATTAGACAACACCCAGCGTTTTTTGTTGCCCTCTCAGTTCACATTCGCACATTCCCTTTACACTGGTTGTAGTTTCTGTTGAATACCACGCTGGTGAGTGGCCACTGGCCCACCACGAGGGTTTGGGGACTTTTCGGCGAACACGCATCCAAAAGCGCTGGTACTTGCGTGAGCACCCACGCCGAGATCGTTCCCCTGTACGTTTGTTCTTACGTGGTCACCGACGCGTGCAGTCGCCTCCATGATTCATTTTCGTGCACCGTCATTTGCGCCCCCCCCCCCTCACTTCCTCATCGCCCCTTTCTTGGACGAGCTTTAAGAGGTGTGTTCGTTGGCCGCCGTCCACCCCGTCATCTTGGCTCGCGATTTTAAAGGGACACTGAGGAGAAATTGAAGTTGGCTTGTATCGACAGAATACCAGCTCCTGATTACAAAACGCCACTCATACTGACAACAAAGCTCTTGTAACGTAGAAAAGAGCAAGAACCAAAATACAGGTATCGCCGCCACAGGCCAAACTCGCAAGTTCAAGCGTGATGGCGTCATAGGACAAAACAGTGTTGCTAGAACCAATGGTTCTAGAAACACTAGAACACGAGATGTCACGAATCACTGAGGCGCAGCCAATGCATGCGCAAATCTCCTTGACGTCGCCAGATGGCGCCACGTATGCGGCAGCTACGCGCGCGCCTGCAGCATCGGGACCAATCAGTGCCTTCTCCGGCAGTAGGCGGGCTCCCGGTATTCCGCTAACGGTAACAAGGTACACGGTATGCTAAAGGTGTCTATTTGCTAGAACTACGTTGATGACTTCGAGAACGGGATCCATCGTAACGATGGCAAAACGCTGGTGCAAACGTAAACGAAGCGACGGTAGCGACGGCCGCAATAGCCGACAGATACCTTCAACGTGCGTCCGGCGGTAGCTTTCTTTTCGGCTGCTGCTAGGCCGCACTGCTGGCGCCAGAAATCACGGAGTCTGCGTTGCGTCATGTTCACGTCATGTTTCACGTCACTTAGTCCTGTGTCGTCAAAGGAGAATCCCAAGTTTGAATCAGAGCGGCGGGAAAAACTTTGTCAACTTCGAATCCAAATTTCTTAAAAATAAATGCTTCTTTCGCTGCCGGCCAAGTGGCAACAAAGCCATGAAATGCCAAATTATCGGATTTTGCTTTAAAAAAAAAATATTGATAGAGCTCTCCTCACTGTCCCTTTAACACAAAGCATGAGTTGCGAGGGCCCTACAAATCTGAGTGCTGTTTCTCGGCCTGGGCGCAAATATTATTACACTATCACTTCGTTTTTTAACGACCCTTCTTCCCACCCACTTATGGCACCCGCTCATAGCTCGCCCTCAAGGCTAGGTTGGGATTACACCTAGACAGTGCTTGACACTGAATCTTTTTGCGAGCATCCCGGCATCGAGGTGTCTATTGGTGCTGTCTGCTCCACGGCGTTGCGTCGCTGAACTCTGGCTTCTCGAGCCATTTCTTAGACCATCTGCACTTCCACTTCATGTCTACGGAGACTGTCTTTAGGTCTCAAAATATCTGTCCGCTTTTGGCACCTCGGAATTTCGCATCCGGAAAATCAGCTACATTTTTTCCTCCGTCTCTATTCGTCGTTCGGTTTTTCTTATCACGTTCCCCCTCGTCCGGCAATGTGGGGCAGTAAATTTGCCGATTTGTCTGCCTCTTCTACCTTCATTGGTGCTCTTTCCCGCAGGGAACCTACTCTACTTTGTTAACCACTGTATTCATTAAGTCAGAGTCCTATTGTACTTGGTTGAATAAAAAGAAAGCAGAAAATGTAGTCTTCCACAATATTGTTGCCTGCAAAATTTCCAGTTCCCCATTGTAGAGCTTCTCAAAAGCCGTTAAAAAATCCTTTTTTTTTTGCGCTCTCCTGCATTCAAAAGGAAGCGCGCAAAATGTGAAAAAATGCTACCTGTCCGTGATGGAGCGAAAACAATGAAGTAGGCTGTGACGGAAATTTCAAAGTGCCGCCTGAAAGCCTGGTCGCGTTGATTGGGGAAAATAGCGGATGGCTTGCTCCTGCGACAGATACACAGACCAAAACACCAAGTGTCGCTTCTAACAGTACGTTGGGCGTTTCTACTGCCAGGCTGGAGAAAAAGAGTTAATTTCACCTTGGAACGCAGAGGTGTGAATTGCGAGAAGCAAGACACGAAACGGCGCGTGTCAAATCGCAACGCAGAATAACGGTTCTGCCTACCTGTTGCTCGCGGGAACCAGTGAACCCGCTTTCTTTAGCACCGTACGCCGCGGTCTGGTCGCATGTGTTACATAAAATTTTGCAAGCAGTGCAAACTTCATTGTTTTTCGACTAGTCACATTTGAAGCACCATCTATCGCTGCTGCGTTAACGAATTTCGCGTATGAGAAAGTCTGTCGCGCCGCGCGAGCGCATTCTCTTGTGTGCTTTTTTTTATATTTCAGGCGCTTTCATTTCAACGCAGAAAAACATATCTACAGCAAAGGTGAAAATAAAAACTGATGATATAGATGATTCCAGGCGCTGAAATTTTAAGCGAAAATTCAATAGCTAGAAACGTATTGTTTCTGTTAATTTTATTTATGTTTGAAAATAAAAAAAATGCTCTAACGTAATACACACTTCCATGAACGGCATGGTTGAGGTTCCTCCCTGTGTTTTCCTCGGGGTGTTTTCTCGCTAACGTTACACGGGACTCCTGAATAAACGACATACTCTTAGACATACCAGGCGCGCCGGATTATTTTCGTTTTTTTTAGAAGCTGCTCATTCACTGTGCATAAGAACAATGCGTGATCACGAGTTAAACATATTTCCATGGCTGCGCGCTGCATCTCAGCTTTTATAGTGGCAGATATGAAAAACCATGCTCAACCACGCGTCATCGTTGTTGGAAACGTTGTCGTACAAAGTGCTTTAGTCGCGGATATCATGCGTGATGACCAGGGTGTAAATGTATTCTTACACCGTGGTCACGGCTAACGAAGAAGCGGCGCTGTTGGGCTTGCAAGCTTGGGGCATGCTGGTAGCCGCGAAGTGTCGAGGTACTCCAATACTTAGCTATCTGAACACTGTGCTCACCACCTCAACTAAAATCGTCCGTTCTTATGTTTCAAGTAATAAAGCAATAAATAAGGGGTTAAATGTCGGTGTGAATTGTTTAAGAAATAGATCTTCAAGACGATGTAAAGCACATTTAAAATATGCGAAGTTACTCGTCTGTGAGAAATTTCAAAGATACCGTATTTCAGCCTATATGGCCGATAATTGCAGCCAGTTTTGCTCTGCTGGTGTCAGTATTTTTCAAACTGTGATCGTGACTTCGATCCTCGACAATGGGAAGGGAAACATTCATGGCGTCCTCCGGAAAACCAACAAACAGATTCATTTGCAAACCCGGTCATCTTTGAATCACTGAGAAAAATGTGCACCGTCCTAAGATCGTGCCGTAAATGTATGGCGTTGTGATTTTACCCACTGAATATTTATGCTGTCAATGAAGAAGAGGAAATTATTTTTATGTCAGACGCTACACAGTAATAACAGAGGGCGAGATCTCCATTACATATCTTCTTATTGCTGCGCTAAGTTTATCGGAATATGTGGGAGCAGGTAGCTCTCTCGTGCAAAAGTTAGGGGACACGCTTGTGACGAAAAAATTAGCAGACGATTACTTTCTCGGTAATGCCGTTATAGAGCAACTGCCGCAGGACTGGAACCGTAGGCGACCGCGTAACGAACACGAGGTGTGGAATAGTGGCGGCGCTGGTCTTCCACATAAAGAACCTCCACAGCATTCCGCCACCGATGAGCCTTGCCTCGACCGAACGGCCAGCACGCTTATAGAGCGCGCTACTTTGGCGCCATCTGTGAGGAACGATGCATACCTTAGCAATCACGTCATCGGCGAGCAGACGATGGCGCGCTACTCTTCGGTACTCTGCACGCTGCAGCTGTTACATCTTTCTCTCTTTTCCTGCTATCGCTCTCTTCGCTATCCCCATGATTCCTACTCCACTCCAATCTGGGCTTGGTTACGCCGAGTCCGAGGCACACCGCTCATCGCACGAATGGCCGCCAAAGAGCTGCGCTCTGAGAGTACAAGACTAAAAAACTCTGCTTCATACCATTCATTTGTGAAAAACCATATCATTTGTGAAAAACCTTTTACATCTAGAAAGATGCAAAAAGGCGGTGAGTTTTATTTCGGAGACACTGTCCAGCTCCGGCGCTTAGAGCGGCTGATTTCTAAAAATTGTAGAATTTTTGTGCTCGGTGAAATATTGCCTGAGGTTAAACCCGGCTGAGCCTAGTAAACGAGTGAAAGCAAAGCCGTCGGTATTTATAGCGACGAATGGTGTGACGTCATTGCTATGTCACTGCATGACGTAACTTCAGGCGATGCGAATCTCAGCTCTGAAGGTGAAAGGTGAAGGACAAAGTGAAGGTCAAGGGTCAAATGTCAAGTTAAACTCGTCATCGGTCAGGTAGTTGTTTGTCATTAGCTATGACCATACTATACAGGCATGTCACGGCTATATATCGTTAGTCATACACTGTTAGACTTGGGGGTGTGCTTGGTTTCACCTTGGTCGACAGGCGAAACTCTGAGTTGTGCCTCTAGCAGAAGAGCTTTCGCTTTAAAATTTATGCTTTCCGGCAAACATTAATAGATTTGATGTTGCTTCAAAGCAGCTGAATGAGTGAGCGAGCGAATCAACTCTGTTGCCCAAAAGAAAAATGTTCTTCAATACCCCAGACCCTCCCCCCTAGAGGAGAGGCGTGGTAGGGCAAATGGGAATCCGCTTCAGATGCTGGCTGGAATACCTTGGATCTCGGCGGCCTCTTCAGCCAGTCGAACCGCTCGCAGTTAGTGCTCAAGGGTTGGGCTTTCCAGGTTTCCCTACTATCAATCTTTTTTGTCCTGCCTGGAGAATGCAAACGCTCCAACATTCTATGGTGCAGGTACTCCTCTCCCCGAAAACCCTGCGTATGTCCTATTCAAAATCTGGGAATATGTATTTGTTCACGACAGGATTGGAATAAGTATCTGCTTGCAGACTCCTCCATGACGTCATCTGTTTTCAGGTCTAGGATCTTGTCTGGAGGGGGTAGTTTGTGGGAATCCTGGCTTTTCGCCGTTGCCTTTGCGCGGCTATGCCGGCTTCCTGCGTTGTTTCTCCTCTTTCCCTTGCTCCCGCCTCAGGCGGTGGAGAGGCGGCTAAGTGACTAATCACTGTCATTTGGCCACAGCTCCACCCCGGCTCCCCAAGGGCCTTTGCCATTGGCGCCTTTTGGCGGGATTTTCGGGACCCGTCTGACCGGCCGCGCACCGCGCGACCGTCCGAGCGGGGCCCGGAGAGAGATCCCTCCGAGACAGCGTAAGGTGCGTACGCAACTGTTTTGTCCGTGCCGGCCTTTGCCGTTCGGACCAGTGCATACTCGAGCTCGCCCGCTCGTGTCCTCTGACCTGCAGCGGCTCGAGCCTGTCCAGCGGGGTCCAGCGACCTCCGACAGGCGTACATTGCGTTGTTTGCCCACTCTCTCTCGCAACCGGCCCAACGGTCGACACGAGAGAGGGATCACAGCACTGCCGCGGGGACATTCTCCTGCAGCGGCGTGCTAGCGGCGCGCATTGCTCGAGTCGCCTCGTGCGCGCAGCGGAGCCTTGCTCCTCGCGCGCCCCCGGGACGGGGTGACTATTGAGTGTGTGTGTATCAGCTGGAGGACGACGTGAATAA
The DNA here is from genome assembly GCF_055824585.1 of Amblyomma mixtum. NCBI lineage: Eukaryota > Metazoa > Arthropoda > Arachnida > Ixodida > Ixodidae > Amblyomma > Amblyomma mixtum. The sequence continues at coordinate 49,866,248 of NC_143020.1, forward strand.
ACGTCTCCTTTGTGAACTTGGAGGCCTACTTCTTTGCGGCGAATCGCTCTCCTCCCAGCGGAGGCGAGTGCGCCGCATCGGTGTCCCAGTGGTGTGTGGTGACGGCTGATCGGGGCCCTTGGCTCGCGCGAAGCTCGAACCCGCGGTGGGTGGTGGCCGGTGTCCACTTAGGAACCCACAACTGGCGCCCAACGTGCTAGTTATTGGCGCTTACGCCTTTGATGACATATTAGCCGAGCAGGTCGCCTTGCCGATCACGCTTGCGCACCATGTCTACCCCCAGCGGGGCACTCGGCAGCTACATGTCGGCTCCCTACGGAGTTGTAGAGTTGTAACGTCGTTTGATCCGCTGGCTGCTGTTCCTTCGAATAGCCAGACACCGTGGTTGGCCGCGGCCCCCATTGGGGTTTACGGCGACACAACCCAAAATGTCGACCACGCGGCTCCCATTGGAGCTATATCGGAAGCACCCTGCGGTGCATCCGCTGGTCACATGCCTCAGCTGTGCACGCTTTCCGCCCAGTGCGAAAGCAGTTCGTGTCACGCTGCCGCAACCGGCAGTTTCGAACAGCAGCAGCCGTGCCCCGCGAGCAGTCAATTCTGCTCTGGGAACGGCGAGGCGCTGGCCCGGTTCCCTGCGGAAACCGCGCCGCTCATCGAACTAGGAGCCTTGCCTCCCTCGTTCGTGCAGCCCGCCCAAACCTCCACTGAGGCCGGGGCGCAGGCGCTGCTAGCCAGTGCTGCCCAGATGATCCAGTCGCTGTCAGGGGCTGTTGGGACGCTTTTGGCCACGCCGAAGTTGTCTCACCCCGCGGTCAAGTTGCCCATGCCAACATACCGCGGGTATGATGACCTACTCAGTGCCCGGGATTTCCTTGAGTTCCTCACCCATTATCAGAGAACTATGGGTCTCACTGAGCAGGTGGTGCTTGCACACATCATCCCCGCAGCGCTGACTGACACGGCAGCTCAGTGGCATCGGCTTTCCGGCCACCGGGCAGCGACTCTCGAGGAGTTCCGTGCAGCATTCCTGCGCGAATTCCTGCCCGCTGACTACGAGCGTAGGATGCGGCGAGAGCTGGAGCTCCGTACTCAGGCTCCGGATGAGTCGCTGCAAGAGTATGTTCGTGCGATGGAAGACCTTTTCTCAATCGCCGAGCCCAGAGCCTCGAACGAGGAGCGTGTCGAAAGGACGATCAGGCAGGCACATCCGACCTTTTTGGCTTACCTGCGCGGCGGCCGATTCCGAGATTTGGAGGAGCTGGCCGCCGAGGCAAAGCGCACTCAAGGCGACATTCTCGCCGCGCGCGCCTATCGTCCGCACCGCCGGCAAGCGAGGCCCTTGAGCCACGTTGTGCATGGAGAGGGGCCTTGCCCTTACCCAACCGACGACCACCCGCACAACCTGCCTTTGCAGCTGTTAGCGGGCAAAACGAGGCATGGGAGTTGAGCGACAGAGCTCTCGATCCCTACTCGTACGGGAGACGGGCAGCCAGCGCTGCACCGTTTTCCGAGCCGCGTGCTGATGGGCGCCAAGCGCTCCAACGCACAGCGGAGGGGGAAACCCGACTCGGCCGACCCTTTGGTCGTGCAGCGGGCGGACCCAGGCAGGGAGAGGCGCCATTGTCCCGCGACCAAGCTCGCGGCGGTGTGCGCTGTTTCCGCTGCCAAGAGAGGGGCCACTTAGCAAGAGAATGCACCGTAGCCAGGCCTCCTTCGAGGCAGGGAAACGGCGGCGGGGGTCGGTCGTAAAGGGACCACCGGCCCAATCTCTGCTAATTCCCTCTGCGTACAGAGCAAGCTGCCTTGCTAATGCGCACGCGCCGTTTATTCCGGTCACCATTGCTGGCCGCGAATTTTCGGCGTTACTGGATACGGGAGCCAGCGCTTCCTTGTTCGGTGAAGAGGTGTTGTCCCACTTGCAAAAGCACTCTGTGCGCTTGCGGGACTGCCGTACGGCATTCAACCTTGCGAAAGGCGTAGCCCATTCGGCTGGCGCCGCGAGGCTGACTGTCAGGTGGGGAGAGCGGACGAGACGCACGCGTTTCATCCATCTCCCAGGGCTCAGTGTGCCCATGATTCTCGGACGGGACTTTCTCCTGAAAACCGGGATCGTGGTGGACTTTGCGAATGGCGGCTATCGCGACGGACCATTTTCCCAGCTTAAGCCGTTCATTAGCCCACCGGCGTCAGTATCCGCCTGCGCAGTGAAGGCTTTCGGAGAGTGCCACGCTCAGCGGACAGGGCCACGCCCTTGTGTCGAGCGTGCCGTCGTTCAGCCTCCCCTTTGGGACCGAGCGGCGCGGCACGACCAGGCACCACATCCGCTGGCCGCCTGTGCGGTAACATTGGATGACACACAGAAGGCTCGTTTGACAGCGCTATTGCGTCAGTACGATGAGCTTTTCACGGATCAACCTGGCTGTACCACTTTAGTGAGCCACAAGATCCACACTGGAGACGCGCTTCCTTTGAAGTGCAACCCTAGACCCGTCAGCCTTGCGAAAAGGCAGGGGATTGATGGGTTGCTGGATGAGATGCTGTCGGCGGACATTATCCGCCGCTCGTCCAGCGCCTGGGCGTCTCCGGTGGTGTTGGTGCCTAAGAAAGATGGCAGCCACCGTTTGTGTGTGGATTATCGCCGTCTAAATGCGCTGACTCGCAAGGATGCCTATCCGCTCCCGACGATCAGCTCAATCGTAGGAAACCTGGGCAGCGCGCGGTACTTTTCCACGCTAGATGCCTCCAAAGGTTACCTACAGGTCCAGATGGCTGACACTGACCTGTCCAAGACCGCGTTCACGTGCCACAGAGGGCTGTTTGAGTTCACTCGTATGCCCTTTGGTCTCTGCAATGGTCCTGCGACTTTTCAGAGGCTCATGGACCGCGTCCTGGGGGAAGCGAAATGGTCCCACGCCATGTGCTACCTGGACGATATCGTGATTTATTCACGAACCTTCGATGAGCACTTAGGCCACATTGCCGACGTGCTCGAGAGGGTACGGGCTGCTGGGATGACTTTGAATCCTGCGAAAGCCCAAATAGCGCGGACCCGGGTTCAGTTACTAGGGTTCACGCTGGGCGAGGGCTCCATTGAGCCTGATGCGGAGAAACTTCGAGCCATACTCGAATTTGCCGCGCCCAAGGACGTACGCGGCCTGCGCCGTTTTCTTGGAATGGCCAATTTTTATCGGTCGTTCATCCCGTCCTGTGCCCGCGTGCAGGCACCCTTGACCAAGCTCTTGGGAAAGACTGCAGCGTGGCGATGGGGGCCCGAGCAAGAGCGATCCTTTCGCCTCCTGTCTAGTGCCATTGCCGAGACAGCGCAGCTCAGGCTACCCGACCTGACCAGACAGTTCGTAGTCCAGACTGACGCGAGCGATCTGGGTTTAGGAGCAGTTCTCCTACAGGAATTCGATGGCGTGTTGCAACCGCTGGCCTTTGCCAGCCGCTCCTTGCTGCCCTCGGAGAGGAATTATTCCGTGACCGAGAAGGAGTGCCTCGCCATCGTGTTTGCACTGCGCAAATTTGACGTCTACCTTGATGGAACGCAATTCGTGGTGCAGACAGACCACAGTGCGCTCAGTTGGCTGATGCGGCTCCGCGAGTCTGCGGGTCGGCTGGCGCGCTGGGCTCTCCTGGTACAGCATTACGACTTTTCGGTGCAGTATCGAAAGGGGAGCACAAACGTGGTAGCTGACGCGCTATCCCGTGCCCCACTCGCCAGCGGCGCTTTGACGCCTGTAGGCGGAGGGGGCGAAACAGCGGACGAGCCGCCGGGCGGCAAGGAGGGGGAGCCCGGAAACGGGTTAACCCATTCCGCTAACCAGGCAAGCAGCGCTTCGCAAAGCGGACGAGAGGCAAAGCTCTTCGTGAGCGCCTCGGAAGTGCCGACGCGAACGGAAATTTTGGCTGCAAACCTGAGTGGGGACGAGACCATGCTCCCCTCTGGGATGACTGGAATCGTTTTCAGCCGTAAAGAGCTACTGAAAGCCCAGCAAAATGACCCCTTTTGTCGCGAGGTGAGCGACGGTCTCAGGGAGACGGAGCGCAGTGACGCTACTTGTATTGTAGCGGGCGCAGGGGGGCAGAAGCCAGCGTGTGTCGCGGCGAACCCCGGGGATTCATATTTGCTGGACAATGACGGGCTCGTGCTGAAGTACATAGCCACCGATGACGAGTCCATCGACCCGTTCAAGGTGGTTATCCCGAAAAGTCTGAGAGGCGCACTTTTGCGATTCTCTCATGACGAACCACTGGCCGGTCATCTGAGTGGCTCCAAAGTTTTTGCAAGCAAACTGAGTCAATCGGTGACGTGGCCCGGCATGAAGCGTGACATTTTCCGCTATTGCCGTTCCTGCCATGTCTGTCAAGCGGTGAAGTCACGGGGCGGCAAGCCGCCTGGAATGATGAAACCAATTGACAGTGTGCGTCCGTGGCAGATGGCCACCTGCGATTTGATGGGGCCTTTCCCCAGGAGCAAGCAGGGGTTCATTTACCTGATGGTAGTCGCTGACCACTTTTCCAAATGGGTTGAGTTGTACCCCCTTCGGAAAGTGTCAGCACGAGCGGTGCTGGATAAACTCCAGGAAGTGTTCTGTCGGTTCGGAAAGACTGATCACGGACAATGCGTCCTATTTCACCGCTCGGGTGTTCGGTAACACGTGCCGTTCCCTCGGAATCGAGCACTACACCACTTCACCCTACCACCCCCAGTCCAATATGACCGAGCGAATCAACCGAACGCTCAAGCCAATGCTTGCGGCCTTTGCTGAGTGTCAAAAGGATTGGGCAGACTATTTGAGTGAGTTCGCGTTCGCCATCCGAACAGCTGAGAATCGCTCAACTGGTTTCTCTCCCGCCTTCCTCAATTTCGGGAGGGAGCTGGCGAATCCGATGTCAAACGTCGTGCAGAGCCAGCTCGGGGATGAGCAGACGCGGGCAGACTGCTCTGCTTATGCGTCGACGCTTCGGGACCGGCTTGGTCGGGCTCTCAACAGAGCAAGGCAGAGTTTGGCGGCAGCCAGAGCCCAACAGAAGGCTCAATATGACCGCAAGCACCGCCGCCTGACTTTTCAGGTGGGTGATCTTGTCCTGAAGCGCAACCACGTTCTTAGCGATGCGAGCAAGGGGTTCTCAGCCTCGCTCGCTCCTAAGTGGCTTGGTCCGTACCGAGTGGTCAGAGTCTGGTCGCCACTCGCGTACCTGCTGGAGGATCCCCTTACGGGGAAAACCAGCCGTGCTCACATCGCAGACCTGAAGGCCTACGCGTCACGGTCTGACGAGCTTGCGCCGGTACCCATTGGTATCAAAGGCAAGCGCAAAGGCACAACTGGTGCTGCGGAACGCAAGCGTACGGAGCACCGGTACAATCTGAGGCGACGGTCACCGGTGTGATTGATGCCGGACGGCGGACTTTTCCGCAACCGAAGGCACGCAGCCTCAGCTAGCTGGCGAGCTTTCTCGTCAGGCCCTACCTAGGCGAAGCACGGTGTGATAATTTTTTTTGTTGTTGTTTTTGCAGCATGCTCAGTTCCAGCCTTGTGTGTTTATCAGTTTATTTATTTGTTTGCTTGAGTCAGTTTCTAGCCACTTTCGTTTCCTGCGTGTACGTCTGTTTTCGTTCTAACGTACCGAGATGTACATAGGCAGCATGCGTTTGCGTTAGCCTTCAGTTTTTTTACCCGACTTGTACATAGGCAAACTTCAGCCCGCTCGTGCTTGCTCTTATCTTCTAGAAGGAATAGATTGGATTAGGTGTCGTTTGTACAGCGCGCCTTTTTCTCATTTCCGGCCCGACTGTGGGTGGTTGGCTCGTTAAGGAGCCGTGTGTCGCGGTGCGCGAGTTTTGTGCGGCCCGTACGGAGGGGAAGTTGGCGGGGCGTTTGGGGCGATGGGGGGCGGAAAGTGCACCCTTTGACCCTCGCCGCGGCGCCTCTGGACGCTTCTAATGAGGGGATCGTTGTCGCCGACCAGCGTCCGCGCACTTGCCGGTGTATGCGTGGTTGCGGCTGTGACTGTGTGCGCGCGTAACCATGAGCCAAAGCGACGCCTGTGAGTTGTGCCGTTGTGTGCTTCTGCGTGAGCGCGAGGATGAGAAGGACCCCTCGCTGTGGCCAAGGTTACACATCAGGACGCCGCCGAACGTCCTCGCCCGTTTCAGCCGGCGTAAAGGGGGTGCACTAACTGTCTTGTGCCCGAACGTGATGTCGTGTCCAAGGGCGCGAGGTCAGTGCTCTGCCGCGGCCCCGTCGTCATCAACGCACCCTACATCAACGGAAAGAAGACCGCCATCAGTCTTCGGCCCTCCCAACCCGTTAAACTTGAAGTCTTCGAGCGGTGAGTCGCCGACCGGCCTACTGGGCCGCGCCATCGAACTTTGAGGCTGACATCCACCTGTCACATAGTTGTACAGTTGAATTCACATCGCCTTGTGTACCGTGTATATAATCTGCAAGCTGTTTTGATTTACTGAAGCGTATGCAAGTGTTGTTTGCCTTGTTTTCCTTTGTTTGTGTGTTGTTGTTTTTTTTTACGTTGTTGTGGCTGGAACTGAAGTGTAGCTAGTTTTTTTTGTGTATTCATTGCTTTATTTTGCAACTGAAGTGTAGCTAGTTTCTTTGTGTGTGTATTCATTTCTTTATTTTGGAACTGAAGTGTAGCTTTTTTTGTGTATAGATTTCTTTATTTTGGCCGCTGCTTTGCCGATGGGTAGGAGGGCATTTAAGGAGAGGGGGATGTGGGAATCCTGGCTTTCCGCCGTTGCCTTTGCGCGGCTGTGCCGGCCTCCTGCGTTGTTTCTCCTCTTTCCCTTGCTCCCGCCTCAGGCGGTGGAGAGGCGGCTAAGTGACTAATCACTGTCATTTGGCCACAGCTCCGCCCCGGCTCCCCAAGGGCCTTTGCCATTGGCGCCTTTTGGCGGGATTTTCGGGACCCGTTTGACCGGCCGCGCACCGCGCGACCGTCCGAGCGGGGCCCGGAGAGAGATCCCTCCGAGACAGCGTAAGGTGCGTACGCAACTGTTTTGTCCGTGCCGGCCTTTGCCGTTCGGACCAGTGCATACTCGAGCTCGCCCGCACGTGTCCTCTGACCTGCAGCGGCTCGAGCCTGTCCAGCGGGGTCCAGCGACCTCCGACAGGCGTACATTGCGTTGTTTGCCCACTCTCTCTCGCAACCGGCCCAACGGTCGACACGAGAGAGGGATCACAGCACTGCCGCGGGGACATTCTCCTGCAGCGGCGTGCTAGCGGCGCGCATTGCTCGAGTCGCCTCGTGCGCGCAGCGGAGCCTTGCTCCTCGCGCGCCCCCGGGACGGGGTGACTATTGAGTGTGTGTGTATCAGCTGGAGGACGACGTGAATAAACGTCTCCTTTGTGAACTTGGAGGCCTACTTCTTTGCGGCGAATCGCTCTCCTCCCAGCGGAGGTTGAGTGCGCTGCAGCGGTGTCCCAGTGTGTGTGTGGTGACGGCTGATCGGGGCCCTTGGCTCGCGCGAAGCTCGAACCCACGGTGAGTGGTGGCCTGTGTCCACGTAGAAACCCACAAGTTTCATACGCTGCCTTCTATAATACTGCTTCACATCATAATGCGACAGCAGGCGCCCTCCTCTGTTGTGGCCCTTCTCAGCTTGCTCAGTCCGACCTGCTCGGCAGTAGAGATCTCTAGCCAGGTTGTGAGTAGCCTGGTTACCACTTACAGATTAATGCTATTGGGTCCAATGCAGATTAATTGTCCTATCCGATTCCGTTTGTTTGTCTTAGAATCTTGAGTGGCATATGGGAGATATCCTCCCGCTACCAAAATTATGAATTGCAGTATTACTGTCGCTCAACCCATACGTGGCTTTTGTGCCGACGCAAGCAAGAGCTATTGCAACCTCCTCGGCCACATCAATATCATCACTCTTAACCAATTGTGCCGAGATCTGGCCCCCTTTACCGTCCATCACTAAGGTGCCTTGCACCCCTGCTCCGCCCGCCGTATCCACAAATGCGACCTGCTCACTCGGTTTCTTTGAATATATGGGTTCCAAATCACCCGCCCTTTTCTGCGTTCTCTCTTTATTATAATTCGGGTGCATGGTTCTCGACAATGGCGGAACTCAAAGACACGCTCGTGCCTTCCATAATATGGTGGCATGGCTGCCCCTCCCCTATTCAGATTTCAGCCCAGCTTGTTCCAAAATTATCCTCCGTTCCCTTGTCGTGCTGAGCCTTTCTAACTACGAGACCTTTACCGCCTCAATCAGTTCCTTCAAAGTATTATGCATTCCCATATTCAGCAATCTTTCCGTGGACGCCGTCGTAGACAGCCCCGCAATGCTCTTTTGTTACACTCTCTCATAAGCGTATCAATCTTCCTCCTTTCTGCCGCCTTTAAGTTCAAGTAAGGCATCGAATAGCCCACCCTGCTCGTAATAAAGGCCTGAACCAATATAATCAAATTCTTTTCTCTATGTCAGAGAGAAGAATTGGATTAAATCAGTTCAGGCATTTCTTACGAGTAGGGTGGGCTTTCTTACTTGAGATTCTCCTAAAGAGACCCATAGTCTGCATCGCATTGCCTTCTAGCTTTTTATGCCAACACTCTTCTGCCCATTCACCTGCAGATGTAAGCTCAGGATCCTAATCGCCTCCAACCAACACCCTACCTATCAGAATTTGAATTGTTGAAGGGGGCTTATTTCTGTGTGCCCTGTCCTTCTATAGGAATAATTGAGATTTTTCCGGAGATCACTTCAGCCCACTTTCTGCCGCGTATGTGACAATGTATTCGGCTGCCGCCTGGAGAGTTCATTCAGTTTATTCAATTTCTCTATCACTACACTAATCTATACACAAAGTAAACTCATCTGCATACATGCTTAATTTAAGATTCTAGTTGCCAAGGGTCTTTAGCTGCCCTGGAAGCTTCCTAATGGCCTTATTAAACAGTAATGGTGACAGAACTGCCCCATGCGGTGTCCCCCCGCTTCCTAGCTGGAACACCTCGAAAGTGTTCTCTTGAAACACTACCTCGCTCTCCTTTCTCGCAAGAAATCCCTGATGCAGTTGTAGATTCTTACACCTAATCCTACCTCATTCAGTCCGTCTAGGATCGCCGAGTGTCTAGAATTACCGAAGGTCTTCGAAGAATCAGCAATGGTATGGTTCAGGAGCAGCACAACATCCTGCACGCCAAGGTGCGGCCTAAAACCGAGCATTTCGTTCGGCCATATCCCCTTCCTCTCCATAAATCAAGACAGCCTAGTCGGCATTACATGCTCCATCAATTTTCCGATGCGCGAGGTCAGTGAGATTTGCCGAAGATTTCCTATTCCAGGTTTCTTTCTTGGCTTAGGAATTAGTATCACCTTCGCCCTTTTCCGCTGATCCGGGATCCAGCATAAGTTCATAAATCCAGTGGTATCCCTAATAGAGCTATCATGTAGATTACTTAGAATTTTGTTAGTAAAGCCACCCGGCCCCAGCGCCGACCTAACTTTAACTATTTTGGCCCTCACCTCTGCCTCAGTGAAATCCAAATCTAATGCCAAATTTTCCTTCCCCATCGTAATCTGGAAGCTCTACCGAGCTGGTGACTCCTATATATGTCTCCGCCAATTTTTCCATGAAAACCTAATCACTAAGTTACCCACACGCTTGTTTAACTTTGGCCGTGTTAACCCTCACCTGCGCTTTTGATCTCACCGGGTCAAGCAAGTGTTTAACAAGTTGGAAGTCTTAGGGAGATTTCTCCAGATTTAATGTACCATTGCTATTCGCACAGCTTGAAGGCATAGTATTCAATCTCATTGGTCAGTGTGGCCAAGCGCCTTTTCAGATTGCGATTCCGCCTGCCTTGCCTCTTCAGGCACCGCTATATTGTTATTTATTTATTTATTTATTTATTTACAATACTGCTGGTCTTATTGCAGGACCGTAGCAGGGGCAATTAGTACAGTGCAAAAAACAAATATAAACATATTATTCAAAGGCAGCAAACATGGCATAAAAGCAAAGGTAGGGAAAAGTGAATTGGCCATAGCAAAAGGATATACAGAACAGATCTTCGACAATGGTAGGCACAATTTCAAAATGCACTCAAAATCGCATACATGACAAGTTAGAAGGGGTTGTCTTCTTGCCTAGATTTGCAGTCACGGTTGCTGCATCGCCACTGTGCATTACGACAAATGCTCTATCTGTGACACGAATGATGATAAGGATTGAATGCAGGTGATGTTACGATCCAAGCGATTCCATTCACTAATGGAGAGAGGTAAAAAGGAATGCTTAAACGTGTCATTATGGCACACATACTCGGTTAGTGTGTTCGTATGTTTGTGCCGTGAAGGTGGCGATTGTGATTACGCCACGTATTTTTTCACATCTATCCTGTACTGCTCGTGTAATAATTGAAACAAAAGTTTTAAGTGCGCTTGTTTTGCTCTTGCGGATAATGTTTGGAGACCGGATGAAGCTGCAAGCAATGTTGGGGAATCTGTGCGCTTGTATTGTGTGGGAGGCCATGCTCTGCATGGCCTCCCACACATGCAGGAACCGACTGTCTGCAACAGCCGGGGCGCTGTCCCCCTCAATTTTTTTAGTGGCGCCCTTCACATCTTGTTTAAGGTTGTCACACCACAGCTCATAGTCTAGAATTTCATACTCATCATCTCTGTTGCTGCTAGTCCCCCTGAAGCTATCCCACTCTGTCACATACAAAGGGGCTCCTTACTGGGCTTAAAATTACACCTTTAAAATCCGCTCTGACCAACAGCACAATGTGATCAGTTCCACAGTACTTCGCCACTCCCATTCCTCTACGTTTTTGCTTAACGTAACATCTCGAGACGAGTCTTTGCACTCGCTATTAGTCTCCCTCTTTGGAAACTCCAGATATGTCATGAGAGTTAATCCCATATTGTGATCATCCTCCCATAACATTCCTTAATTTGTTCTCTATCATACCCCATTCAGGCTGGCATGCGTTAAAGTCCCCCACGACTGCCAGGGCTGTTTCCCCGCTAACCTTCAAGGCTTTTCCAATAATGAACCTAAAACTAGTATTTTGTTGCCTATCCGGGCTATATATGTTTGGAATGAAAGAGTTAAGAGTCCCATTTCTTGTCAGTAAGAATTTCAGGAAAGACGTTTTCCACATATTTGCCTCCCAGGTCATGCACCTAATGTATGAAATGAAAACGTTAGCGAAACTGTTGTTTAATACGCTCATCAGCCATTTCCCAACATTTCGGCCAGAGAGCTGGTTTGTAGATTTGTCTATGAAAGGAGGACCCAAAATGCGTAAGCACATATGAGTGAAGAAATATAGCAATTTTAACTGACGACAGGCATCTGGCGTAGAGCGCGATGTAGAGCGCAGCTCTTAAGGGCCCATTCGCGGGTTCGGCTGCGTCGCCGTGGCGAGGCGCTCTCGGTGTAACCGTGAGCGACGGGAGAGAGGGAAGCACGGGAGCACTCTCCTCGAAACCGGCCTTGCCTAGCGAATGAAAGTACAGCCGCACGCTCACAGATGGCGTCGGAGTGGGCGCGTCGTGCGCGCCGCTTTCCATCACCTCTGTATGTGCGTTGGTAGATGGCTAGTGGAGGGCAGGTGTGCGGCGGCGCGCGCTCCCACGCACTGCTCTTCCTCGCAACTGCGCCATGTTCCGCTCCATTGGTGGGCGATGCAAATGGATTGGGCTGACCGTGATGTATTGTCCCCATCGGCCACGCCAATCACAGCGTTGTCTTCCTAGCATGAACCGTCTGCTCATGAACCATGCATTAGTGCAGTAGGATGAAAAAAATTCCGGGGGGCACATTGTTGACCTAAAGTGCGGTGAGGCGTAAGCCTTAAGCGCCGTGTTGCTTCTTGTGTCACTGATGTGTAGTTAAGATGTTAAGCTTCGCCTGGAACGCGACAGCGTCTTGCAACGCTGCTAGGGAGTCCACAGAACGCCATCGCCCGTTTGGCTGTACGCCGCTCATCGGTAAATTGGTTTTTGAGGAAAGGAAATATACCTGTTTCGCATGTCTCGGTGGACACCAGAACATCGCCGTAACGGGAAGGGAGGAAGATGGGAGTGAACGAAGAAACCGGATTCACTAGACGCGCTTTTGTTCACTCCAAACCATCGAGCTGGCATGGCGTAGTGATAGCGTGCTCGTCTCGCACTCCTGAGACCCGGGTTCGATTCCCCAACTCGACCAATTTCCTCCTCGGTTTTATTTATTTATCTGGTGTGACTATAAAGGTTAATTAGACAAATTAGTTAATAAAGTAATTAACTATACTCAGTCCGACTTGGAGCATCCCTATACGATCCCTTTAATTGGTTGCATGGTTACTAGGCAAAGTACGATTGGCCCCGTTTGAAATTCGCGCACTGTGACGTCACGATCATTTCGACCAATTTAAAAGCATGACATTTCAGTCGACAACTCTTGCTTACAACGATGAGGCATTAAAGGCTTCAGCCTTAATATCTCCATCCATTTCTCTGACCACAAAGCCGCCTTCAGGACAATCAAAGACTGGGAGAGGATGTTACTTGAAGAAAATTTTCCGTGGAAAAGAAGGAGTACTTTGTAACTGTACACACATACACGTGTCATTCATATTCTATACCTCAATATATCGCAAGATCAAGCACGTACGGAGCTGCGCTAAAATTTCGCATGAAGAGTTATCGTAATCGTCCTTACAATTTTTTTTTCTTTTGAACCCTTTTGTTTGATATGCCGTGGAAACATGCAACAATTATGGCACAAACTTTCTATATAGACAGGAATGAACGTGTACAAATACCTACCAAGACAAATTAAAATTATTTTACTGAAAACGTGCCACAAGACATGGATCGCCATCGTCAAATCCTATATTTTTGCTCATGTGACAGTGAGCATTGCCCACCACCAGCGATGGTACTTAAATGTCATGGTGCCAGTTCATAAGAGATACATTTAGCAAGAGACAATTCACGCTTCACCAAAAATTCCATAGGCTACCATGCCTCTCTAACGTAGATAGCACTCTGGTTTGTCATCAACAAGCCCTAACAGCCAGGAGGCGAAAGCAGGAAATCGACGGCAGGCTTGATGTTACAGGTGCGTCATGTATGCATAAGCGAACTTAATTGGACACATCTTTGCAAACATGGCCGTATGCAAATCGGTAAATGTTATTCATATTTTCTAGTGCGGAACTCAAGAATAAATACTGTAACCTGGGCCATTCCACGCTAAAGAAACAAATGGAGAAGTAAGCTCTCTATGCTTTTCTTCAAAACTGCGCTAAATGGGCTCAACTAATAACGAAGTTTTTCTTGTTAAAGTCACCGCTATTCTGCATCTGTGCTGAACGACCTTAAATAGCCAATGCAGAATTCTTTTTTGGCCACTGCTGTACCGCATCTTGTGTTTGTTCGCGCCACTGCACGATTGGCCCGGGTGTCTTAAAAAAAATCTGTTGAGATTATGTTTCATTTTTTGGTAGGCTGTGTCAGGATATTCACAGATTTGCCTTAGAGAATGTTTTGCTTGGAGACAGGGAAAGGAAATTACGCGCTTACAAATTCATCCTGAAGCCACATCGAGATGGCAGCGGAGCATTGTGACAACTACAGAAGTTCGAAGTGCACATTATCTAAAACCAGGTGTAGATGACCGTATCCATGGTGTTCTAAAGCAAGTCAATACGCGGTGATCTTCTGCAGTCACGATAAGCGCTGCTTGCATCGCTATTGCTCTTGGAACTTAAAATTACACTTCTGTGGTATGTGCACTAATTGAGAAAACGCTGACGTAATGAGATGAGTGTCGAATGCACTTTTGTAGAGATATTATTTTTTGCCGCCAACGCTATTTTTGACGCTCACGAAGGAGTAGCAAGTAGTGTTGTAGCAGGTTCCTCGTACTCTTAGTACCCATATTCACAGCGCGCGTCGGTGTTTTTTCCTGGATTCACGGCATCTTCGATCAGAAACTTGTCTTTTATGTGCCCTGTGGTATACTCCCAGTGCTATGAAAATTCGGCGCAAGTAGCTCAGATCACTGAGTCCATGCGTCAAAAAGGTTCTAGGCCAGCTCCAGAAGCAAGAACGCTAAACCGAAATGCGACGAAAAGCGACTCGGACTGAAATAAGCAGGATATATGTTTTGAAACTTGTTCGCACCGAGCTGCTTTCATGTTCTTGTAGAGACCCATAGGAAAGACGAGACGTTTTACGCAAATGTGTTTCTTGCGAATTCCAGTAAATGTTGAAGATTAAGCGCTGACGACATGTTTTCGGTTCCAGTGCTGAACATTTATCATCCACATGTGGACGTGACCGACTCGTTTTTTGGGGACAGAATTATTTAGAAGAACCTAAACAAAACAGAAGAGAGTTAGGCGTCGTTTTGGTATCTCCAGATTGATGACATTTAAAAGAACGTCTTCCATAAAACGAGAAATGAGGTGGAAGGTTTACATGTGACATTTTCTGTGTTAAAAATTCTTTGCAGTTGTAGAATGTTTCCCACGCATTCACACTTTAGGGGCACATAAGGACGCAAAAGAACTTCGCAGATGTGCTGTGACTTCTACGAAATGCAAGGTCTAAAGTGTTGAAAGCAGTACGGTATAATAGCGATTTAAATTTTTCATAACTTGAATATTTGGCATTAAAGCTGCAGAAAGGATGCCTTCCTTTTATTTCTTTAGGTGTTAACAAAGCTGAGGAAATCTATAAACATCCTTTCGTGCCCGCATCGCCTGGCATGTAGAAGAACTTGCCAGGTATTCACCGCTTTGAAAATAAAACGGTGTGAAGCATGACTGTGTATGGTGTGTAGGTAAAAGTTATATTAATGTACACTATCATCGTCCGTCATTAAACTCAGGTGGTTCAGCATGTAACGATTGGAGTGGTTGAAAAAAAATTTAAGTAAATTTTTCACAAATGTATTAAATAAAGAACCATAGTATTACATTTTGCGTTCTCGCACTGAAATGTATACATGCGGTACAGGTTAAAAACAGAAGCTGTCCTCTCCGTGCAAAAATGAAAGCTTACGTAGCTTGGCGGGAAAATTGCCGTTAATTGTGAACATGCAGGCCATGTGAGCAGCAACATTGTAAACAACTGTTTGTTTATGCTTGCTTCCATCGTGTTGAGCAACTATTTTATAGTAGATAAAGAAATATACTTACGTGAAGCCATTGCCTGGGATTAAAACTTTCGCAGAATAGCTTCAGCGACAGTCTCTCGCTAAAATCCTGAATAGAGTCTCACGTACTATAGGGGAAAAAAGTGGTACACTATACGCGGCGGGAGCCGGAGCAACAGAATACTGCGGTATTTTGGAAAGCTAAAGCACGGAACATTGAAAGGAGCCAAGCGGCATGCCTACTGATAATAAAGGTCACGCATTGGCTGCCTCGATCCCAGATGCCGCCTGTAGATGGCGTTGCAACGCAGTTTGCTGTTGCTTCGGCTCTCGCCCCGTAGAGTATACCACTTTTGAACCTGATAGTACACCACAAAGTTACGTCATTCACAGAAAAGTTGACCTGCTTAGTGTTTATTTTTGATCTATTGTCGTTTTCGGATGCGCGAATTCGGTTCAATAAAACACACATATCGTATTATGTGATACTAGGATATACCGCCTGTTCCGAGCGTGGTAATGCCGAGAACGTCTTTGTGAAAAACTCTAAGAACGCTTTTATTTGTCTGCGTCACTATCCCTATCGGTCTTGCATTGAGTTTGGTCGCCTCCGATGGAAGTGCGCCCGCACTCTAATGCCTGGGAGAAAAAAAGCAGGAGCGGAACAGCTGTACCTTCTTTCGGAAAGGTGAAAACAGGAAGTGGGCGTGGAAAAGCCGTAATCGGGACATTAAAAATGAAATAGTCTTCATACTGTGCACACACCCTGGCATCGTGCAGGATGTGGAGATCCTCAGAAAGCGGCGTTCTGGTTTGGTTTGGTTTATGGGGTTTAACGTTCCAAAGCGACTCAGGCTATGAGAGACGCCGTAGTGGAGGGCTCCGGAAATTTAGACCACCTGGGGTTCTTTAACGTGCACTGGCATCGCACAGTACGCGGGCCTCTGGAATTTCTCCTCCAAAGAAATTCTAGCCGCCGCGGCCGGGATCGAACCCGCGTCTTTTGGGTCAGCAGCCGAGCACCATAACCGCTGAGCCACCGCGGCGGCGAAGACTGCGTTCTAGTGGCCATTAAACGCTAAAGTTTCGAATTAGCCTACACTTGAAGATGGAACGGATGGTAATAAGAGGTTGTGGATAATTAAGATATCGCTCCATACAGATATTCTGCTTTAACAGAGGACAATGACCTCAATGTTCAAGAAATTAGCGATAACTTCACAGCTATCATTGCGAATTGCGCAGTAGACATAGGTGGTAGGATGGTAAGAGAGGATACCGAGAAGCTCTCTCAGGAGACGACAGGTCAAATTCAGGAACGCTAACCCATGAAAGCCTCTAACCCCACGGACCGAACAGAACTGGCAGAGCTATTAAAGCTAATAAAGAAGCGAAGGTGAATCAGATCAAGAGAATACACCCTGCTCTAAAAAACCGAGGGAGCTTCAAAGCGGTGAAAAGGAATCTAAGCGTAGGCAAAAATTAGATGCATGCTTTAGGAGGCAAAGAGGGCAATGTCAGCGTTTGCTACGCTTTTTGTGATTTTCCACATCTTCCGCGCTTCCTACGTTTTTGTCGTGGGCGTCATTGCAAAACGAGCAGGAGCATTTTATTTGAAATTCTGGGCTTTGGCTCCCGAAAGCTTGACACTCGCTTCAACGGCGGTTGTACTGGTGCATTGCAAGGCCTTTTAAGTCACGGAACTTTATTGCCTTCATTACCAACACGCTTTCATCGACAACACCCACAAGATCTGCACTACTGCAGCCTCGGTTCTGCCGCTATTAAGGGCCGGATAACTGTTGCAGTCCCCAGCCGGACACAATAGTGGAGGTACGGGGTTGATATACTATCAAGAAGCAATTGCTCAACCCACATATTATATGGGATTGGCAATGGGAGAACGTAGCAAGCATACAACGGGTCGTGTTGCCTAATTAGTAGAGATTTACTAATTACTAGCGATTACTAGAGATAAAAAATTTTATCGAAAATATTCAGTACGCGGAAAAACACAATCAGTTAAAACAAATACAGACAGCGTGAGCGGCAGTGAAGGCCTAAGTCATTAATATGTAATGCCTGCAAAGCCGAAAAGCACTCGTTGCTGTTGGCAGATGTACGAACTTTACCACTCTGCGTCGCATCTATGGCTGCAGAAGACTAATTTAGGAGGCTGGTGGCAGCTTTACACCACGTGAGCAGGAAAGCTACGCAGGCACTAGGATTTTTCAGAACGAAGAGCATGGCTCGCGGCCAGAAGGTCGCTAGAGGACGTCGACGTGACGCCGTAGCAATTGGGGAACGGCATGGACGTCATGACCGGAACTGTGTCCGGTAGCCCACACGCTTATTCAGCAGGCTTAAACAGACGACGAAGCCTGCAGTTTGCCCTGCTGCACAACCGACCTCTGGAGCCCTCTTTAATCTGGCTGCGTCACCGCTGCTCTTTCTTTAGAGAATTCTTCAGATGCTCCTTCCACAAAAATTCTCCGCTTGGTGTTTGTCTTTTGATTTGCTTCGAATTTATGCTCAAACTTCAAAGGTCCCTGCACGAAATGAATGACGCAGAGGCTAAACAATTATGCAGAGGGTAAACTTAAGAGCGTAGGGTAAAAGCACAGATGCGTAGAAAATTTTAAAAAGCGCGGAATACCAAAATAGCTTTTCATGGCAGCGACCTATGCATATTTTGGTGGGAAAAACAAGGTAACTGACATAACTAAAGAGACACCATGGTTCATTGCCATACAAATCTTAAAGAAAGGACAGAACTGCTTCTATATGTTTGACGTGCCTCAATGTCGGAGGTAAAAATGTTTGCCATTGCATACCTAGACGACGAATATTTAACTCAGGATCTCAGTGAAAATTGATGTCGCCTCCAAGGTTCTCCCTTCATATGACTGTTTATAAAAGACTGAATATCTTTTGCAGAAGAGAGCGCATTGTTCATCCTTGAGATGCGAGACCGCCGCGGTGGCTCAGTGCTCGGCTGCTGACCCGAAAGATGCCGGTTTGATCCCAGCTGTTGCGGTCGTATTTCTATGGAGGCGAAATGCTAGAGTCCCGTGTATTGTGCGATGTCGGTGCACGTAAAGAACCATGGGTGCTCGAAATTTCCGGAGTCCTTCACTATGGTGTGCCGCATAGCCCAAGTCGCTTTGGGATGTTAAACCCCCCATCCACCATAAACCTTTATTATGCTTGTCATGTCAGAACAGAATATTGCATGACTAGAAGCCCTCAAAGAACTAGACATTTGAGAATGCGGTTTGCAGTTTCCACGAGAACGCATTGTCATTCACAGGATTTAATGATTTCTTTTTGGAAATAGGCTGCAACAAAATGCCGTTGTTATTGAGCTTAAGAAGAAATGACCGAATTCAATGAAATTATGTTTATCTTCGCATTTGAAGAATAGTGATGACCTCTTAGGAAAATGTTCTGAAAAAATGAAGTAACGATTGCTTTTCTACTCGTTTCGTGGAGTTTGTACTGTGAGTAGGTGTCTTTTCTGCTACATTTCTCATGAACATGAGCCAAACTTGTCAGTTTTCATGCGGAAATGGGTACTTGTTTAGAGGGGAATAATGTTTCTCACCAACGCGGCCAATATTTCACAAAAACACTTATTGGAGAGGTGGGCTGCGCATCCTTAGATATTGTAGAATTCATCCTGCAAAAAATAATATTGATTTTCTTGACATAACATTTAGCATTACAAACGGCACTGTGGACCATGCACTTAGTTAAAGGAGTAAAGACACCTAATGATGGTGGCATCTTTTCTTCTCGTCAGAGATGCGAAAGAAATTACTACGCATCAGTCCCCATGTGGTATTCACCTAAGACCGCTAAATAATTTATAATCAAATTTTTCTATCCTGCTGTTTCGGTTTCCCACCATAACGATGGCTGAGACGGGAAAGAGTGCTTTTATGTCACATGAGTCATGGAAAAATGTCGATATAATCGCGGCATCATCGTTTTAATTTACTAGAGTGCTGAAGCCAGCCTTCCTGAAGAGCCGGAATAAGAACGATTGAGAAGGCAGCGAATATATCATAGTTTTTTCATGCGTCACGTAACCTATAGCTGCACTTTGACGTCACAGTCCTCATTCGAATGTTGACACCTAAGCCAAAAAAGCACGAGAAAGAAATTGAACATTAAATTATTTAGCGGTCATACTAGAATTCGAGGTGGTAATCCATGTATAATGATGCCTTACGCTTCATTCCAAGCACGAAAACACGCACCCAAAGGTTAAGTGTCTATACTCTTCTAATATTCATTTCCGTCTGGCTTTTGGATATATTCTAAGCGTTGCTTTTCAGCTATGCTTTGTATATTCTGTGCATGTGGTAACCTCCATTTCATAGTGTACCGGTAACTGCATTGAATCTTGGTGATTACGCTGATGCTGAAGACGCAGTTTCAGATTCTGAAAGGCGAAAAACACAAACGAGGAATATTGTACTTGAAAACAAGGCGACCCAGTTGAGTGTTTTAAGGGCTAAATAATTTAAAAGGGCCATAAAGGCCATGATGCAATAGTACAGATTACGTTTCCGGAGGAAGACAGAGTGCATTTAAGCGCTTAAGCATTATTTAAAATTGTCCAGCTGACGCACAGCAATCGCAACAGCGGAAACTACATCAGGGTAAAACGAAAAACATTCTCCAAAATAAGCCAGTCAGTGAGATCCCGTGCTCATCAGATGAGGAGACCAGATCGTAGAGAGGAATGCTGCCAAGTGCCGGCAATAAAGAAAGACTAATGGCCCTTCTGTTCTTTATCGTTAGACTGAAGGTTTCGAAAAGCTTTAAAGTGCCGCATTTTGGCAGAGAACACAAGAGCGTTTCTTTGCGACATCATATGTTTTATCTCACTTGGAATAAAGCGCTTCTCTACGATCGGCTCATCTTTCAAGCGAGCAAATGCGAACGTGGGCAAGCTACTCGACGAACTTTTTCAATTTTTGCCGCTGGTGCCTATTTTTATTGTATTGCTCACCGGCTGTATACAGGAAAAAGTTAAGATGGAAGGCAATGTCAAGAAATGAACGCGGAAGTGCCGGAATTCATCGACATTTGCTTGATCGGGTACAAATCTACGCTCAAAAAACAAGAACTCCTCTTTCTATTAAGACCCTCATATATTGCAATAGGCATACCGAAACTTCTTCCTGTGTGGAAATTATTGGGATATTTAAAACAGTGCAATTAAGCTGTGTGCGTTCTTAACGATATAAGGGATGTCAGTTTAGAGGTTTTCTGTGGATTTGAATCTCAGTGAAAACTGAAATGATCAGCTTCTAAAATTGGGCATATTTTGCGTGACGCTGCTTAGTGCTTATTTCTGGTCTATTGTCGTTTTCGGCTGCTCATATTTGGTTCAATAAAAGTCACATACCGTGCCTCACAGTACTAGGTTATACCTCGGGTTTCGAGTGCTTTGTGAAAAACTCCAATAAAGCTCTTAGTTCTCTGCATCACTATTCCTCAATCTCTCTTGCACTTAGTTTTTCCCACCTACGCTGGAAGTGGCCCGGAATATTGCCACGTATCATTGTAGTGTCTGTTCGTTCGCGCAAAGCCGCAGGAAAGGGGTGTTATCAATTTTGTTCGTGACGCGAGAAGCGACCGGACTAATCTCGATTGATCCCAGCCATGAAGAGCTGTATCTACGTGTTTACAGATTACTCTAGATGATCTCGACCTGCTATCTCGAAGTTTCCCTGCCGGCTTTAAATTGAACGATGCCGCGAGCAGCGGGTATTCGTAGTTCGACGACCGACGAGCACGTTTCTTACTTACGCCGCCGCCGAGTGATTCAGTTCTTTTGCGGGCGCAAGTCAGCCCAAATAAAGAGCTTTGTTCGCAAGTCTTCTTGGAGTCTTCCTGACCGCTGGACTGCCGTCACTTCAACGTGACATCTGGTGGAGGTGCGGGGTAGCCTTCCATGTACCGGACACCCCCTACAAGCCGTGACGCCAGCCCTCTGAGTCATCAACCGCAGGACCTGAGTCCAGTCCACCGCGCTAGCCGACGCCTGCAAGGGGACGTACCAGAGTTCGGGAATCTGCCGGACCCTACCCGGAAGCGGAAGCCAGCCGCAACGTCTACCATGAGCTTGCCCCAGACGACGACTCCAATCATTCTTCACCAGCCCCGGGTGCCACCAACCTTCGACGCTTCGCCTGGCGCCGACCCCGAAGAATGGCTGGAGCAGTTCGACCGTGTGGCTATCTTCAACAACTGGGACGATGCCACGAAACTTAGGTACGTCTTCTTTGCCTTGGAGGGACCGGAAAAAGTCTCGTTTGAGAATGAGGAAGCTAACCTCACGAACTGGGAAACCTTCAAGGAGCAGCTTCTAAAGACCTTCACGAACGTCGTGCGAAAGGAGAGAGCCCAGCAGCTGCTACAGTCTCGCATACAACACCCAAACGAGACCGTTGCTGTGTACACTGAGGAAATGAAACGTCTCTTCCGGCGTGCCGACGCGAGCATGAAGGAAGAAGAGAAGGTGAAGATGCTTATGCGAGGAGTTAAAGAGCAACTATTTGCCGGCCTCGTTCGCAACCCACCGAAAACCGTCGCGGAATTCGTAGAAGAGGCATCCACAATGGAGAAAACTCTTGACGCCCGAGCCCGCCAGTATGACCGCCAGCAGCGCTTTTTGTCAGCAAGCTGCATGGACACCGATAACAACGATAACCTGCGGGAGGTTATACGTGAAGTTGTGCGAGAGGAGCTCCGACGGTTGCTGCCAACGGGAACGCAGCCGCAACCTTCATCTCTCACTGACGTCATCCGGGACGAGGTTCAACAGGCCTTGGGTGTGACGCCGACACCCACGCAGCCTCTCCAGTCCCCAGCCATGACTTACGCCGCAGCTGTGCGCCGTCCTGCACCTCGACGACGGGACCCAAGCCCCTATCACCCTCAGCCAGCTGCGTTGGACCGCCGCCCACTCGCCCCAACCCGCCCGTCCTACGAGCGACGCGCGCAGCCGAGGAAATGCGACAAGTGGAGAACTCCCGACCAGCGCCGCCCACTATGCTTCTACTGTGGCGAAGCCGGTCACGTCCTCCGGCACTGCCCATACAGAAGACTGGGCATCCGAGGGTTCTCTTACGACGCTCCACGACCCCGACCCGGCCAGCGACCAGCCGAAATCGACAAGTTTTTGCGTCAGGAAGGATGTTCATCGCCGAGCCGCCTATCACGTTCCCCGTCGCCATCTTCACCGCGCTTTGTATCTCCTAGCCGAGGTTACACGATGCATGGACGCTCCCCCAGCCCCCGAAGGTTAAACTGAATAAAGCAGCCTCTGGAGGTGAGGTTGCTTCTGAGCGCAAGAACTAAGATCCTCCATCGACGAAAACACAAGACTATGCCTCAACTACGACGAGAACGACGACGAGGACGGCAACTACGACGACGACAACTACGACGACGACAACTACGACGACGACAACTACGACGACGACAACTACGACGATGAAAACTACGACGATGAAAACTACGACGATGAAAACTACGACGATGAAAACTACGACGATGAAAACTACGACAACACCGACGACGACGACACGGCCAGACTTGAAGCTTTTACCGCTGCCCTTAAACCTTATTATGAACGCTAAAAGACTCGAAGTTAGCATTCTCCGTGTTTATTTTCATTTTAAAGCATCGAGACGATGCTTCTTTGAGAGGGGGGTAATGCCACGTATCATTGTAGTGTCTGTTCGTTCGCGCAAAGCCGCAGGAAAGGGGTGTTATCAATTTTGTTCGTGACGCGAGAAGCGACCGGACTAATCTCGATTGATCCCAGCCATGAAGAGCTGTATCTACGTGTTTACAGATTACTCTAGATGATCTCGACCTGCTATCTCGAAGTTTCCCTGCCGGCTTTAAATTGAACGATGCCGCGAGCAGCGGGTATTCGTAGTTCGACGACCGACGAGCACGTTTCTTACTTACGCCGCCGCCGAGTGATTCAGTTCTTTTGCGGGCGCAAGTCAGCCCAAATAAAGAGCTTCGTTCGCAAGTCTTGTTGGTGTCTTCCTGACCGCTGGACTGCCGTCACTTCAACGTGACAATATAATAGCTGGAATAAAAAAAAAACTTGACCGGAACAGTAGTTTCTTATTTCGCAAAAGTAGAAGGAGAAAGTGGGTGTGAAAGAACCCAAATGGTGAGACTGAAAATGAAATGGACTTCATACTGTCCGCTCCCCCTGGCTTCATGGAGGATGTGGAGGTTCTCGGATAGCTCCGTTGTAGCGACCACAGGTCGGTAAGATCTAGAATTAGCCTAGACATAGGAGGGAACGGATGGTAATAAGAAGTAGTGGATAATTCAGGATATAGCTTCATAACAGATATTCGGCTTTAACAGAGGACGATGACCACAATAAGCTATGAGCGATAACCTGACAGCTATCATCGCGGACTGCGCACTAGAATTAGGGGTTAGGATGATTTGTCAATATACCGGCAGGTTCTCTCGGGAGATAACAGCTCTAATGAAGGAACGCTAACGCATGAAATCATCTAACCTCACGGCCAGAATAGAACAGGCAGAGCTATCAAAGCTGATCAACATGCGCAAGTCAACTGAATCAAAAGAATCCAGCCTGCTCTCAAGAACAGAGGTAGCCTAAAAGTGGTGAACTATGCATAGGCAGAAATTATATGTAGCTTTAAGGGACAGAGTGCAATGTCCTTAGCAAAATGGTAAGATAGTTAAAGGAGCCGAACGGTTATAGACAAATATAGCCATAGCAATCAGGATGGTAATGAGAGAGCCAGTATCGCACAGCAATTGAACATCCCGTCATTAACGAAAGAGGAAGTAAACTAAGCCTTAGGAGCAATGTAACGCTGGAAGGCAGCTGGTGAGGATTACGTAACAGCAGACCTGTAGAAGGATGGTAGAAAGATTGTGCTATAAAAACTAGCCACGCTCTCTAGGCAATGTCTTACAACCACAAGCGTACCAGAAGCTTAGAAGAACGCTAATATCATCTAAATCAATACAAGAGGCAATGTAATCGACTTAATAAATTTCTGGTCGGTTAGCTTGGTTTCAATTCTGTATGAGGTATTTACTAAGCTCATCACTAATACAGTCAGCACAACCTAAGACCTCAATCGACAAAATGATGAGGCAGGCTTTCGCAATGGGCACTCGACAGTAGACCATATTCGCACTATCAATCAGGTGGCAGAGAAATGCGCGGAATGTAGCCTTCATTGATTATGGGAAAGCATTTGACTCAATGGAAACCTCAGAAGTCATCCAGGAATTGCGGAATCAGGGTGTAGAAGTGTCTTACGTGGAAATTCCGGAGGATATCTACAACGACTGCACAAATACCATAGTCCTTCATGAAGCCAGAAATAAAATTCCATTCAGGAAGGCTGCCGGGCAGGGAGACCGGATCTCCATATTGCTAATCAGCCGCTGTTTAAAAGTGGCAATGAGAGCCTTTGATTGGGAAAAGCAGGATATAAGAGTTAATTGTGAATACATTAGTATTCTTCGATTTACTGATGACATATCCAGGCTTTATAATTTAGAGGATGAATGGCGCAGCTTCATCCATGAGTTAGACAGGCAGAGCAGAAAGGTGGGTGCAATAATTAATATCCAAAAAGCCAAACTAATGCTCATGTCTCCAAAGGGAACAGCAGTTGACTGCAGCGAGGCTTTGGAAGTGGTTAGGGAATACGCCTACTTAGTGCAGGACCGCACATACGCATGACGAGAGAGAAGTATCTAGAAGAATAAGAATGGAGTGGAGCGTGTTGAGGATTTGCGGGGTCGCAGCGGAGCACCAGAGGGAGACGGCCAGCGTGGCAGGCTTCTAGTTCCGAACTGCCCGTGCCGGGCGTGCGCCCCGAGCACGCGCTGTCCATCTTTATTTTCTTCTAGCGCGCGCTGTAACGCCGATCTCAGCGCCGGCGCTTTAGAGCGTCGCCGGGCGCTATAGGGCCCCCCGCCTAGGCGGAACGGCGAAATTTGCGCGCCGACGGGGCAGAGATGGAGTAGCCAGAGATGGAAAGTCCGGTAAGTTCATGTCAGGTGCCGGGAAGAGCCGTCGGGTGGAGGGCGCGGGCTCAGGGGGACAAGCCTGGCTGCTGCGCCATGGGCGAATGATGCAAGGTGCCGAGCTGACAATGAACATGGGGGCAGGGGAGGCCATGGTCGGGCCGTCACCGACTGTAGTGCTGCCCGCTGACGCAAGTGTCATCAGTGGCCGCATTTGTTTTTCCAGTCCCGGACTACTTGCTGGCAGGTCTCGGCTTCCGCTCGGACAGGAAAAGCGTCATGGTCACATGACCTACTTGCCATAGGCTGCTTTCGAACACGGCGCCAGAGTCGGGCTCCCCCTCGGTTACCGTACAAGGACGCTGTCATCTGCTAGCAGACGATGCAAGCCACGGCCACTACGACGCCGAAGCAACGCCGTGCGCTCGATCATGATACTGAGTCGATTTAAAGACTGTACTGTCAGCTTAGCGTAGGTGCATTACAGAACTCAGCTTCGGAGGTATGCTCGCCGCTACTGCTTGCGGCGAAGTTCGCACAAAGTAGCCCAACTCGTTGCGGAAAGGCGGATAGACGAAAGCCTCCGCAAAAATGTTGACAACAAGCTCTATAGCTGCTCCAGTATACGAGTCGTTCACCTGCGATGCTTTCAGGTAAGCGTACAGACAGCATGTGGCAAAACAAGCGAACAAGAACCTCTTGACGACACGAGCAAACAATACGCGCTCGCAGCTCCGAACGCGCGTCCGTGTGCGGTGGATTTCAAGAAAATAAACGAAGATGCAAGAACAAAAAGTCTTGCGATGGCTCAGAGAGGAGCTACGGAGCTCATGTGAAGGTTTAACGCATGATATCGACCTCCAGGGACACGAAAAGCACTCAAAATGCACACGGAGTCTAACTTAATATGGCTGCCAGCGCGGCGCGCAGCTATCGTCTGCTGCCTTCTCAGCAGCCCCAAGCAGCCCGCGGACTGCCATAGGCTAAAAACGAACGCGTTGCTATGGCGATGCAAGCAGGTGGGCGGAGCTTTCGGGCTGCCCGAGAAAAACAAATACCGGACTCGAGTCCGCAAGTAGTCCCGGACAGTCCGGGACTGAAAAACAAATGCGCCCAGTGTTGGAACGTTGCAGCTGATGTCGATGGGAATCTGACGCGCCGAGCTATCACGCGGTCACAAGCACAGGAGCGGCCGAAACGGCTCCATGGATTGACAGCAGCTGTGGTGGGACCATCCACGTAAGGGCGACAGCAGTGACGATGCCGGAAAAAGTTGCTGGGCTCAATGCCAGGTGCTTGGGTAAAGCGGGAGTGGCAGTCCGGAGCAACTGGCCAGTGCTGATTGGCGTGTGGGCATGGTCGGCGGTGGGTGGCTGCAAGAAGGTTGTGGCAGTTACAGGCCGTACAGCTGAGACTGTTACATCTGACGGCTGGCTGACAGCGAGAGACACAGCTGGTGGATGGACAACTGCCGCACTAATCGGTGTGGGTACCTCGACCATTCGTTGCTGAAGGTGGCTCAAGCCAGGCACCAAAGCAGACGCTTGCTGCGACAGTGCCGAGCTGCCAGGTTCAAACTCCGAGAAGCGGCTGACAGTACTGAGGGCTTGGGGTGGGGCCTCTTGGGCAGGCGGTGTAGCCGCCGGGGTAGTGGGGCTAGTATGTGGCATATGCTGCGGTGGCGGCAATCTCACTTCGCCTTTAGCACGATCGCTCAGGTCAGTGACTGACGGCTTTGGCGGAATGAGCAATGAGGTGGCAGGTGAGCTTTCGGCTGGCAGCGATGCTATGCAGTAGGTTACAGAAGTTGGCGGAATGGAGCAATCGTCGAGGAAGAGCTCCACTGACGGCAGCACTATTGGAGATGAGAGAAGTTGCTCACCGGGCTGTGTCGAAGACGCTGTATCGTCCTTATTGGAGGCGGTATGGCCGGAGGCGGTGAACAGGGTGGCGCGAGGCGCATCTGTCGCTGAGTTCGCTGACGTGGCAAACCGCGGTGGGCCAGGCACCTCACCGAGCTGCTGAGGGAATGACTGCGGACTTGGGGCCGTGCAGTCGTCGCACAGTGCTGCTAGCGTGTCCGGAGTAGCAGGATGTGCTGTCGGAAGCGATGCGGCAGCGTCTGGTGCGGTCGGTGCTAAAGAAGCTGGGCCGGAGACGCTGGACGGCGAGGCGATGAGGGGCTGCTGAGGCGGGCCGGGTTCTGATGAAGACTGCGTGGGCGCGAGCAAGGCCGGTGCAGGGCCAGAGGCTGGCGGCGGCGAAAACGGGTCCGCTGCGTCGTAGGGCGGCGGCGGAATATAGTAGGCACCGAAGTCAGCCAAGACTGCTGCACGCAGCTCATCGTATGGCCGGCAGCCGAGGGCAGAGTAGGTGAGCCGACGTAGGAGGTCGGGCGGGAGGATATCACAAAGGACTTCGTGTTTAAACGGCTGAATGGTAATGCCGTTCAGGTACATCGCAGCCTCCAGTTGGGCGAACCACCCGCCGACGCCCGCAGGCCGGAACGCTGGGAGCGGCGGGTCGAAACTTGGGTCCTGCCAGTACGCCATGCTAGGACGCCGCTGGGATAGAAGGCACGGTTCGCCGGGTCACCACTGTTGAGGATTTGCGGGGTCGCAGCGGAGCACCGGAGCAAGATGACCAGCGTGACAGGCTTCTAGTTCCGAACAGCCCGTGCGGCGCGCACGCCCTGTCCATCTTTATTTTCCTTTAGCGCGCGCTGGTAACGCCGATCTCAGCGCCTGCGTTTTATAGCGTCGCCGCGCGCTATAGAACTACAGGCAAATCAATAGCGTTCCCGCTCGCCGCAGTTATGTGTCTGTACAGCCGGCCAAATCTTTAACTGGCCTGCGGACAGCCACGTTTTCCGTGCTCCTGCAGCTTATGACGGAGAAAACTTGTGAAAATATCAAACCTAAGCACGTGGTCACTAAACCCGGGCTAAATATTGAGCTTTCCGCAAGTTTGCTTCGTTGAAAAGATCAGGAACGCAGAAAAAGCGGCCTTCGAGCACGCCAGCTAAAGTTTTGGCCGGCTGTACATTTGCCCAAGCCTTTCATTTAGAATAAGGCATCGTCCTGGCGTTAGTTTGCAAGCCAGCGCCCCGCTTGGGTGCCCCATACTTGGATAATGCGGATTGGGCATGATTGAACGAAGGGCCTCTTGCACTGAAAAAAAATTCATGTTGTTTTATCCCCAGCTATGGGACAGGCAGCGAAGGCACGGGTGAGAGGTTTCTGCGAATGATGTTAAGCATATAATTGCCACTATGGTAGGCAATATTTCTTTTCAGAAAAGTCAAGGAAATCTGTCAGGAGGACGAGGAGGAATGAGGCTGCTCTTTCAAGTAAGCGCTGAAGGAAAACTGTTCTTGGTGAAAGAGCAGAAATTTGAGCCGGGGCATTTAACCCGGTGAAATGCTGCAGTGCAAAGAGGGCACATACCGCACGAAAGTAGGAGGAATGAGCGTGCGATAACACTGAAACAACAATAAACGATTTTATGTGAGCTTAAACGTTAGAACAGACAATTAAAGGGGGTATTCAAATTTAACAAGAAGTGCATTAGAAAAAATCAATGGCCTGACGTTAGGTCCACAAAGTTCAGTGCATTATGTTTTTACAAAGCGCTGGAGTAGAACTTGAACGGAAGCCGAACGCAAACTGTTCGCCTGCAATTTTCGGTGAAAAAGAGACTTGAACCATTAATAATGAAGAAACAGGTACTGTATACAATGATTAAATGACCAAAATACGAAAATTCTCTTGCATCTGCGCAGTACGCATGACTTTCAGAAATTTTCTTTGTAGTTGGAAGTGCTTCACTGTCGTCTAGAAGTCTTCTGGTGATACTGAAGTAAATAACTTCGGTCGAAAAAGGTGTTTCTGCAGAACTCACAAAGACAGTTAAGATACTTTATAACGAAAGCACGTTCTTAGCATGTGCGTCAGCTCTTTTATCATTCTGCGAGGAAGTGAACACAGATTGCTAAAAAATACCCGATGAAGACCAATTTGCCTTGTCTAATCTAACGAGATGTTGCCGTCTGTTAGGTGTTTTTGTTTGCCACATCGAGAATGCGCATGCATTCACCATCTTCGGCCTATATATATTCAGAATGTGGCCTTCAATAAACACATATGTAGTCCTCGCCCGTCCTGGCCGTCTATCTCTGTGGTTTGTGTTAACTTTAGCGCTGTTTTTAGCTTTTCTGAGACAACGTTCCTAGCAGCAATATCCTCGACCACACTTTGAAGCCGGCTGCTTTCCCGAAAGACGCGGGTTCGATCCCGGCCGCGGCGGTCGAATTTCGATGGAGGCGAAATTCTGGAGGACCGTGTACTGTGCAATGTCAGTGCACGTTAAAGAACCCCAGGAGGTCGAAATTTCCGGAGCCCTGCACTACGGCGTCTCTCATAGCCTGAGTCGCTTTGGGACGTTAAACCCCATAAACCAAACCAACACTTTCAAGCACTGGGCGTATATATGCTGCAGGAAACTGCCTTGCTTTGGGGTTGTCATTGCAACACCGAAATGAGCGAATGGAACCTAAAAATGAACCACCGCGGTGGCTCAGTGGTTATGTCAGTCGTCTACCGAGCCTGAGTACCCTGGTTCGATCCCGACCACAGCGGCGGCGTTTCGATGGAGGCGGAACTCAAAAAGCTAATGGTCTTGCATAAATGGCTATATAGACAGATACCACTCTCGATGGAGATATTAGAGGGAATATATGCCGGTTTTCTTAATTTCAACAATTACCTTTGCTTCTACAGACAATGTCTTTGAGGACAAGTAAGAGTCAAGGTCTTGCAAGTCTGCAATGATGTAACAGTAGCTTGGTTTGGGCTAGTTGGTAACAGTTCTTCGAAAATATAGCGCAAAAAGGACACGGACGACACAGAAGTGGACGACGCAGAATAGCGCCTGTCCTGTCCACTTCTGTGTCGTCCGTGTGCTTTTTGCGCTATGTTTTCGAAGAAATGCAATGGTGTGTGTTTTCGTCAGTCAGTGGCATCTCCAACCCACGTTGTTTTAGCTTTCGTGGGAAGAGATGCCAAAGGCGTCGTTCAGGTTGCTCAGAAGTTTTTATATTCCAGAAAAATGTCGAAGCCTTGGAAATTTCTGCACTGTACATTACGCTAAAGCGTCAGCTGTTGACTTGCTGAACGCCTTCGGGGCAAGGGCTGGATTTTTCAATTAACACGCGACAGCCTCAAGTCGTCGGTTAAATAAAACTCATTTGTATACTGAAATTCACATAGGTCCTCAGTATGTTCCCAGTTAACTTCTCTGTACTCATCATCTGGGATATTTTTGTCACAAACTGTGCTGCGCAGGGGTTTGAACATGTGGCATGCTTCAGCGTTGTAAACAGCACTTGTTTTGCAACTGAATGCAAGAAATATCTATCCGGCTGAGTGAGATCGAAATTTATAGTTTTGCTAGTACAATCGCATGTGAGGTTCAAGACATATCCTCGATATTTTTAGGGAATGTAGAGAGAGCCTGCAAACTGATGCTGCTGGTTTGCTGTCCTGCAAGTGCATCAGACAAAAAATAACAACTCGGTAATTTTTCTTGGACACACACACACACACACACACACGCACACACGCACACACACGCGCACGCACACACACACACACACACAAACACACACACACACACACACACACACACAAACACACACACACACACACACACACAAACACACACACACGCACACACGCGCACGCACACACGCACACACACACACGCACACACGCACACACACGCACACACGCACACACGCACACACGCACACACGCGCACACGCACACGCACACGCACACACGCGCACACACGCACGCACGCACGCATATGTACACATAATGCGGTCTTTGTTCCAGACCTTATCGGGGTGGGCACATGCATATAAATACACGCACATGAAGTCAAAGCAATATCCGTAAATCATTTAAGCGAAAGCCTTTAATGGCTCATACTGTCGTGACCAAGATGCGTTAGCAAATTTTATCGCCTTTCAGATTGGTCGAAATGGTCGTGACGTCACTGTGCGAGACTTTGGATAGGTGTCCACCGAAATATGTGAGACAGTTACTGCGCAATTTTCTTTCCTCAAATACAATTTTCGACTGGTGTTGACCGAGATATGTGAGACAGTTGCTGCGTAATTTCCGTTCCTCAAATACAATTTTTATTTTCTTCATTACGGCCCCTCTTTCTCTTTCTTCTTTCACTCCACTTCGTCCCTTCCTGTATGGTGCGGTTCAGGTGTCCACCGAGATGACAAAGAATTGCGGAGCCATTTCCTTTCCTCAAAAAGTGCTGGGTTCACAGGGCAACGCATCGCGCCGAACGGGTGGTGGCGTTCTGTGGACTCCCTGGCAGCGCTACAACACACTGTGGCGTTCCACTCCTAAAGGCAAAGATTAATCGTCATTAATTGGCAGTTAATTGATGCACTAACAGAATGTGAAGTGAAGAATCGCGTAGCAGAATGCAGCCCTCAGACTTTCGCCTTTCACCACTTTAACCGCTCAAGTTCCTCGTAATTTTTTCAGGTGCTCTTCAAATGATCTTAACGACTTCTGCGTGACTCTATCGGTAGTAAGGATGGAAGGATGGATGGAAACAACTTTATTAGATAAAAAAATCTTCCAGGGTGGTCCCCTACTGCTCCAGGAGTCCACGAGCTTGTGCTTCACGTAAAGCCCGATCCAGCAGCCATTTCTGGCCATTGGGCTGAGCGGTCCGTAAAGCAGCCTCCCAGGAAGAATGAGTAGGATTGGGGATGGGGGGTACTGCCTTTGGGGAAGGACATTCCCAAAGGTAATGTAAAAGTGTGGATCTGGGCACGCCACAGGTGTTACAATCAGGAGGAAAGGTGGGGTGGAAGCATGAGAGACGGTGGGGTGAAATAAAACAGCCTGTCTGTAATTGTCGCCATGTGGCGCTGGATAAGGGCGACAGGTACTGAGGGGTGGTGGCAGTGTCATGCGTCTGAATTTGTAAAATGTATTGATTTGGTGATATGTAGAGATGACCGATGGGGCTTCTTGTGCAGGGTTGGGTGCCTGTTCATCCGGGGTCCGGGAGAAGAGTTCTCGGGCCAGCGCATGAACGCGCTCATTACCGGGGATCGAGGCATGCCCAGGAACTCACGACAGAGTAACCGTTCGGTCGAGAGAGGTGGCCGTGGTAAGAATACGGTGTGTTGCCGGCTCGCCACGCCCTTTAGGTAGTGGCGGTACGCGGCCTGGGAATCTGTGCAAATTTCGGTTATGTTTGTGTAAATGGTGGCGTGGGCCAGAGCAAGTGCGATGGCGGCTCCTTCGGCCTCTGCAGAAGAAATAGTTCGGATAGTTGCGGCGGCCCGCACTGTGCTGTCTTCATAGGCTGCAACTGCCGTGAAATATCCTCCTTTAGAATTTTGTGCCGCGTCGACATAAAGGATATAGGAGCGGTTGCTGTATGTTTTGGTGTAATAGCTCGCTCGTGCCTGTCGCCTACCGTGATGGAGACGTGCTCATATTGCGCGGTAGGGGCTTCTGATATATGTGATCCTGCGCGCGCAGAGAAATCATGTAAGGTGTAGGACTTGTTGGGGTGGGAATTGGTGGTTTGAGACGTAGCTGTCGCGGTAGGCATTGTCCTGTTTCCGTGCGGCTCAGGCGGACTAATTGGTTGGTGCATTGAGCCTCAATTAATTCGATCACTGTGTTGTGGGTACCAGAGGCCAGGGGCGCTATGCCGGAAGGCCCGAGTTTGGCGCTCGCCCGAGTTTCATCCGAGTTTGCGATGACGGCAGTCAGTGAAAGAAGATAGCGCGGAACGTGCGCAGGCAGCGGACAATAAAATGTAGAGATAAAGCCACGTAAAGGCGATACAAGCGCACCCTGCGCGCCCGTTTCACACTTCAAACACAATACACTGCGCAATACCAGGCCGCAGCGCTACCTGAAGTTATCAGCGCCATGTCAGCAATCGCGAAATCGTGATTTCTCTCCTATCTATCTGCACACTCACCGCTAGCTGTTAGACACGCCTTTTCGGGGGCGTCAAAGGCGTGTCTTCTCTTTCAGGCTCTATCTGTCTCTCCATTTCCGAAGACGAATAGTGCGCACTAGGTGCACTCTTGTATCAACCCTTTCTCTTCTCTCGAATACGTTAAAAGGCAACAGATAATATTACGAACATTTTGTTCATTTACAAATTTATTTTAAAATCTGAATCCAATGAAGCGTTGTTGAAAAATACAGCTTTAGGAAATTAACAAAGATTTGACACTTTCTGCCGCTAGTGGCGATACTGAGACCATTGCTTGCAGCGTGGCTTGCATACGAACTAGAGCGGCAGCCGGCCGTGCCGGAAACGAGAGCTCCTGCGCTGACACGCCGCCGGTAGAGCTGCCTTCGACTGGAAAGACTGGGCAACTACTAGACGCTGAATCTGACTTATTTTTCGGCCATTGCGATAATATATTTTATTGTGTCGTATATCAAAATATGAGTTATGCATCTTCTGGCTTGCGTAATACACAACAACAAAAAACTGGACTGCATTGCACCCCCCCGCATCACTGCTGCTCTCTGCAGTGACCTCAGGTGGAGTTCTCCGCTGCTACGGCCGCTGCCGCACCCCCCTATGGCCAACCATTGCTTTTAGTACGCTCTTGGCGAATCTCAGCGGTAGAAATTGGCCGTGCGAGCGGCTGTGATGCGGTGTGAGAAAAAAATGCTGTTTGGCTGTATTCAATGATTCATTACGTATGCCTGTTGTGTGTGACGCCTCTTTAGTGCGCTGCGGATGCGAAGAGCGTGCTACCCAGCGACACAACTCATCTTATGTCATCAGACGCTGACTAAAAGCTCTGAAGGTGGTGGCACGCGTATCTGCGTAGTATTTGTTTACATCGTGCACTTCAAGGTTTTGCGGACTGGTTTTGTCACTAACGTCGATCGCCGTTGTATACCGCAGTGACATCGCAATAATATCGTTCGGGCAGATGAGGGATCCTGTTTGTAATAATGGAATCGGACTTATAACAGAGAAAGGTGTTACGGTTGTGAAGTACGCAGTACAAACTCTTTATTGCACTAGGTCTAGAACAGCGACCGTTTGTCGATCCCGGATGTGTTTGACACATTGATGCTGAGCTTTATCACCGATGAAAGCACGGCCAAGCCAAACACCTGTGGTGCCATGTTGTTGGAGTAGGACGTGCTCCAAGCACCGTTTCGTCATCGCGGTCCGGGTTTGACGCCTTGCAAGCAGGTGTGACGCGCCGTCAGCGTTGTGCTGTGTCTTACGTGGTTGCAACAGGCTATAGTATTGTGCAATCTTGGTATGCGAGCGAAGAAATCGGCGGCTGTCGCCACGTTGCGTGTCCTTCGCAGAGGTGCTTAGATTAATCAGCGATGACGTCCGTTTTTCCTGTTATATTTCGACGGTCAACATCGTCGATGTCTGTCAGCAATCAGCACAGCCGCGCAGCATACCTGTAGCCGGCAGGGATGTTGGGAGTGGCCCACCCAAAGCGCGTACGCCTATAATTCATGTACGGCACGCCGGGGGCGTGAACAATGGTTTTGATTGACAGGTGAACTCGGAGCTAAACTTGTGAACCGTGAAGTGCCCCGAATTCATCTCGGGACTGTCATGGCGGCAGCAGCAGCAGCCTGGGTCATCGCTTCCTCTGACGGAAAATGTCAGTACGGCCGGCTGGACCCGTTTACTGCCATGGCCGACGACGAATTCCAGTGACATTTTCGCCTTTCCAAAACATCGGTACGATGGTTGTGTAAAGAGTTAGGCGGCGATCCACGCCTGCGGAGAGTGCGTACCGGGCCTCATTCGCTTTCGAACAGCAAGTCCTCTGCGCCCTCCGGTTGTTCGCGACCGGGAACTTCCAGGGGAGCGTCGGCGCATACCGTTTTATTGGACGCCACTAAAGCACTGTGAGCCGCTGTGTGAAGGACGTCTCCGACGCGCTTATCGACGCGGCTGTGCAGAAGCGGTGTGTTGCTTTCCCCACGACTGCGGCCGAGCGTGCGTATGTTAAGGAGCGTTTCCTTCTGCGCGGCGCCATCACAGACGTCGTGGGATGCGTCGACAGGACCTACATTGGCGTAAAGGCCCCTTCGAAGTCCAGCTCTGACGTGGTGAAGGCCTACTATTTCACGAGGAAGGCACATTATGTATTGAACACAATGGTTGTAAGAATGCTGTTTTTGCTTTCATGCATGTCACGGTTAATGGAATGCTCTCCCATTTATTAGTGATAGTGGTCCGTGTACTGTGCAGTGTCAGTGGATGTTAAGGAACCCCATATGGTTGAAGTTATTGGCAGCCCTTCACCATGGCATGCCTCCTCGCTTGAGTTACTTTTGGGTATTAAACCTCAAAAACCGCTTCCGTTTATCAGTAACTGAGCAGTTTTACACTCAGTGTAGATAATTTTTTTTTTTACCTCATGTTTGCGCACGTAATAGGTGCATGGATTTTTCCAGCTATTTCATGCATGCATTTTAATGGGGTTTTAAACGGTAGCATTTGTGTCACTTGGCAGATTGCATTCTTATGCAATATTCATAATCGTAAGCCGCAATAAATGTTTCACTTTGGCTGAAGTGGAAAAGCTCCTGCCGGAAGCACTGGCGTCTGTAAGCCAGGAAAACTGGCATAACTGTTGTGTTCATGTGGATCAAGTTGAGGCTGAAGCATGGCAACGCGATGTGACTGTTGACGCTGAAATTGAACCGGTTGTCTTCAGCATTTCCGACTTGTGCAACTCCTCCTCTGATGAGTCGAGCACCGATTCCAGTGATGAAGATTTGAGTGGCATCGAGGAACTTGTCTGACTTCGAATTGATGTGCAATACATATGCTACCGACGAAAGAGAGAGGACTCATCGGCTTGCTGTGATCACCTTTGTGCGTGTGTGTGGAAATGTGAAATATCTGTGTATGTGGGTGTGTGTGTCGATCAGTCTACCGAGGAAATTGTAACATTTCCATCAAATCATTGCATCATTGCAATTCGTTGCATCAAATTGTATTGGGCAGTAACTTGTAGTGTAGGTGTTGTGGTGGTCATGTTAATAGTGTCTGCAGAGAAGTAGAATTTGTAAGGGAGTGCAAATAGTACTTTTCTAATTAGAATACGTATACTGGTACACGTCGTCAATGTGTGCAGTTTTTGGAAGTTTAATTGCAGAAAAATACGGTGGAGCTTAATGAAGCGTTGTGTGAATTACTCGGAAAGTATATGAAAATTTGAGACTAATTTGGATTCATTTAAAATAATTTTGAACATATACTGTTTGATTCGTTCGACTAACTCAACAGAAATTTATTCAATTATGCTGTCCAAAAAGTTCGAACATTCACAAACCCCTAGGTATTGGCCTCATTTTGTGTGTGTGGGTTGGGAATGGTATGTATGGGTTTCTGATCTTCATGTCCTGAAAAGGAATTCCTGGTTTGGTGCTGTCTTGCATTACCGTCAATCTCTGGTCGTTTTGACATGTTATGCAGTGCCAGTGTTGAGGTAGCCAGTACTGTATGTTTTGTCCTTAATTTTTTCGGAGGTGTGAGTGATTTCAAGCTGGCTCTTGCTCAGTTGAGTGTGAATTTGTTTCGGGTCACGTCTTTGTTAGTACATTGGTCAGGTTTTCGTTTTATCAAATAGTGTTGTTCGATGGCTCCACATTTTTTTTCAGTTTTGGAGCACTTGACTGATTGTGTGTTGGTGTACATCCACTGCACGTGTCCTTTAATTTGTGTGCACTGTGATCCATGCCACTGGCTGTTTCCAGAATAAACCATTTCTCGCAAACACTGCGGGGTCAGCATTCTTTATTGTCCTGTCTCATTTATTGTTTGCTCTTTTAAAAATTTTTTTCCTAGCGTTGTACAACTTTTTCTGCATTCTTACTTGACGCTCCCACAGCTTGGAACTCTTTGTACCTGGCTGCATGAAAATCCTGCCTGAGCAGCTTCTGCTCTTCTAGGAGAGCAGGGAAATCGAGCCAAGCTGACTCTTGAGGCAGTACTATTTGCTGTCACTGTGGGAATCAATACTATGTTCAAAATTTAACACTTAACACGAGAAAACAGGCCATATCGAGGTGGTGTATGCATGGTGTATGGTGTATGCGGTATGCATCAAATGAACAGATGCATCCTGTTCCTTTCAGAACACGGAATAATATTCAAGCGATTTTGAACAAAACGAGTTTTCTCCAAGTCACGCGAAATTCAACTTGCGATGAAAAAAAAAATGTGGGAAAAAAAAGTTTAACTATGCGGGATTCGAACCCACGCACTGCCATTGCCTGTCGACCCTCCGGAGCGACGCGTTAGACCACACGGCCACAAAACAGCGCAGGGCGATACACCTCTCTTTATTTTATTTGCGGATTACTTCCGTAGCCCTCACAGCGTTGCTAGCCCTAGCGTTGCACATGATGTAGCGTTGGTAGCGTTCCCTCGCGGTACAAAGGAAAATTTAATAATGTATGAATCACTCTAAAGCGCTTTAAATCCAAATCTTGCACACTATAAAATGCTTATAAAGGTGTACTAAGTGCATTATAAAATTCAACAAACCTAGTTCGTTGAATTGCACACGCAATGCACTTGGTGGAGCGACAGACAAATGAAAAGTGCACCGGCGGTTGGCTCACGTGACCCGTTCTTTGTAGACCGCCCAAGAAGACCATGAGGTGGCGCCGATGCGATGATAAAGCACGGAATATATCCAGATAACCCAATGAAGCTGGAGGCGTGACGAGGGTGGGATTTTGTCTTGCTACCATTAGTTCACTCATCTGAGGGCGTCGCCAGAACTCGGGAAGATTCCGAGTTTCAGCAAACTCGGGCCTTCCAGCATAGCGCCCCAGGAGACGTTTCGTGCTAACCGTCCGTGGAAGACGTAGGGCGGAGGGGACAGCCGTGCGCAAAAAGATGTCTGCCTGTTGTCTTTGCCGCTGAGTGAGTATGTGGTATGTAATGCGGCTAATGATTAATGCATTTGTCATATTGAGAGTCTCGCGTTCAGACAGCCCATGATTGCGTGCTCCCACCCGCCTGATAAGTGCAGCGACCTGTTTGGTCTGTCTCTGCAAGAGCTGAAGGGTGGCGGTTGCATCGAGCGTGTTGTTAATGAGAAGGCCGAGAATCTTCACCTGAGGCACAATGGGCACTGGATTCCCGTACATGTGCAGTTCAATCGGGGGGTCACTGGGGAGGGGTTTCAGCTGAAGGAGTTTCGATTTATTTGGAGAGCAACGGAGGCCTGTGTTTGCTAAATGAGTAGTGGTGATGTCTATGGCAGTTTGCAGGATATCCTGGGCTGTTCCAAGGGTCCTTCCGTTGTCCAGAGGGTTATATCATCTGCGTATATGGCTGTGTGGAGCCCTGGAATACCAGCAAGGGCCTTTGTCAGTGGCGCTAGGGCAACGTTAAAGAGTACAAGTTACATAACTGCCCCTTGTGGGGTTCCCCGGTTAGGCAGGGGGAAAGGCTGGGAGGCAATATCCCCAAGGTGGAGGTCTGCCGTGCGCCCCTGAAGGAAGGCCCGAATATATTGCCATATGCGGGTGCCGCATCCCATGGTGGCTAATGGCGTGAGGATATGGTCATGGCTTATTGTGTCGAAAGCCTTATGAATATCCAGGGCCAGTATGGCTCGCGTAGCGGCTGTACGGCGCTTAGTGTAAAAGAGGGACTCTTTAAGTGCGAGAAGTACGTCTTGCGCCGAGATGTTTGGACGGAAGCCGAATTGAACATTTGAGAGAAAGCCCGTTGTTTCTAGGAACGGTTGCAGGCGATTGAGAATGACATGCTCGAAGAGCTTGCCGACACAGCTCGTTAAGGAGATGGGGCGCAAATTTTGAAGAGTGAGGGGTTTGCCCGGTTTGAGTATAAATCGCATGCTCGCATGGGTCCAGGCTGATGGGAGCGTCCCAGCTTGCCAGTGGTTATTAAAGAGCTACGTGAGTTCCTGGAGGGAGACGTCGTCCAGATTGAGTAGTGCCTTGTACGTTATGCCATCCGGCCCCGGCGCCGTAGAGCGGCGAATACTAAAGAGTGCTCGGCGGTCTTCGTTTAAGGTGATGTCGGCATCAAGTTCTGGGTTCGGTGGAGGTAGATTGGGTGGATGCGCCGACTGAAGAGATGTGGGTATATAAGTGTCCCGCAGTTGGCCAATTACGTGGGTGCCCTTTTGGAGCTATAGTTGTATAAGACGTTGTGTGTTTACTTGTGTCTGAGATTTAGTGGTTGCTGGATCCAAGAGGGCGCGTACGAGGGACCACGTAGGAGCGCGTAGGAGGATATATGCAGAATGCTTCATTCTCTGCTTTATGTTCATAGACTGCAGCGAGAAGCCACCACTGACGCATTGATACAGCGGTCAAGCGATACTCCACTGCCCTGCTATGTCAGATGCTGCCATTGATGGGGCTTGCGAAACACAGGCTGCTTTTCCCGAGCAACCTATCGCTAGAAATCGTTACCTGAAATGCCAACTTCCACGGTGGGCCCTTTTCTCACAAAGATGTGTTTGGGTTGTGTTGACGTCACACGTTCACCTGACCATTGTGGCCCACCTTCCACCTAAAGTCGGGAGGGGGGGGGGTCACGTGAGTCAGCCGACTCTGCTCCATTTTTCTCTAAAAGCGCCGACATGTAACCTAATTTTCTGCAGAACGGGAGGCTTAGCGCATCGCGTTGAAATCTTGCAGAATGAAATCCGAAGCGGAGACAACATGCAGGCAAATAATGGCACGCTGAGGTCTCTCGGTGTGTGTTTGTGTTCTTGTGTGTTCTATATCTCTCGCCCAAGCAGGGCTTTAAGTCCCCAAGATGCGCCGCTCCAAGACTTTTCTGTCAATAAATGTCTTTTTGTGCATTGCAATCTAAACGCATCGCATATCTACTCAACGCGTGGTCCGAATTTTCTTCTCTGTGCAATCACGGGAAACACCATTAAAATGGGCTTCATGACTACGATTTTGTGCATCTATAATGGTGCCGCTGCTTATAGATATACAGGGTCTATCCTGGAAGCATTGAGAAAAGTCACGACATGGCGCGCGCATGCGCTAGATTGAGAAACGGTTTTCGAGGAAAGAGGGGAACCTACAGCTTCACAATGCGACGACCTCAGTTGGCTTCGAGCAAGAAAAGAGAGTGGGCGTGTTTGAGCGCGTGTTCCTGTTTTGTCGCTGCTTCGTGGAAACCATGGAGCGAACTTTGGAACAGCGCTATGCGGTGCAGCTATACATTAAACTGTATCAGTCCCCTGCAGCGACGCTCGAAATGATCGAGACAGCATGCGGGAGTGATGCAATGCCCCGATGTGTTCCAATAGTACAAAGGATTTACAAACTGCAGTAATGACGTTCAGGACGACGCAATCACAACTGGCGTCCGTAACCGCCGGCGATGGGCGCCCGGACTGTTGGTTCTCTTGAATGTCTTCACGGCCGTTTGTAAATGCTTTGGTGCCATTTAAACACATCGGGGCATTGCGTCATTCCTGCATGCTGTCATGATCATTTAGAACACGTCTCGATGAGGGACATACTTAGTTTACTGCAAAGCTTCCCCGCATAGCCTGTTCCAATTTTCGCTCCATGGTTTCCTCTACGCAGTGAAGAAACAGGCATACACAATCAATCAAACGCGACCACTCACTTTGCCTTTTCGAAGCCAACTAAGCTCGTCGATATGTGAAGCTGAAGGCTCCCCCTTGTTATCCCAAAAGCGGTTTCCCAATCTGGAGCATGCGCGCATTACGCCACGACTGTCTCATTATTTTCGCGGCTAGAAAACGCGGTTATATGCCTAAAGTGGGCTCCCTAAGGCGTATTTCATGGTTTACTCCAACGAAACACGCAAATGCGCTCCACCGCTTTTGAGAATATGTCTGATTACCCAATCTCGAACTTCAATTAACAACAAGGTTTTATGATTTTCATTCGGAATAAATAGCATTTCTATGTGTAGACTACAGCCTAATTTTGCCAGTCAGCGAGACAGATAGGGCACTTCGTGAACTATTTTCGGATCTTGTCATTTACAGCATTTGGAAACCTATAGCACACAGTTGACCTAGGTCGAACTACCGGAAAATAGTGACGATAGCCTCAAGTTACAAAAAACATGGCGTCGTGAATGAGTGCAATAGTGTGTTTTACATTCTTATATTTTTCGATTTACTAATGCGCTGTCAATATAGGCACTGTGGAGAGTAGCAGTAAACGCTGCATGTTCCTTATGAGTGTGAGGACACCTCCAATTATTCCCTTTAAATCAGTCTTGTCGGGCACCTGTGTCTTCGATACAAACAAAATACTAAATGTACAGATATTTATGCAGGTTACAAAAGAGGTTGCCATGAATAATATGCAGCCCAGTTCTACCAGGTGTTGTTTTACTGCTTTCTTAATTTCTCTCTAACCACCCCTATATAGATTGGGGCGTGCCGTGCACGTAGCGTGAGCGGTGTGGCAGTGCGACCGGTTCATAATAAAGGTAACTTTTTATCAAGAGAAAAGGAGCCCCCTAAACGATTGAGTAGAAAGTGGCAAGGATTAGGGAAACGCTCGTGCAGACCACTCGTAAAAGCCTTTCATAAAATGACCCGAAAGACGTGGGTTCGACCCCGGCCGCAGCGGTTGAATTTCGATGGAGGCGAAATTCTAGAGGCCCGTGTGCTGTGTGTGTGATGTCAGTGCACGTTAAAGAACCCCAGGTGGTCGAAATTTCCGGAGCCCTTCACTACGGCGTCTCTCATAGCCTTAGTCGCATTGGGACATGAAACCCCATCAACCAAACTAAACCAAACCTTTCATAAGAGGCGGACATATTCGGCTGCATATTTAGAGACCGCAACCTGCGCGGCATGCCTGTTGACATAGTCGAGGGTTTGACGGCATACCGTCTAGTCCGGAATCATGGTGATGAGGATTGCTGGTCACTGGCCAAAGTCAATAAAGATGAAAAGACGTTTCGGGAGCGCTACGGCTCCCTTGTTCATAGTGAACAAGGGAGCCGTAGTGCTCCCGAGACGTCTTTCCATCTTTATTGACTTTGGCCAGTGACCAGCAATCCTGATCATGCCTGTTGACAACACCAAGGTTTCTCAGTATGGAGGTACATATTTTCTATTCAACTTGGAAACAGCAGACAAGTAAGACATCGAGTAGTTTTGGTTAAAACACAGAAAATAAAATTGTTTGCTTGGAAAACAGAACTTTGTATGAACACACATAGTGTCTTTTTCCGAACACCTAAAGTGGCAGCCGCAGATACCTCTTCTTACACTGCACTAAAGCGACGATTGCTTAAGAAGGGCTTCCCACTTATAATCTTGTGTACTCGTGCCTTTGACATTTGCGGTCAGGCAGGTGCACGCTGTATCAGTAAGTGCCAATGAGCCACATGGTTGATCAGGAGTCTGACCGTTTGTTATGATAGAAACTCCTAGGAGGCCAAAACTGCTCAAAAAAAGCACACATGCGTTACACGGAAAGCATAGCAGAGCTACAAAAATGCCTTTTTAGAACCTAAAAAAATTTGAATAAACACTTTACGAAATAAATTCCATTTACTACACTCAAGGTTCCTGATATTTAGTAACAGGAATCTGAAAAATGTCAGTGTGAATGACTTTTTTACTCCTGAAAGTTCCCCAATGACGTTTTCAAGAAAAGGATGCTTTGACGAAAATTCGCATGTGGCTTCAGCTGGCATTTCCTAAATAACGCTCCATGAAAACTATTTTCTTCTTCAACTGGGAGACATAGAAGTGGTCAGTGCTTACATTCGACGTGCTGTTTTATCTCAGAGTTGCCATTCACGTAAAACGTAGCTAAACATTTTATAACCTTCTCAACATATATTTAAAGGGTCTATATATTTTTCTGGCTTATCACTTCGTGTGCTTCAGGAGCTTTTTACGGCTGTGGACATCTGGAAGGCCTGCTGGCGAGAAGATGATAAGTGTAGTGGAGATTATAAACGTACCTGGAATGTGCAATGCTAAGTCAACAAACTAGCACATTATTATCAGTTTGCGGAGTGGACCACAGCAACCAAAATATAATTTCTTAGTGGAAATCTTCAGCAGAAAAACAGGGTCACTTGAGGTCAAAGTGAGGTCAACAGGGTCAAAGTGATTTCAATGCGGCGTTTTTTTTAAATTTATACAAGTAAAAAGTTGAGTACCGGGATTAAGACCAACATTTACGCGACCTTTGCGATAGAAATATGCAAGTTTAATTGATCGTAAATTTTGATCTTCTGATAGCAATTCAAAAATAAAGAAGTTGCTTATGAGGTCCAGGCTGTGTTCTCATCTGTTTATTTTAGTTTTTCAGCAAATGAGATCAGGAATATTTGCGAAAGAATCGTACTTGCAATAAATCTGGGTGCATCATTGAGTCCGGCCCGAAAAGTGTTTCTGACTACCTCTGCCTATCATTAGTGCACGATCGCATTTTACTACTTCATTCACTACCACGGCAATGTTAAATGGAGACGCCGATCTTGAAATGATGAAAAAAGTGCGCAAATTTTGATTATCAAAAATTGCGTATTGAGGATCAATACAGTTTAAAGTATTTTACTTTAAGCGTTTAGTGCTTTAATGTACTAAGTAGTTACTGCTTTAAGGTAATGCCTTCTGTGTAATATTGGCAATATTTTTGGTGGTAGTGGGAAACTCCTAGCCCATATAACTACATGTCCGCCTATGGCGCTGAATAACGGCTTGTAGTAATTGAAAGCAACTGTTCTCTATAGAAATCTAACTTTCCTCTAGTAGCTGGCGGCTGCAAACACTCGCATCAAGGACACGATGGCTGCTGAACCACCTAGCAGTGGCTATATGGAACGTGACGTTAACTCTGACGAACACGTTTCATCGCGGCTCTTCTTGAGGGCAGTTAGTCGGCGTTAAATAGTAAAATACAAGTGATATACATCAGATATACTAGGAGTAGTTTTATGTCGATAGCAGCGGTACCAATGACAGCGTCGATGCCGGAATAGCGGAGGCGTGCGTTTAAAACATTGTAACGCGTGATTACCACGCAGCGTTTTATCATTGGAAGAAACAGTGAGTGTCTCATG
Organism: Amblyomma mixtum; assembly: GCF_055824585.1. NCBI lineage: Eukaryota > Metazoa > Arthropoda > Arachnida > Ixodida > Ixodidae > Amblyomma > Amblyomma mixtum. The sequence continues at coordinate 49,910,605 of NC_143020.1, forward strand.
AAAGGGGCATATTAGGGCGTCGGGTCATCTTGCAGCAAAATCAACCTTTTGTATTCTACTCAGTCCTATTCATAAAATGTTGTATAGCCATTCTAGGCTACGCAGTCCAACTAGATAGAGAGGGGTTTCAGCACAGCATGGTGTACTAGTCGGCAATGGGCTGACTTTACTAGTTTAAACTTTAAATTTTTGACAAAACTATCAGTTATTCCCTGTCTATTATAGGGATGAGGTGAGTTGTGCGCGAAAATATATTTTAATTATGCCAGTGGAGCACGACATTCAACATTTTCTTTAAAAATCTGCATTAAGGACTGCAAAAATAAGTGACAAAAATGAACGGATCTCAAGTCTAGAGCATACAAGAGTATAGCTTAAAAACTCCGAAAGGCAGACTGATAGGAATCATTACTTCTCCGGTGTGGAGCTGCCCCAAGGCGGCTTCCTTGGGCACTATTGAAGATCTTTAACTTCAGGGGTTCGATGCTAGGACCACAAGCAAGAGGCAGTGACCTTTTGTGAGAGGGAGGCAAAATAACTGTTACAGGTATTGGGTGCGGGGTTGCGGTACGACGGTGTTGTTTTCGCGCTCTATTTTGCCCACCGTCTCCCCAACTACGCTTTTCTTGCCGGTTGCGGGCCACCCCGTTACGATTCGTTCGGCAGGAGCCGGAGCCATGGTTCGTGCATTTTGTTTTTTACAGATGTGCCCAATAGACAGCGGAGAAAGAGCAAATATGTTTTTGGCCGCCACCGCTGCTAGTCTTGTTTAGTTTGCGTGGAGTAAGGCGATACGCTACGACGTGTCTGCGGCGTCGTGTGTATGCATGACGCCACCATCTTGCCACGCAGGCATCCAGGGGAAGGAGCTGAAGGGAGAGGTCCGATGCACTTTTCTATTCCACACTTTTGCCTTGTTCCTTAGAGTATTACTGCGTAACGATATGTCACATTTGAGGTTCGTTTGGGATTTCTTCTTCATTACAAAACGCACTGGAACCTAATTGATGTGATATAACGAACTAGTATGATTCGGCCTATAGAGTTAACAGCTCTAGCAGTGTTGCAAGAAACAGCGAAATTGCCACTTAGAAAAGCGGACAGCTAGCTGTCTTCTCCTGGAATCCGGCGTTGCGAGATCTTGGCTCCATGCATACACAACGACCCCGCAGCCACGGTTCAGCGTGTCGTCTCATTCGACGAAAACGATACGACACCCATACTGGCGATGTGCTCTTTGTAATTATAATGTGCGATCTAACCTAAAAGCACAGGCCACCGCCATGGTCCCTACTTGCCATTGCTAAGGGTGACAACGCCGTGAAAATCTGCTCCCGTTGGCTATCCTAAGTACTCCGTATTTTTTATTTTTAAAATCTACACCAAATATACTCTCGTTGCCAAACGCAAGCACCCCGCATTTTGAGGCGTGGAATTCTACTCAAACCTTACGCACTACTTCGAACATCGATTAGGGAGAACGCTAGAGGACATGGCATTTTACACCTATATGGGTTAATTTGTGTTTAGTGCATAGCGTCGAATCCTTGGCCTGAAAAGACGGGTAGAGTGGGTGGCAGCAGCTCTACACCTAATCAGCAGGAACGCTGCATAGGCTCTAGGATTCCGTAGAGCGACGGCAAGGGTCCGTTGTGACTGGGTCTCCGTCCAGAGGCGCAGAATTGGGCCCATCTTCTGTATACACAGGGGTACGCCGTGGACGCCAGAACCAGAACTAAAGCCGGTGGCGCCTATGCCGGTAGGTAGGCCTAGAGACCTCAGGAAGCATGCAGTCTGCCTTGCAACGCGACTGATGTCTGAAGCCGTCTGTCGCCTGGCTACCCGTCCCTTTCAGCGTTTCCTTCGCTTCCTAACTCTGGTCAAATTTTCAGCTTTAAACTTCTCATTGTCTTTGCCGAAAATTTTTGCTCAAACTTCGTATTTCTGTTCGGAACATATTTTGGCGACCTTTGCACTTACATCTCTTCTAAGCAGTCATACAATCAATGCTACTTTGAAATGTTTTACAAAATCTGTAGGGAAGAACACATTTCTTTGTGCTTAGAAACGAAAGAAATTTTAGCGTAAGCGTCCATGTGCCCAATGGTGGGCGAACATGAAATCCCGCGGTAGAAATGACACCGTAGGCTACTCATCACCGCTATGGCTGCTATGATAGCATTTGACACTTGAATCATATGTTTCGTCGCACAAAAAAACGGATATTATATTTCCGACTCCGTGGTCGTGTGCAGTTTGCTTCGTCAGAGCCATACCATCACTGGCAACGAAGAAGTCCCATACGCCTTTGAAATGTATTGCCGCCTCTCATACACAAGTACAAGTACAGGCATTGTTCTCCGAAATATAACCTGATCAGTCGCTTTTTCCTGTAACTTTTTTTCGAATTGCCTTCTGCATTTTTGTTCGCCACCTTATGTTGTCTGTGTATACTCTGAACACATTCCCGTTTTGCAGTTTTCCTTCAGGCGCATTCGCAAATGGCATATTGTATTTATTCTGTTTAAAAAGTGTGTGTACTTTTGGATGTTTTTTTTTTATCCTGGCCCACTTATACATACGCGCTACATGTATCCCGTGCATTACCACCCTCTGGGTGCTGCAGGAAAGGAACAAAATGAACGTCGGTAATCAAAAATAGATATGGACGACGTTGTAGATCACTGGGATGAAAGTACGGCAGAGTTCACTCAAGCTTTGCCCTAAGGGTATGACGCGGTATCGTTAATTGGTTAATGCTTATATATGCAGAATTTGTAATTCTCTGCTTCACATTCATGGATCGCTGAGAGACCTAATACCACCATTGGCGCAGTGGCGCAACAGATGCGCCACTGCCCTGCGATGGCAGGTGCTGCCATCAGTGGTGGCTTGTGAGAGGCAGGCTGCTCTTCCCGAGCAAACTCTTGCGAGCAACCTTTGCCTGAACTGCCAACTGCCACTGTGGGTACTTTTCTCTCCAGCTTGTTGCTAGGTGCTGATGATGTCACAAGATCGCGTGGTTATTGCGGCCCACCTGTCACCTAAGGTCAGGGAGGTCGCGTTGGTCACCTACCCCATTGCATTTTTTTCTCACAGAGCCCACGACGACGCCAACGATACTGAATTTTCTGCAGGACGGGAGGCTTACCGTATCGCGTTGAAATCCTGCATAAAAAAATCCGCGGCGAGGCCGACATGCAGTCAAATGTGACAGGATAAGGTAGGCACTTTCCAACTCTCGGCCAAGCGACGCTCTATGTGGCCAACATATGCTCCTTTCTTGTCAATAAATTTGTTTCTTTGCTCTGCCATCTAAAGGCATCTGATATCTTTTCATCGAGCACTCTGAATTTTCTTCTGGGCGCAATCGTGGGATCCACAAGGAAAATCGGCTTGATGAGCGTAATTTTGTGCATCGCTAATGCTGCAGCAGCTCATAAATATACACGGCCTCTCACTTAAGACTTTACATACTTTTTAAAAATAGGGAATTTAAGTTAGAACTGCGCTTTTTTCGGCTCAGCATTGTCAGTGGTGTAGTACGTGAGAATACAGCTAAGACGTGCTCTCCGCAGGCTGGTTATCTAATATTAAGATAACTTTTTAACTTTTACTGATAGGGTCTTTAATTTGAAGGCTACATCCCGCTAAAATACATCTGCTTCAGAGATGCTTGCAGGCGAAGCAACCTCTCCAGTGTACGTAATTCGCCGAAATAGACAAAATTTGTTGGATCACAGCGCCGAGGGTAATCCCGGTTTCGAAATTCTAAAAACTGATGTTGATATTACTTGTGGTGGGCAACACGACTTTGAATAAATAAGGAGCCTAACGGTAGCAGTTTCAAAGTTAACTATTCAATATTTGTTAACCCGCCTGCTAGTTAGCACGTCTTATCTTGTTTCCGGTGTACTATAGCTCTGACAATATGCCAAAAAACCGCCGTTCTAACTCAAAAGACCTAGTTGTAAAAATTGTGTGAAGTCTTAGGTGAAACAACCTGTATACAAGTCATATTTTGTGCACTATGCGTTATTTGAAAAGTGGCAGAGTTTCTGGGCAGGAAACGCAGCTTTGCGCCTAATGTGCGCTCGCTGAGGGGTATTCCGTTATTTAGTCCAAAAAACAGGCAGATGCGTTGCACGAAACTTAATCCCTAACTTCGATTGAAAACAAGGTTATCCTATTTTCACTCCGAAAAAATTGCAGTCCTTTATGCAGAATTGAGCCTAATTTTGCCAATCAAACATGCAGACAGCACACGTCGTGAAGTATTCTCTGATGTGGTCATTTTACGCTTTTGCAAACTATGATAGTGGCCTCCACGGTGGCAGAGTAGTTATGGCACTCGGCTGCTGACACGAAAGACGCGGGTTGGATCCCGGCTGCGGCGGTAGAAATTCGATGGAGGCGAAATTCTTGAGGCCCGCGTATTGTGCGGCGTCAGTGCACATACGCGGTTGTTGAAATATCCGGAGCCCTTCCCTACGGCGTCCTTTATAGAATGAGTCGCTTTGGGACGTTAAACTATCAAGAACCACACTACAACAGCGCAGAATCGGCTTAGGTAGAAGCGCCGTAAAATAGTGATGATAGGCGGAAGTTACGAAAAACATTGCGTCTTCATTCAGTGAAATAGTATTTTGTAGTACATTCGTACACTTTTGGGAATTACAAAGAAGCTGTCAACACAGGCACTGTGGAGAGTAGAGCAAACGGGGAGGGTTCTCTATGGATCTAAAGACAGATTTAAATGTTACCTTTAAATCAGTCATGTGTGGCACCTGTGTTTTCAATGCAAACTTATTTAGAAGGAGGTTAGAAAAGAGGTTGTCAAGAATAATAGATAGCCAAGCTCTACCAGGTTTCTTTCACTCCTTTCGTCATTTATCTCCACCCCCCCTCCCCACCCCTCCTCCGCCCTCATACATTGTGGCCGTGCATGTAGCTTGAGGGGTCCTGCAGTCCGACCGGTTCATAATAAAGATAACTTTTTCGAGTAGAAATTGGTGAGGATAAACGTAGAAAACATTGCTGCACAACGCAGCATTGTCGGTAACTTGTAGAAGGCTTTTATAAGAGGCGAACCTATGCGGTTGCATATTCAAAACCACACCCGGTGCGGTATGCCTCCTGACATTACTTAGATTTTGCAATGTGCAGGTGAATATTTGCTACCAGTGGACAAGAAAGCCATCGTGATGTTTGTGTCAAAACGTATAAAATCAAATTGTTTTCTTGGAAAACAGAACTTGAACAGGACACCAATACCTACTTTTTCTAATCACCTAAAGCGACAGCTGTAGGTACCAATTCAGATGCTGCACTAAACCGACGACCGTTTTGAAAGGGCTCCATGCTTTTAATCTCGCGTGCTTGTGATTTGACACTTGTGGCGCAATAGGGACGCGGTGTACCATCGAGCGCAGGTAGGTCACTTGAGTTGCCAGTAGTATGACACCTTGTTACGACGAACCTGCTTCCAAGGCAAAAATTGAACACGCCGCATAAGAGTTTAACCAAGAGGGAGCAAGAGCCACACAAGTGCCATTTCAGACTTAAAAAAAAATTCAAACAAATGCGTTATAAAATGGCATCTGTTCTGCTAGACTCGGGGCTTCTTATATTTTGTAACAACAATAGCGAACATGTCAGTGTGAATGACCGCATGGTTTCTCGAAGGTTCGCAATGACGTTTTCAACAAAATGAAGAAACCAAAACATTCGCATGCGTCTACAGCTGGCTCTTCCAAAACGGCGCTCACTGAGGAATTTTTCTTCCTTCAAGTGGGAGACAAATATATGCTGAATGCCTGCGTTTGAAATGCTAGATTATCTACAATTCTCCTTTCTCGTAAGGGCAAACTGACCGTTCTGACTCTGTGGATGACTTTTAAAAGGGTTGTTTATTGGTTGTTTATTTTGGTTTTATGACAGGGGAAGCTGCAGATGTGAGTGCTTTGTCCCATGTGGCGACTTAGAATGAGATGAGAAACTGAAGTTGTGCGCAGCCTCTTCGGTGGCCCACGTAGGAGTAGGGTCTGATGGCGAGGATGAAAGGACCCGGCAGAGGAGAGAATTCTGGCTGGCAGAAGAAGAGGGGAAACAGATGACCTCGCAGACCACAAAGCGCGCCTCCCATTATTACACGAGCGACAGTATCCATTAGCACGAAGAAGTCAGAACAAGGCGACGTGATGGTGGAGAGGAAGGGGATACCCATATTCGCGAACTTCTAGCGAATGTTGCCTTGAATCAGGCAATAGTAACGTCGCCGGCTGAGGAGTGAACGTAGCCGTGTGAGAGGCTCCAGTTCCAGTCGAATCATCTGAGGGAATATTACTGGATTTGATGGCCACTGCAATGACGGCAGGTGCTCGCGCGATAAAGCAGCTGCCGTGTTTGAATAAGCATTTTAAGCAATCATTCCGCAGAAGCATTCAGAGACAGCTACAGTACGTAAACGCAAAGGGTGATGGCATGGGATACAAATCTGCTCAGACTCGCTCACACTACAGCGTCGTCTTGTTTGACGTGACTACTTGGTCACTTCATCGTCCGTTGAAGCGCCATAGGGCCATTACGCAATACCATTGTTAGCCAGCGTTTAGAACTATCGGATCGATGTGAACATAGGTGAGAACAATGAAAGGAAACATCTTGGGCAACTTCTGCCTGAAACAAAAAGAAGTCGGCGGTCTTGGCAGCAATAATTTTTAGCGTGATTGGTCGACGAGGATAACGGTCATTGCTCTAAGACACACTAAATTTTAACTGCACCCTCATTTTTCCTACTAAGAAATTTTACGAAGAAATCTCTAACGTCGTGTCAACGTTTTGTAGCGGCTACCATTATTTCAAACACACCTCATTGTTCCTGGCTTTAGCAAGCAAAATAGCAACGCGTGTGTCAGTGGCTTCGAGCTAAGAGCATGAGAAAACAATCATAGCAAACCTTTGCGCGAATAACCCCTGGAATTATTCGCTAATTTCTTTTAAGGAAATGCTAGGAAGCAAGCGCGCACAGTAGTGAGGCGATTTTTTCAAGGACATATCGGAATTTGTCTCCAAGTTTTCTCGCATTCTACGAGGGCTTTAACAAACCTCATACATAGCCTTCATAGAATAATCGAGAGCATTCGACTCCGTCAAGACGTCAGCAGTCATGCAGTCATTGGGGATGCTGGGTGTAGATCAGCCATATATAAAAATACTGGCAGATGTCTATAACGGCCGCATAGCCACCATAGTGCTCTAGTCAGCAAAAAAATTCCAGTAGAGAAGGGGGTCAGGACGGGAGACACAATCTCGCCAATGCTATTCACCGCCTGTTTAGACGAGGCATTTAAAGGCCTGAATGGGGAACAGTTGGGGATAAAGGTACAATGGAGGGTACCTTAGTAATCTGCGATTCACTGATAACATTGCCTTGATAGGTCACTCAGGACGTGAACTGGAAAGCATGGTCAGTAAGTTAGACAGGCAGAGCAGAACGTTGGATCTAAAAAAATTCGAGGGGGCACTTTGGTGATCTAAAGTGCGATGAGGTGAAAGCCTCTCCTGCAAAGCTCTCCAGCGTCCTTACACTAGACAAGGAGAACTGCATATGCGTTGGCAGGAAGTCAGTGTAGCATAGAAGAAAATTTTTCTTTAGCATCCTCTGCCAAACATCCCAAAAGAAAATCGCGTCTTTGCAGTCTATAAAACAATATTCAATTTTTTTAGGCACATTGCACAAGCGGCAGTTAACCGAAGACAAAGACAATCGAGCCACGTGCTGACAGGTAGAGTTTCGGCGTGTAATTTATAGAAAAATGTATTGGTGCAAGGAGAAGTTAGCATTTTACGCACTCTTTAAAAAATCATGACCCATGAGCCCAAAGTAAGCAGAACGATACAGTAGGGGCGGGAAGAGCGCCGTTATCAAATCCCTGTGCAGATTTTTGCTCGAAACAGAATATAAGTACTCATTTCAAAACCAAATTGTCAAAAAACCCATGGAGGCATAAACTTCCTGTATGAAGCTTAGTAAACGGGGTCGTTAGTAAAATTGGAAGAAACTACTAAGTTCGGAAGTAGAGCCATGAAGTTAACCTGCAAGTATGCCCTATTAATCGGATGGGAACAATCACGAAAAAAGAAGAAACAGTCTCACATACGCGTGCTCAAAGCCCAGTCCTCCTGCACAAACAGACCTGGAATGGATATCACGGCGCATGGGCTCAAAGTTGTAAGCCCAAATAAACGTCGCATATATACGGTGGAAACGGTGTATGTATTGTCTAGCGCAGTGAAGAGCCTGGAGTACGTAATCAATTCTTGTTGCCAGAAAGGTGTTGAAAGCTGGGGTCGGCCAAAAATTGAAAGCCGATGCGGGACAAACGTCTGAACAAAACGCTCAGCGGCTGGAACTCGCTCGCTCCAGTAATGCGCACTTGATTTGAGGGAATGAAGTGGAGCACCCAGATAATTAGGAGGCACACAAGACCATTCTATTCCAGCGTACAGGGGCGGAGTTGCGCCCCATGAACCAAACCATAGGCCAGAACATTTGGATCGATGCATTTGAGCACCAGAAACGATGCCACATTGACCTATCGTGGACAACACATCATGAGTGCTAGGCTTGTCAATGCAGAAAAACGCAACATAATCAGCATATGCTAGTAATTTAATTTCATTACCCAAAACAAGAAACTCATGGATGTTATTGTTACGCGGAACACTCAAACAAAGCGGTTCCAGGCAGAGAACAAAAAGCAGAGGAGATATCGGACAGCCTTGCTTCGCAGAAGAGCGGATTGGCACGGGGTTCAGTAGGTAGCCATTAATATTTAATGTGGTTGAGCAGTTGCTGTAGCAAAGTTGCACCCCCTTACGTACGTACAGCGTTCGTCCGTGTTTTTTGCGTGTTCCTTGTACGTGTGTTTGTGCTTCTTCGCTGCAATATGAATAAAAAAAGTAGACCCCACATTTGCTCGCTCTAGAAGTGAAAACAGAAATCAATGGCGAACACGGTCAAATGCTTTCCCAAGGTCGATCTGAAGCAGAGAAAGCTGCTCATGAGAGTTGGAGGAATATTCAAGAAAGTTACGCGCAATGTGAACATTACTTAGAATGGAGTGGCATCTCAAACCGCACGTCTGGTAAGATCTAATGAGTACCGACATTGTGAACTGCAGGCGATTAGACAAGACTTTAGCAAAAATTTTTTAATCCACGTTTGCCAGTGTAGTGGGCCTATAGCCTTCTACGAAGCGCAGTTTTCTTTCATCAGTAGTTTTCGGAATTACCACGCTGTGGCTTTTTGTAAAACACTGAGGAAGGGCTCCTATACCGAACCCCACCGTAAAGACCCGCAGCAGGACAGGAGTGAGAATAGATTTAAAAGGCTTGTAAAATTCGCCTGATATTCCGCCAGGACCAGGCATCTTTGAGACTGGTAACTGATTAATTGCATGTTCTACCTGTTCCTTCGTGAAAGAGCCGCTAATTCCTAAATTCCTTAATTCCTACAGTGTGCGCTACCTTGTTGTTTTACAACCTGACTCTAAACCCTAGATATGATTCTTCTGACGGAACATCACAGCCTTCGGAAAACGCGCATGCAAGACCGCAACGTTGAAGCTGTTGTTTCGGCCAGAATTCATTTTAGTAGAATGTTGCTGCAGGGAACGGGCATTTAAAAGAATTGGACGTTTTGCCGGATTGGTTTCCTCTCTTCATTCCCTGTATGTCCTTGCCGGCCTTCTAGTTCTGTTATCTTTTCTATCATGTTTGTGCCACGTAGCGCCTACCTAGGTGCTCTGCAAATAGTTTTTTGTGTGTATACACACACACATATGTATATATTTCCTTTCTCTACATAACCATGCAGAACAAGTATTATGAAAAAAAAAATAGTCGCGTAGCATAATGGTAGGCACGCTCGGCAATGGAACTGAAGGATGGTGGTTCGATTCTCACCGTGCACTTGATTTTAGGATTTTTTTGCTTATCGAGTGGCACATCAGCGCACAGATGCGACGCACAGATCCCGCGCACAGATTTTGCTCCATAAGTCTGGAAAGGCTATCACGTTCTTGGTTAAAGACTAGTTAGTCATGATTTGGGACTAGTCATGACTAGTTACGACTTTTACTTCAGATGTAACGGCCGGACTGACAGGGTCATGGCCATCGGTATGGCTTTCGCCTCAAAATATACACGCATAAAACCAAATTTATATGAAACAGTCTCGTCTGGCAACAGCAGTTTACAGTTGGTAGTGAGGTGCTGGAAGTGACAAGGGTATACGTCTACTTAGCGCAGGTAGTGACCGCTGATCCGGATCATCAGAGGGAAATAACTGGAAGAATAACAATGGGGTGGAGCTTATATGGGAGGTTCTCTCAGATCATAAATGGCTCTTTACTAATATCCCTCAAGAGAAGACTATACAACAGCTGTATCATACCGGTACTCAATTACGGAGCAGAAATTGGGAGGGTAACGACAAAAATTCCGCTTATGTTAAGGACAACGCAGCAAGCTGCGGAAAGAAACATCATTGGTGTGATGTGTCGAGACCCCGGAGGAGTACTGAGTGGATCAGGGATAACATCAGTTATGGATATCCTATTCGAAATCAAGTGGAAGAAGAGGTCTTGGGCAGGGCATGTAAGGCGAAGGAGAGATAACCGATCGTCGTTAAGCGGAACAGACTGGACTCGAAGGGAGGGTAAGCGTAAAAGGGCGAGCGAGAATCCTGAGAGATTCAGAAGTTTGCGAAGATAGGGTGGCCGCAGTTGGCACAGAAAAGTCTTAATTAGGGAGGTATGAGAAAGGCCTTCGCCCTGCAGTGAGCTTAGTCAGGCAGATGATGATGATGGTCAGATTTGTGTCAGATGTCTGCTTTTTGGTGGCGTTTTTGCACAGCGGAGGGACCTCCTGTGATCCCTGCTCGACTCACGTATTCACTTCGTTGCTTTGCTACTTGTAGCACTGCATGGTCGCGGCCCCACAAAGGAGCCCAAAGCTAATCATATGCTTTCTTGCATGGTCGCACAATCAGTGTATCTAATACTTCGCTGCGCCGCCGCTGCTGGCTCATTCGTTGTCAGCGTAGGAACTTCAGGTTTTCCCCTCGCCGCAGTTATATATCTGTACATCTGCCCAAGCCTTGCATTTAGAATAAGGCAGCTTCCTGCCGTTAGCTTGTAAGCCAGCGTACCGCTTGGGGGCCCCACACTTGGATAATGCGGACTGTGCATGATTGAACGATGGATCTTGTGGGCTGAAAAATTTAATGTTGTTATATCCACAGCTACGGGAGAGGCATCGAAAGCATTGTTGACAGAATTCTGCTAGTGATGTTAAGCATATAACTGCCAGTATGGTGGGCATTATTTTTTTTTCAGAAAGGCCGAGCAAATGTGTCAAGGGGAGGGGGAGGAATGAGGCTGCTCTTTCAAGTGCGCGCAGAAGGAAAATAGTTCTTGATGAAAGAGCAGAAATTTGAGCCGGGGCATTTAGCCCGGTAAAATGTTACATTGCAAAGGGGACACATACCACGAAAGAGTAGCAGGAATGAGCGTGCGATAACACCGAAACAACAATAAACGTTTTGATGCGAGTTTAAACGTTAGAACAGACATTTAAAGGGGGTATTCAAATATAACAAGAAATGCATTAGAAAAAAGCAATGGCCTGATGTTAGGTCCACAAAGTTCAGTGCAATGTGTTTTTACAAAGCTCGGGGACAGAACTTGAACGGAAGCCGGACGCAAATTGTTCGCCTGCAGTTTTCAGTGGAAAAGAGACTGCAACCATTAATGTCGAAGAAAAAGGTACTGTATACAATGATGGAACGACCAAAATACGAAACTTGTCTTGCATCTGCGCAGCACGCATGACCTTCAGAAATTTTCTTTCTAGTTGGAAGTGCTTCAGTGTCGTCTAGAAGTCTTCTGGCGATGCTGAAATAACTAACTTTGGTCGAAGAAGGCGTTTCTGTAGAACTCAGAAAGACAATTAAGATATGTTATAACGAAAGAGAACGTTCTTAGCATGTGCGTCAGCTCTTTTATCGCCCTGAAAGCAAGAGAACACACATTGCTAAAAAATACCTGATGAAGAGCAAATTAGCCTCTCTAATCTAACGAGATGTTTTCGTCTGTTAGATGTTTTTGTTTGCCATATCGGGAATGCGCATGCATTCACCGTCTTCGGGCTATATACAGGGTGTCCACGCCAACTTTAGCCAAGGGTTAAAGAATAAAATATTTGAGGTAGACCAGAGAAACCTCTTACTTACATCTACCAACCGGCTTGCAATTAATTAATTAGCAATTAAGATAATTTTTCTAAATGCGTAAATATTGACTTTAGAGAGAAAATGTGACTACAAAAGTTGGAGAGCACCTTCAGAAACCCCCATTCCATTTATTTGCGGTAAAGAAAACCTCACGTGTATCTTTTTTCCTAGCTTCAAAGAAAGCCCGCGAAATACAAAAAAAGGCACGTGACTACCACATTCGCGCTCCAAGATTGTGCTGCTCGCAAACGTGGCTTGAGTGAACGAAACTAGCTACTGGCAAGGCGCGACAACATCAATGCGCCGGCAGGCCGATATGTCAAAGGTGGTTGCGGCCGCCGCGCGAGCCAGTCTGCAAGCGTGACGGTGCAAGTTGCAGCGAACGCGCTGGGCATTGGGAGCTATGAAATGGCCAAAGGTGACAAACACAAATGCGACAAGTCTTTATTCGCCACTGAGAGGCAAATGAAGATAAGTAAGTTCGCTGCAACTTGCACCGTCACGCTTGCAGACTGGCTCCCGCGGGCGCCGCAACCACTGTCGACATATCGGCCTGCCGGCGCATTGAGGCCGTCGCGCCTTGCCAGAAGCTGATTTCGTGCACTCAAGTCACGTTCGAGAGCAGCACAATCGTGGCGCGCGAATGCGCTAGTCACGTGACTTTTTTGTATTTCGCGGGCTGTCTTTGAAGCTCGGAAAAAAGATACACGTGAGGTTTTCTTTACCGCAAATAAATGGAATGGGGGTTTTTGAAGGTGCTCTCCAACTTTTGTATTCACATTTTCTCTCTAAAGTCAATATTTACGCATTTAGAAAAAATATCGTAATTGCTAATTAATTAATTGCAAAATAAAAAAATCGTCTATGATGCGCAAGCCGGTTGCTAGGTGTATGTAAGTGGTTTTCCCGGCCCACCTCAAATATTTATTTTTTAACCCTTGGCTAAAGTTAGCGTGGACACTCTGAATATGCAGATTGTGGCCTTCAATAAGCACATAAGGAGCCAGCGCTCCTCCTGGCCGTCTTTCTCTTTTGTTTGTGTTAACTTTAGCGCTGTTTTTAGCTTTTGTTAGACAACGTTCCTAGCAGCAACGTCCTCGACCTCACTTTGAAGCACTCGGCGCTTATATGCTGCAGGAAACTGCCTTGCTTGGGGTTGTCATTGCATCACCGAAATGAGTGAATGGAACCTAGGAATAACCCCCCCCCCCCCCTCCGGTGGCTCAGTAATTATGTCGCTCGTCTACCGAGCCTGAGTACCCGGGCTCGAACCCGACCACGACGGCCGTGTTTCGATGGAGGCGGAACGCAAAATGCGAATGGTCTAACATAAATGGCTATATAGACAGTTACCACTCTCGATGCAGATATTAGAGAGAATATATGCTGGATTTCTTAATTTCAACAATTACCTTTGCTTACAGACAATGTCTTTGAGGACAAGTAAGAGTCAAGGTCTTGTATGTACGCAATGATGTGTGTCTTCATCAGTCAGTAGCTTCTCCAAACTACGTTGCTTTAGCTTTCGTGTAATGAGGTGCCAAAGGGGTCGTTCATGTGGCTCAGAAATTTTTATATTCCAGAAGAATGGCGAAGCCTTGCAAAATTCTGCACTCAGCATTACGTTAAAGCGTCAGCTGTTGACTTGCTGAACGCCTTCGCGGCAAGGGAGACTTCCATGGGCTGGATTTTTTACATTTAACATGCGACCGACTCAAATCGTTTGGTAAATAAAACTCTTCTGTATATTGAAGGTCACATAGGTCCTCAATATGTTCCCAATTAACCTCTCTCTCCTCTTGATTTGGGATATTTTTTCACAAATTGTGCTGCGCAGGAGATTGAACATGTGGCATGCATCCAGCGTTGTAAATAGCACTTGTTTTGTAACTGAATGCAAGAAAGATCTATCCAGCTTAGTGAGATCAAGCTTTATAGTTTTGCTGGTGCAATGGCATGTGAGGTTCAAGACATATCCTTTATATTTTTAGGGAATAGAGAGAGAGCCTGCAAACTGATGCTGCTCGTTTGCTCTTCTGCAAGTGCACGAAATAAAAAATGACCACTCGGTAATTTTTCTTGCATCTATTGCAGGGAGCATTGGAATGAATTCTCTTCTACCAATTTTATTTGCGCCCGCGCGCCCGCCCGCCCCCCCCCCCCCCCCCACACACACACACACACGCACGCACGCACGCACGCACGCACACACACACACACACACACACTGCGGTCTTCGTTCCAGACCTTACCGGGGTGGGTACGTGTACATAGATACACGCACATAAAGGCAAAACAATATCCGTAAATAATTAAGGCGAAAATCTTTAATGGCTCATAGTGTCGTTACCAAGACGTGTTAGCAAATTTGTCCGCGTTTCAGATCGGTCGAAATGGTCGTGACGCCACTGCGCGCGAATTTGGATGGGTGTGCAGCAAAATATGTGAGAGAATTAGTGCGCAATTTCCTTTCCTCAAATACAATTTTCGACAGGTGTCCACCGAGATATGTGAGACAGTAACTGTGTGATTTCCTTTCCTCAAATACAATTTTCATTTTCTTCATTACGGCCCCTCTTCCTCTTTATTCTTTCACTCCACTTCCTGCCTTCTTGTGCGGTGCGGTTCAGGTGTCCACCGAGATGACAGAGAATTGGTTTGGTTTGGTTTATGGGGTTTAACGTCCCAAAGCGACTAAGGCTATGAGGGACGCCGTAGTGGAGGGCTCCGGAAATTTGGACGTCCTGGGGTAGCCATTCCTTTCCTCAAAAAGTGTTGCGTTAAAGAACAAGGCATCGCGCCGGATGGTGGCATTCCGTGGCATTAACTGGGTGTTAATGCACTACCAGAATGTGAAGTGAAGAATCGCGTAGCAGAATGCAGCATTCAGGCTTTCGCCTTTCACCACTTTAGCGGTTAAAGTTCTTGTAATTTTTTCAGGTGCTCTTCAAGTGATCTTAACGACTTCTGCATGACTGCATCAGTAGTAAGGTTAGCCCAGTCAACTATAGCTCATGGAAAGTAGAGTACTTAAAGGAAATAATGCCTGAAGTTAGGTGGATTATTTTTGTGTCATGGTGCTGTTTTTTTGTATAACCTGTTGAGAAAGTGAAAATACCAGCTGGATCAATATTGTAGTGCCCTCTTATCAAAAAGACCTTCAGCCCGCATATGCGATCCCTCTTACTTATGGACGCGAAGCCACAATGTTCAAGCAGTTCAGTGAATCAATCACGCCCGTACTTGTTTAAAATAAATATTACTGCGTTTCGTTGGATCCGTTCGTCTTTGTTAATATTTGATGCGGTGAACTGGAGCCATGTTATGCTGTTCCATGTTATAACGTGTTATACTATGTAGCGCTTGTTATTCATTATGTCCTATGTTATGACGGCATGTTACATTGTTGGACGGATTGTGGTTGTGTATGCAATTAATCGTACAGGTTGGGCAGCTGATTTTAGAGATTGTCTGAGAAAAAACAATTTACGGAGGGCATTAGCTGAGCCAGTTTCGATCTGTTTCGTCCATAAAAAATTGTTGGTGATCCAGAGACCGAAAAAAGCCATCAGTTACCTTTATTTTGACATCTAAGCACGCGGGCTCAATAGTTGCATTGCTGAGCCTGTCTTCTCTGCCGCCATTTGACGAATCAGCGGATCATTTAGATCATTCGGTGATTTCGATAATTTCGAGCGTTGAAATGCTTCGATCAATAAGGATATGATTTTTTGTCAAGTCATCAGCCATGTCCTGTAGATGAGCAGCTTTGCGTGCAAGCTGGCTTCGGGACTGTAATAAAATTTTACTTCCTTCTTCCTTGCTGCCTGCTTATTCTTTTTTATTTTCTCTTATTTCGCAAACTTTCGATATTGGCATTACTTGCGTTCGCTGTATACTACAGGAAATCATGTAAAGTGTTTCCGTGCAGGAACCGGATAAGGCTCCTGCTCTTAATGTTGTCGGTCTTCTACTTGGAGATATCCGCCTCTCTTGTTGTCGTTGCTCCCAATTCTTGCAAAATTCATGGTCCTGAAGCCCTTGTCCCTGCACAAGTCCACAGCTGGTGGAGAGCATCCATCTTTGCAGCCGGTGTCAAACACCTCGGGCAGGTGGTAGGCCCTGCGTCTTCTTCAGAGCCCCATTGGCACGTGGCCGACAGTCTTGTCTTGAAGCAGATCATGCACTGCGTTTATGACCTGTAGTGGAATGTCCATACGTTTCATGTTGTCAAGCATCCTGGCATGTAAGACGCTGTCGTATGCCTACGCCATGTCTGTAGCCACCATAATGTGTCCAAGGTGGCTATGAGGCGGCACATCTATGACTTCTTCAGCCAGTATAGCCAACCCGGTTTTTCCTCCAAGGCTTGTACGGAACCATATTTGTCGGGCATGGTATTTTTGTTCATTTTCCAACCACTGTGATGGGCGCGTGGCAATAATCTTGTTCATAAACATTGCAAATTATGGGCGTTAACGATATAGGTGGCAAAGATTGTAGGCTTGTTAGAGGTTTCGCACCTTTGGTATTGGGACCCCCACCGAGTGTTACAACTCGAGTGGAATTTCTCCTCCTTTCCATACCTCGTTCGTTACTTCCAATAGGCTGCCGAGCGCGTCTCCTTCTCAGTTCTTGAAAGCTTCATAAGGTACTCTGTCATGTCCAGGTGTAGTTTTGGCACTCGCTTCTTCGATAGCAGATAAATATCTCTAATTTGATAAATGGTGATGTAGTCACCGTTACGTCAACCGCGTCCTTTGTCATTGGACGAGGCGGATACTGCACATGATTCAGGAACAAAAGGGCTTAAGCCTGATCTACAAACTCTTTTTTGCAAATTGGCCCCGATGGCCCTGGGTGTCGTTCATGAGCCTAAACATCAGCACCAATCGTTCCACCTCTTATCAGCCAGCTGCTTTTCATGACGGCCTGTTTGCGCCATCGCTCTGTTCTCTTCAGTTTTCCTTTGCACATCTTGAGGATGTCGAGGAGCTTGTGTCTCCGCCTGCTTTCGGCGTGCCCAAAGTTGCAGAAGGTGGAGGTCGGGAGTTGGCTGATCTTCGTTCGCTCTCGTCGTAGTCGTAGTGACAGGCAATGGTCGTAGAGGCAGGCAAGGCAGGCATGCAGACACAGGCAAGCACAGGCAGGCACAGGCAGTCAAAGGCAGGTACAGGCAGACAGACAAAGACTGGAACAGACAGGCACAGGCCGGCACAGGCAGGTACGGGCCGGCAGGCACAGGCAGGCAGACAGACAACTTCCAAATGCTGGGAATGACCACTATATGTGCTGGCGCACTAAAAGCACGCAATAGCACGTAGCGCGTGGGGGCAATAAACGAACTGAACGTCGAGAGAAGGCACTAGGAAAGAGGCGGCCGCATTATTCTATGGTTGAAGTCATTTTAGTTCGTTGGGGACCTTCAACAAACGCGGGCGCCGCAGCGCCTACAAGAGAAAGGCTAGTGCGGAGAGCTGGAAAGCGGAGCCGAAAGTGTGCACTAGTCAAAGGATCACGTCCGCGAGCGCAAATCGATGGCAATTCCAAAGCGGTGATAAAAGTAAGGCAAAATATTTACAATGCAACAACAGTAAAATATTAAAAAATTATCAGTGAGCCATAAAACCTGACAAAGTTACATTGCAAGACCATTCGATTCCAGCGTACTGGGGCGGAGTTGTGCCCTATGAACCAAACCATAAGCCAGAACTTTTGGAGTGATTCATTTGAACACTAGAAACGATGCCAAACCGATCTACCGTGGAGAACACAACATTAGTGCTGGGCTTGTCAGCGGAGAAAAACGCAAAATCATCAGGGAACCCATGGATGTCATTGTTACGCAAAACACTCAAACAAAGCGGTTCCAGGATCAGTAGCGTACCCGCTCGCCGCAGTTATGTGTCTGTACAGCCGGCCAAATCTTTAGCTGCCCCCGTGACAGCAATGTTTCCCGTGCTTCTGCAGCTTATGACACAGCAAACTTGTGAAAATATCAAATCTAAGCACGTGGTCACAAGACCCGGGCTAAATATTGAGCTTTCCGCAAGTTTGCTTCGTCGTAAAGCACAGGAACGGAGAAAAAGCGGCGCTCGAGCACGCCAGCTAAAGATTTGGCCGGCTGTACATCTGCCCAAGCATTGCATTTAGAATAAGGCAGCGTCCTGGGGTTAGTTTGCAAGCCAGCGCCCCGCTTGGGTGCCCCACACTTGGATAATGCGGATCGTGCATGGTTGAACAAAGGGTCTCTTGCGCTGAAAAAAATTAATGTTGTTTTATCCCCAGCTATGGGACAGGCAGCGAAGGCATTGGTGAGAGATTTCTGCGAATGATGTTAAGCATATAATTGCCACTATGGTAGGCAATATTTCTTTTCATGAAAGTCAAGGAAATCTGTCAAGAGGACGATGACGAATGAATGAATGAATGAAAAACTTTATTGTACAACAAGTGTTCTTTATCGAAGAGTAGGTGGAGCCCTCAGTCCAGGGCCCCAGCGGCCTTTGCAGTCTTCAGGAATGAGGCTGCTCTTTCAAGTGCGCGTCGAAGGAAAATAGTTATTGATGCAAGAGCAGAAATTTCAGCCGGAGCATTTAACCCGGTGAAATGTTACATTGCAAAGAGGACACATACCGCACGAAAGTAGGAGCAATGAGCGTGCGATAACACTGAAACCACAATAAACGTTTTTGTGAGTTTAAGCCTTAAAACAGACATTTAAAGGGGGTATTCAAATATAACAAGAAATGCATTAGAAAAAAGCAATGGCCTGACGTTAGGTCCACAAAGTTCAGTGCAATATGTTTTTACAAAGCGCGGGAATAGAACTTGAACGAAAGCCGAACGCAAACTGTTCGCCTGCAATTTTCGGTGGAAAAGAGACTTGAATCATTAATGCCGAAGAAAAAGGTACCGTATGCAAAGATGGAATGACCAAAATACGAAACTTCTCTTGCATCTGCGCAGTACGCATGACCTTCAGAAATTTTCTTTCTAGTTGGAAGTGCTTCATTGTCATCTAGAAGTCTTCTAGCGATACTGAAGTAAATCACTTCGGTCGAAGAAGGTGTTTGTGTAGAACTCACAAAGACAATTAAGATATGTTATAACGAAAGAACGTTCTTAGCATGTGCGTCAGCTCATTTAGTTTCCTGCGAGCAAGTGAACACAGATTGCTAAAAAATACCCGATGAAGAGTAATTTGCCCTCTCTAATCTAAAGAGATGCTTTCGTCTGTTAGGTGATTTTGTTTGCCATATCGAGAATGCGCATGCGTTCACCATCTTCGGGCTGTATATTTGCAGCATGTGGTCTTCAATAAACACATATCGAGTCAGCTCCCGACCTGGCCGTCTTTCTCTGTGGTTTGTGTAAACTTTCGTGCTGTTCTTAACTTTCTTTAGACAACGTTCCTAGCAGCAACATCCTTGACCTCACTTTGAAGCACTGGGCCTTTATATGCTGCAGGAAACAGCCTTGCTCTGGGGTTGTCATTGCATCAACGAAATGAAGAATGGAACCTAAGAATAAATCACCGCGGTGGCTCAGTGGTCATGTCGCTCGTCTACCGTGCTTGAGTACCCGGGTTCGAACCCGACCATGGCGGCCGTGTTTCGATGGAGGCGGAACGCAAAATGCTAATGGTCTATCATAAATGGTTATATAGACAGATACCGCTCTCGATACAGATATTAGATATAATATATGCTGGTTTTCTTAATTTCAAGAATTACCTTCTCTTCTACAGACAATGTCTTTGAGGTGAAGTAAGAGTCAAGGTCTTGCATGTATGTAATGAGGTGTGTTTTCATCAGTCAGTAGCTTATTCCAACCTACGTTGCTTTAGCTTTCGTGCAATGAGGTGCCAAAGGCGTCCTTCAGGTGGCTCAGAAATTTTTATATTCCAGAAGAATGGCGAATGCTTGCAAGTTTCTGCACTGTACATTACGCCAAAGCGTCAGCTATTGACCTGCTGAACACCTTCGCGGCAAGGGAGACTTCCAGGGGCTGGATTTTTCATTTAACATGCGATAGCCTCAAATCATTGGTTAACTCTTCTGTATACTGAAGTTCACTTAGGTCCTCAATATGTTGACAATTAACTTCTCCCTCCTCTTCATCTGGGATATTTTCGTCACAAACTGTGCTGCGCAGGAGATTGAACACGTAGCATGAATGCAGCGTTGTAAACAGCACTTGGTTGTAACTGAATGCAAGAAAGATCTACCCAGTTCAATGAGATCGAGCTTTATAGTTTTGCTTGTACAATCGCATGTGAGGTTCAAGACATATCCTCTATATTTTTAGGGAATAGATGGTTTGGTTTGGTTTGGTTTATGTGGTTTAACGTCCCAAAGCGACTAAGGTTATGAGAGACGCCGTAGTGGAGGGCTCCGGAAATTTCGACCACCTGGGGATCTTTAACGTGCACTGACATCGCACAGCACACGGGCCTCTAGAATATCTCCTCCAAAGAAATTCAGCCGCCGCGGCCGGGATCGAACCCGCGTCTTTCGGGTCAGCAGCCGAGCACCGTAACCACTGAGCCACCGCAGCGGCTTTTAGAGAATAGACAGATAGCTTGCAAACTGATGCTGCCCGTTTGCTCTCCTGTAAGCGCTTCAAAAAAAAATTACCACTCGGTAATTTTTCTTGCATCCATTGCTAGCAGCTTTGGAATGAATTCACTTCTACCAATTTTATTTGCACGCACACGCACGCACACACACACACACACACACACACACACACACACACACACACACACACACACACACACACACACACACACACACACACACACACACACACACACACACACACACACACACACACACACGCACGCACACGCGCACACGCACACGCACACGCACTGCGGTCTTTGTTCCAGACCTTACCAGGGTGGGTACATATACATAAATACACGCACATAAAGGCAAAACAATATCCGTAAATTATTAAGCCTAAAGCCTTTAATGGCTCGTACTGTCTGACCAAGACATGCTAGCAAATTCGTCCACGTTTCAGATTGGTCGAAATGGTCGTGACGTCACTGCGAGCGAATTTGGATGGGTGTCCAGCGAAATATGTGAGAGAGTAACTGAGCAATTTCCTTTCCTCCAAGAGAATTTACATTTCCATCATTAGGGGCCCTCTTTCTGTTTCTTCTTTCACTCTACTCCACTTCGTCTCGCATATCTCGGTGGACACCCTAACCTCGTCGTAGGGAAGGGATAAAGGAGGGATTTATGGAAGGAATGGGGAAGTGGTGGTGTTGAAAACATTTATTAGGAAGGGACCGGAGGTATGTTTGGATCATCCCGTAAGAAACCGATTCTTACAAGCACTAGGTGGAGGTCCCTAGTTTGGGACCCGCGTGGCAGTGGTCGCCGCTCGGGCACGCCGAACTAAGGCTTTCTGGACCTGTAAATCGTGGCAGTTAAGCAGGATCGCCTCCAAGTCCTCCCGGGTTGGGTTGGGGATGGGGGGAATGGCCGGGTAAGAGCGGCAGGCCCACACCATGTGATAGGTGTCAGAAGACACCGCTATACTGTGCGTGCAGATGTCGGTAAAGGAGGGGTGAAATTGTTTCCTTATATGGGCTTCTACTAATCATCACAGAATGGCAGGAAACAAGGCATTAGACGTAGCCGCGAGTGCGCTCTCTCACCGGGCTGTTTTCTCCACCCCACCCGATCAGGAACCCGATTTTAATCTGGTCTATACCTTCAAGTATCTTATCTACAATAAAGATAGTCATCGCGTTTACCTTCGGCCATGTAAAAGCCTCAAGAAGGTGGATGAGCGGCTGCTTCTCCGCCCTCTCACCATTACATTGCTATTCCCGGCAGCACTAAAACGAGGAGGTGCCGTAGTGGAAGTGTCCGGAATAATTTCGACCACCTGGGGACCTTTAACGTGCACTGACAGCGCGCAGCACTCGGGTGCTTTTTGCGCTTCGCCTCCATTGAAACGTGGCCGCCGTGGTCATGTTCGAAATTGGTTTCACCTGCTCAGTAGACTAGCGCCTTAACCACTGAAGAACCGCGGCGGGTCGCCCTGGTTGCAAGTTTGGCAGGCGGGGTAGTATTCACCGTCTATGATGTGTGATAGTCTAGAACGGCTAAGGATCGAGTGTGTCTGCAACCTGCGGAGCAGGGTGTTTTGCGCTCGATTTATGTCCGGGTGGGGAGGAGGGTCTCGGCGTCTCGTCTCTATGTGGTGGTTGATGAATTCGTCAAAGGTCAGGGGAGCCTCGGCAAGATCGTCTGGGTCCGTGGGCTGGCCACCTGGTTGATTAGTCTTCGGACTAGTCGGTTGACCCCTTCATTTCCAGAGTTTGCCCCGTGGTCGGGTACCCACACGGGGTTGATCTTATGGTCGGCTGTGCAGCCGCGAAAGATGCGTGCAGCGAGGTGAGCCGATAAAACCTGCCCAGTAAATTTGTATCGCTCTTTTGGAGTCGCTTAGGAGTGTGCGCGTACGTGAGTCCACGATGGCCTGCGCGATGGTGGTTTCTTCTGTCACGCTGGGAGAGTGGGCTCGTACTGTGGCGGTGGTGACGAGAGTGCATTGTGGCGTGGTTTCACATGTAACGTATGTGGCTGCATTTGCCGCGCAGCGTCCACGTATATTGCGTGCTCGTCGGCAAGGTATGTGGCATCCAGTGCTTGGGCTTTGAGCTGGTGGCGCATATCATGGCGTCCAGGTAGCATGTTTTTGGGAACTGGTTTGACGACAAGGCGGCTATGTACTCCTATCGGAAGGGGGGCCGTTGGGTGGACGTCGCCTAGAGGTTCATGTTGAGACGATGAATTATGATCAAGACAGCAAGCTTCCGGGCTAGTTGGTGAAGCATGTTGAACAGAACTCAGCGCTCGCGAACGTCTCTGTGTCCCTTACTTCCTCCCTTGTCCGTTTTTTTTGCGCTGAATGCTGTTTAATAAGATGAATTATGAGCCGGCCGTATTTGGTGCGGGAGAGGCTGTCGATTTTGGAGTTATTGTGTGGCTCTATGAGTTCTGTGAGTGTTCTGTAGATGCCGAGTTGGAGGACATGCTGTTTGCTGGCGTACTGGGTCAGCCCCGGTGCAGCTTTTTATGCTGAATGTATAATGCTGTTCCAAGCTTCCTCGCCCTTCCGGCGAAGGTGATAGTAGGGTAGGAGTAGACTACCCTGCTAAAGAGGAAAGCTTGCGTGAGCTGGGAGAGGTCGTCCTCTTTCATACCTCTGTGGCGGGTGCCGATGCACGGATGAGGCCATTGATCTGATTGGAAGTGGTGCGCAGGCGCTGAATGGCCTCCGAGTTTTGCGTGTTGTTCTGTATTAGCATCCCAAGAAGGCGGATGGTCTGGATCGGTGGTATGGAACGTGTGCCGACTTGGCGCACAATAGGTTCTTGTGGATCGGGGACGGCCAGGCGAACTTGCCTGTCCCTGATGACTAGCGATTCGGGCTTCGTGGGGCAGCATGTGAGCCCGTTCGCCTGTACAAAGGCGTGGACTTCGTCCGTTGCTGTGTGGAGGGAGCTTCGGACTTTCCAGTCGGACCCGTAGTCGGTCCAGAGGGTAATATTATAGGCATATATTGTGTGTTCAATATGAGGTTTCTTTTCCAGAAGTGAAGGGAGGCCTCTAATTGTAGTGTTGAAAAGGAACGGAGACTGGACTGCTCCTTTTTGGCGTTCTTCGGGTGCCTAGGGTATCCTCTCGCTGTGGAGGCCTCCGATGTGAAGTTCTCTTGCACGGTTCTGACGAAGGCCGGTGTTGTAGTTGTACGGTGCAGGTGCCTACATTCATTTGTGAGAGGTTTGCTAGGATAGAAGCATGCGACACGTTTTGGAAAGCCTTGCTGACGTTTAGGCCTATGATGGTTCGTGTAGCTTGGATGGAGCTTGGATCGAGGAAATCGTGTTGGAACTCCCACATAATGTCTTGATGGAAGAAGCCTGTCCTAAAGCCGATAATAGCGGGGGAGAAAACGTCCTCTTGGTTTAAGCGAGTTTGAAGTGTATTGAGTGTTACGTGTTCCATGACCTTTCCCAGGCAGGTCACGGTCGAGATGGGCCGGAGGTTGCCCAGCTCCAGTCGTTTGCGTGGCTTGGGCATGGAAATCTTTTGGACATGATTCCAGGTTCTTAGAAGGTGACCCTCATTCCAGTATTGGTTGAATAGGTCCCGGTGCGCCTTGACGGACTGACTGTCGAGATTACAAAGTAACTGGTTGGTTATGCGGTCGTCACCGGCGGCCGCGGTGATTTTAATGTGGTTACCAGCGGCGCGGACTTCTGCTGCCGTGATGTCGACGTGTTTATTGGGGGTCTGCACATCCATACTGGGCATATACTTTCTTTTTGCTTTCTTCTTTAAACCTAATTTATTACTTCATACTTTTTTTTGACGCTTGAAATTTATACTAAATCTCCTCATTTCGTTTTCCAACATATTCTAGGAGCCTTCTTATTCTTATTTGTTATGGTGGTTTTTTTATGGGATACCATAAATTCTCTATGTCCGTGCACAAACTGTCACGGAAGAATCTTATATTCTGAAGGTTAATTTGCGCCTTGCAAGTTGGAGCTGCGTGTTTCAACGAGTGATAGCTGGCAGAGTGGACAGAGGGTAATCGCCCGTTCCTTTCTTTAGATAAAGGTGGAAGATACCAAAAGGTGGTTGTTAGGAAAGAAACTTGTCACCTGCGAATTTTGATACGCAGAATAGCCAGGCTTGTTCTGTCACCAGTCACGATATGCAGGTGGCAAAGTGTGGGCGGAGAAATCCTCTCCACTTGCATGGCACGTGTGGTCATGCATGGCAGCTCACAGTGGGGTTCTTGTGCTATCGCATTTTCAATGGTAACAATATTTATGTGGCCTTGAAGTCATTACTCTTCCCTTTTCAAGCACAAATCTTGTTTCTCATTTTGAAACATCTACATCTTCTCTTTGCTTCTTCGCCACATTCATTAGTGCCAAATAAATGTGCACTAAAGAGGTTTTTGAGCTCGTATTTTTACCGCGGGAACCCGATCTTCCCGCTCCGAGCATTATTAGAAATTTCGAGAAATTTTCCTTGTAAATCGAATAAACGTCCTGTCTGCCCCCCCCCCCCCCCCCCCCCCCTGTTTTTTTGAAATCTCGTTCGAAACGAGGAGGAGTCAGCCAACGGGTGCAGTACTTTGCAGCCAACCTCGGGGCGGCGGCTTGCTGCTCGGTGCCGGCTGATTGACACGTAGCGATTGGCGAAAGCAAAGAGTCCACGCGTATTTTTGTTTCCGCGGGCCTAATTTTGGACTCTGTAGTCTGCGACTGAACCTATTTATTCACGGAAACCTGAAATCAAAATAAAAGTTAAAGTGAAGTCGCCACACGACTGGCTGAAAGGAACTCCACGCGTTGGAGTTCCTTTGAAAAGAAAAGAAAAGATCAGATTTCTCGATGGCTGATTGCGAAGAAACTTATCACCTAGTTTTAATGTTTTCATGTTTTTATCATGTGGGCGAGATATGGGTTTCTACATATTGCCGTTGCTGCAATAAACTTCTTTCAGTCGACAGTCAGCGCCTGTGTCTCTGTGTTCTCTCTTTTTGGTCCAGTCTACTGCGCTGTTTTTATGCAAATACACGTGGCTACGATGCGTCATTCAAGCTTGGCTCTCACTGACGCCTCGATGACACATGGGGGGGGGGGGGGACTGATGCTTACTAAACGACCTTTGTCGATATTTGCTGGGATTACATTGAGATACACAGTAGAACTGAGCAGCATTTCAAGTCGTTTTTTATTAATTTTCATCTTTGCCAAGTTGTAGAAACATTGCAGCGGGTATAGGCCACTTTGCAGTGATGTCTCGTTTTATCCTTTCGCTTTTCGAACTCTTATGTGTAGAGTTGATGAACGCATTTTAAATTCTCTAAATAACAGAGTACGCACTCATACAAAAATACCTAAGAAAAGGAGCCTTGCATTTTTACTGAAACGCAGAACAGTTCGGGCTGAAGTTAACAGCACAGAACGTAGACAAGGGCCTGAGACGAAGACACAACGAGCGTATTTTCAACAAACTTGCAACACAAGTCTACGAGTGTGCAGGTAGCAAGACACGAAGCCCAGGAGGCTGTGGTTACTTTTCATTCTATCCTTCTTTGCCATATCTTTGTCGTGGCCTCTGCGCTGCACGTTAAAATATTCTAAGGATGGCTGAAGACAGGCGCATGTAGAGGAGGGAGAAATAAAGGGACAATTTGCGCTTGCGGAACCGTTTTAAGAAGCACATGAGGTAGGACTGATATTTTGAGATTGGAATGTTGGTCTCCGACCATACGGAAATGAAGCATATAGAAGGATTCTTCAGGACTACCGACGTAGATGGTAACCTCAAAAGCATGGGATCAGTATAAAGGAGCATAAAAGAGTTTTCAAAAACGTTGACTTTAATAATATCTTTTGTTCCTAGCGGTGACCTATGAATATTTTTACGTGGAAGGAAAAGTTTATCGAAATAGGTGAAGAGACACCACATTTGATTAAAACAAAAGCCAAAAACCCTGTCCCCACCATTTTAATGTATGACCTGCCTAAATATCTCTAGAAAAATGCGGGGTATTTCAGCGAACACTTCAAAAATTTCTTAAAGATAGGATATTCGAAAAAAAAAATGAAACACTTCTGAAGAAAACTGTTAGTTGTGGCGGACATCCTAAAGCGAGAAAGACGTGCTTATTAGTTTGTGGTCCATTAAAATTTACTGAATAGCGTTTTATTTAGCGAAGTTTGGCGGATCTTGTCAATGCCGAGTTTGTAGCCATGGAGACGACAATGGCGTATTAGTTTTAAACGGAAGAAAAAGTATTAGCTAAGCACTTGCAGCGCGATAAATTTTTTTCCCGCACCAAACCAAAACTCAGCGCATGAGGAGCGCCGAACGCTCTGTGCAAACGCTACATCCGCTGGTGGCGTGCTGCAATGACGGCAGATGCCAATTTGAAATGTACGCGCTATTTTCCCCGGCTAGGAAGCTTTGACGCTCAGCTTAGGTAGCGGCCGGCGTTACCTTATCGCCAAATACGCTAGTTTCGTTGAAGGAATAGAGCCGCGCTTCTGTGACAGTGTAGCACATGCAAGACCTCTACACACGCTGAGCACTTGTCGCTTCTGTACCTGCGCCGAACACCCCGAACAGTATTCTAATGCAGAAAGCAGCTATGCACAAAGGGAGGAGAGGTTGGCCCTTTCGCCATCAGCGGCAGCTGATAGGCCAAGCTTGGATATTCGCCTAAGACGGTATTTACTACGATCTGGGCGAACTAGCCGACTAAATTTAAAGGACTAAATGAAAGTTTCTCTGTTTGTGACAGTGCGGAGTTTTGCTTAACGGAGCCAGGGTCGTGACATGCAACTCTCAAGAGATTTTTGTAGCGTGAGCTACATTGGCCACAGTCTCGCAGTTTCCCGTGCTCTCTTGCTCGACCATAGTGCGCATGCGCGAGGAGATTGCGCCGCGTGTATAAATGTGGAGGGATACACAGCTACTGCGCCTTGCATGGAGGAAAAAATTGCTGACGATTACGTTGCTTCCTAATGCGAAATTTGAGCCCCGCACATGAGCTGTTTCAGCTTTTCGATAGATTGAGGCAAAGAATTCGACCAAGACTTGTGTGTACAATTACAGACAACTTGTTATTTGGCCCGCATATTCTTTCCTCAAGAGACACTCCGCTCACAGTTCTTGATTGTCATGAAGGAAGCTTCGTGGTCGGAGAAATATATAAATATATGCTCGAGTTGCTGCAACAATGCCTGGTTCTCAAAGAAGAGGTCTATGCAATTATTTCGCGAGGTTGTCACCGCCGTGGGAGGCGTCGCGAGCGACAGGAATTGGTTGTTCTCCCACATGAGTGGCAAGGAATTCCTGTTTGTTTGTCTTTATATCTACATTAAAATCCCCACCCACCCTTCCATCCTGGCAGGTGGCACTAATGGTTGATCGCGAGAGTTCGCTTACCGTTGTCAGCGCTAACGCATACATGCCACATCTCTTTCTCATCACCCCACGTACCTATAAGCGCGATTCAGGTGTCCACGACCCAGGGAGCCAGTTACGCGCACTTCCTTTTCTTAAAATGACTCGGCGTTGTCAACGCCAACGGCACAGAACACAACTAACGCCGAAGGCCTATGGCTCCAGCGCTGCGTTTCTGGCACAGCATTGTCAATGCCAACGCATGCAGCGCACTTCTGTCGCTACCGTCACACGTAGCTTAAAGCACCATTGAGGCGTCCACTCTTACAAGAAGGCAGTTATGCGCCTTCCCTCTAGCTCAGGTGTCCACCGAAAGGTGTGAGACAGATAGTGCGCCATTTCCTTTCCTCAAAAACCAATTTACCCTTTTTGCCCGCTGATTTCGAAGCTCCTGCTCCATTGGTTTCGCAGCTTAAAGTGCGACTAAGGTGTCCACTGCTGGTTGCAACGGACAACGGCGACGGCGACGCCGCGAAACGCAGAAACGGGCTCCAAAGAGCTGTGCTCTAAAACGCTAACGGCAACGAACACAATGAACGCCGACGGCCTATGACTTGAGCGCCGCGTTTCTGGCACAACCTTGCCAATGCCTGCAGACCAGGGAGCCATTATGCGCACTTGCGTTCCTTAAAATGGTCTGAGTGTAAAACGTTGTCGGCGCCAACGCCAATGAACACAATGAATACCGACGGCCTATAACTTCACCAATGAGGAGAACAAGAAGAGAAACCATAAGAAATAAATGAACACTTCACAATTGATACTGCGCATTGCCTCGTCTTTAATTTAGTCATAGTTACACCTACCGGAATTTCAAGGTTTAACAGGGGGGAAACCAAGCTAGTAACAACAAGCTTAACCAAGGTACACCAATACCTCACGCTGCGTATATCCTGACATAGCAATGCTAAGTCACTGCCATTTTTTGTGGCATCGGCTTGACAGCTGAAATAAATGAAGACACCGTAAATGAAACCTTTTTTGGCATTTAGACTGTGTTTGCTATATGCGAGACGCTGAT
This sequence comes from Amblyomma mixtum, assembly GCF_055824585.1. Lineage (NCBI taxonomy): Eukaryota > Metazoa > Arthropoda > Arachnida > Ixodida > Ixodidae > Amblyomma > Amblyomma mixtum. Next base: position 49,939,946 of record NC_143020.1, read on the forward strand.
CCAGGGTGGTCGTCATGAGAGAGGTGCACTGTGTGCTTGATGGCAATCTTGGAAATCGCGTAGTGCTCGTCAAGCCAAGTGGTGTTTCACACAGGTGCTGCATTTGGAGTGAAATATGTGTATCCAAACAGTTCGTCTGGCGTGCTCTGCACATTGCAATGAAGGAGCGTAGTTGTGTGGGTGCAAATCTGTGGCTGCAGCCCGGTCTTCCCCGTGCCGCGCTCTTATGTTGCTCATGCTTCCTGTTTGAGAAGCATGGGCATAAAACCACTCAAATTTCGTGCCTTAGCTTCAATAAAAATTATATTTGCAGTGATTACTAAAATATAATATTATACCGGTCAGTGTCTCCGGCCTCCGACCATAGTGCAATCGAGTGGGCAGCGCTTTTTCTTAAGTGATGGCGGGACAGAATTCATGCGCGATGAAAACGTTAGCACTTGAAGTATTCTATGTGTCGTACCTTTTGTTACGCCACACAAATGTCAAAGAATCATAGTGTGGTGGCTCAGAGTTACCACGCTGTTTTTCACAAACCACTCGTTTTGCTGTGTTGACACGTCAACCATAATTTGTAGGACTCCACACGTCAGGTGACCCCTTCTGTACGTTTTGAGATATTCTACAGCTGCCTCGAAAGAGAAGTAGAGCGCGCGTATGGATAAGAACTTGCAGTGTAGGGAACTGAAGAAGAGCACTATAAAGAAAAAACTGCTCAACCGACTAGACACAGAAGTCAGAGAGGCCGGATGAGCGCCGTTCGGCAAGAGTCACATTTAACCAACTACTTCACCCTACCTCTCAGCTAAAGCCGACAAGGAGTCAAATAACGAGAGCTCCAAGTATTGAAAAAGAAATTCAGAATTTTAGCTCAATGAGCTGCTAAGTATCTCTAGTTGTCCTATAAAACGAAACACAGCACAAGTCGGTTGTGGGTCGAAATTTTGAAATTTAAGAACATAACGACGACGGATGCCTCGCACCTAACATCCATCTGCAATGTACTTTACCTAGTCTACTTTTAGCCTATTGATCTGTTGAGCGGATACTGTGAGATTGAAGTTCACGACAAAGACCGAGAAAACATGACATTCTTCACGGGAGGCGGCCTATATCGGCAAATTCTCACGCAATTTCATCTGCTGCTAATGCTTACCGGCCGTGGCTTGTACTTACATGACTGGCAATTCGGAGAGACTCTCAGTTTAAAATAAGCGCCGCGTTTTGTTTTTTGTTCGTTTGTCGTTGCCCTGGTGGACCACCAAAAATGTTCAGACATTAGGGCCGCCTGGATAACCCGCCTGATAGAAACACAGCTGTCAGTCAGCATTATTCTGTAATCGATCAGCCATTTTATGTTGCCAAGCCTGCCGGGAAACAATAACTGTTCGAGAAGAATTCACATCATCTGTAGCAGTCACAGACGTCCAAGAAAATCACCGACTGCGTCGTGTTCGGCAGTTAGCGAAGTGAGCGTGGCTGCATTTTTTCGTATGAGGAGCCGGAGGAAGTGTAAATGAACGCTAAAACTCGTTTCTTTCGATTAATAGGATCGTGCAAGCGGTTGATGTTAATTTTAGCTCTTGAAATACGGTAGCTCCACGTGGAAGTAATCGTATGTAAGTGGGTACATGCTCGAGCAGCAACGGATGTGCCATCCACAGCTGTGACGTCGGTCGTGTGAAGCAGAAGAAACTTCCAGGCTTTATTTGTCTAGTTGGCTTTGGCTCATTTTGCTCCGAAGATTTTCTCATGTGTCCTCTTAATTTAACCACGGTTGTGCTTCTATTTAACCGTCCCCCTGTCTTCCTGCTCGCTCTAGATGGCTGCGGTGCCGATCACAGCTGCGCAGAGCTGGGAACCCACCATGACGCCTGCACTTTTTTTTTGCTTTCGCCGACTCCAGCTTTCCTTCCCTAACAGCGCTAATGCTGTGACTGTACCACAATATTTTTTTTATAGGGCAGCCTATCAACGCAGCTCAGCGCAGGCGGACCACGATGCTTTTTCCGGGGACTTCATACCTACGCCTATCCCTGTAAAAAAGAAGATCGATAGGGTGTCCCCTGACTTGCCACAAACGGCGAAGGACGCAGTGCGCAGAGTCCAACTGAAAGAAAAGCGATCGCTGGAGCTGAGACCCCTAGCGGCGAAATCATCCCGAGGGTCGGAGCTCCCCGCCCAGCTGGAGGATCAAAGGTGCGAAGGCAGCAATACATATTGCAGTAATAGGAGCTTGCGAATGTGCAAGTGCGGCTGATGCATTCTCAGGACATCGTAGAGCGTGATGCGCTTTTGGGCCATGACACATCTGCTGTTCACTATAACATTAACTACACATTTTCGACTTCTTTCACTGCACGCATGACCTTGTGGTCTCAGCTTTGTGCCAGCAAGCCAACCGATAGCCTTGGTAGACAGGCTATTGTACGTGATAATTTGTGATGAGCAAATTGGTTTCTTTAGAGGGGGGGTAGTTTTTTCCGGCGTTTATTGGCGGGAGGAGAGGTTGTCATGGTGTGCTGCAAAAGGCCACTTTTGCTTCGCATGTTTTGGGGATCAGCAACAGGGTATGCGTATTTTTAGCTTTTGTGACTAATTGGTGTAATTGGCGTCTTTCTTTGGCCGTGCACATGTGTGGGCATTCGGCATGCATATGAACATGCTGGTAGTTCCCTGGTACAAGTGTGGACCAGCTGAATAGTTTGGTTTGTGAGCCGTTTGGTTTGGTGGGCTTTTCCATGCTAGTATGTATTACGTTTGATGTTCTTGCCTATTTTTACGTTGGCTTGGTTGCTGGCTTCGTTCGTATTGTTCTGAACCTCCTTGGTTTACTTGCCTCAAGCTATATCCTCGCACTTGCTTCACACAGTCGGGATTCCGGGCTCTTTGATGAACTTGCATATTTGCAAAAGTGGTGGCGTGCTCTGAGACAGAGCCGATATTTATTAATGCATGTCTTCGCGGCAGGTAGAGCTTGGTTGAAGACAAAAGAAAACTAATACACCGGAACGATTTCTGTCCTGCGGCTGACAAAACTCTCATGTGTTAGAAAATGGCGTGAGCGCACATCACATTCCGTATGAGCTTTTTCGTCACCTGCGTGTTGGTATTTCTGTACTGGCATTTTTTTTACAGCGGAAAGCTGTAATTGCGAGGTCAAACGCGATGGCCTTCAGCAATCCATGTCCATACCGAAGCCTAACGAGCCTATGTCCTATGTCCATACGGGAGCCTCACATACCCTTAGCTGCTTGTTCATTATTGAGGCTGAATGCTGAGTGGTGGAGGTTGTGTTTTTTTTTTAACTATACCAGACCCGGGACAGCAGGACCAGCTTCAGAGAGCATCAATGACTCGGCATATTCACTGCCGATATCTCGCCATACGTGCGGCGGAACGGCTGACCTCTTGGCTTCGAGGTCAAAGTGAACATCGTCGCTAAGTCAATTCAGTATGTTTAGAGCAGACGAAATCTCCGAAGCAGCTGTCCCTTAACCATGCCCGGAGGGCCGAAGGAGCCTCCGCCAGCTAAACGGGTGGTAACGAATGAACATCGTGCTAAAAAAACTCAACAGCTGCTTGCATGCCCCCTGGGCCACAGTTTTTGCTCTATTTTGTTTTGTGCCAAGCAGGAGCACAGTGTTTGAGTTCTTGGCTTGCGTCCTGAGTAGATTTTTACGCACACCAAAGGACCAAAGACAAAAGTAAATTTCTAAATAGTAAAACGTTTTTGATTTCGTAAAAAAGAATCGACACTTAGGGCTGTGTGTTCCGCCTTCTTTTCGTAATTTGTTTTTTGTTCTCATTACGCAAATCTGCACACATACCAAAGTACTGATCCTGAAGTGAAATTATTTTAATGTCATTCAGATATTTTTAGTTCGAAACTCTACGGGCCGATCATTTGACGTGGTCGACCAGCCAACGAATCTTGGAAGGAACCAAACTTTGGTCTTTATATATAACCTTTATGCACGCGCATTACCCAATAACTGTGAGCCATTCCAAAGCGCGTCAATTCAGACACCACGAGATAGCCTATAGTGTTGAAAGTAAACGTTGGCCCGGGACGTCATGTGGCACGCAGTAGCACTGATATGTCTGTGGAGACTATCTTTCAGTTGGCCAGTACCTAACAGTGTGGAAAAGAATGAATATTTCAAGGCCCTCGAGCAGTCAAAAGCTCGATATCTATAGATGTGACCTTAATTGCAATCTCTCACTCTAGGGGTATATTGTAGCTTCCCTGAAGAAAAAGTTAGGCAAACTAGGACAAGCTATAAATAAAACAATGTGAAAGAATTCAGACTACTATTATTTGAGACTATGAATACTGCTTCAAAATATTTGGCATAGTGGAACCATAATACTACTGCTTGGTTGCCCAGACTAGTTTATGATAGATGTCATATTTCTACTGATGCAATTTTTACCCTAGTCCATGTCTTGATATCTAAATAGCAAATAAAAATTGCCTGCGACACACAGCCGGCTCTGTTCATTACGCACCACACGAACGACACGGCCACTGACTTTCTCCTTCCACTTCTTTTAGGCTTATCTTTGTAGATATTTCTTATTTAGGAGGCAAGAAAACTTTCAGGTCTTTTTCCGATAAGAACAACTAAAGGGTACTATTTAAATGAAGTCTCGCTCGAAAAAAAATTCCTAAAACTATCATGGTAAGCATTTCTTTGAAGACGTCGACCATATTTCGCAGGCTCAGTGAAATAGGTGAAAAGGTGAGTGTATGTTTTTGCATTTAGAGGAAATGGCAAAAAACGCATGCAAATAAATTGTGACGCATGTCATGTACTTTATTTTAATGTGACCTGCCATTTACAATGCATTCTATCATATCATGTCCTCCGAGCTACGGTAAACTGGTATATATACACGATGAATGGTGCGGCTCACCACACTTCTGCACAGCCCACCGGCAAGATGAGTAGGGTTGCCTGTTTGATTGCCTTGACTATTGTGCTCGGCGCGTTACTTCTTGCGGAGAGCCGAAATGATGAGAGTACGTATATTTTTGTGATTTATTTGCTTGAAAGCACCTTATGAGAATAATAAAACGAACTGCAAGTCTAAATTAAGTTTCCACGGCATACTGTGGCAAATGAGCGAATATATAAAAATTTTTGAGTGTTTGCTCCGAGCCTTCTTTCACTGATACTGAATACTAGCATTTCGAAGTTTTATCTGGTGAATATTCTCTGTTGTGCACCTAAGTTATTTCCTAAAAGACTGCAATTCTGGAAGAATAATGGCACTACGAATGTGCACAGAAATTATGCTTCTAAGCGGATTTATGCTATGCTCTCTATGTGACTAACTACTTCAGTATTTCTGTAAAGAAGAAGACGCACGCTCATGGCAAAGAGGAAGATGGCCCTGCGCCTCAGCCGCATTGCTATAGCCACCTATGTCTGTGCTCTAGCTGACTGACCTTGGGATGATTTCACCGCCACTTTCGTCTTCCCAGTTGCTTTCGATAAACCCCCTCTTGCATTTGAATATTTTTAGAAGAGCAACATCACGTACGGAAAAAAGGGCGAAATAATTTGCATCTATGAACTGAGTAACACATGCGAGGGTATTTATAATGCACGAAGCAAGGAGTTATCAAGAGCCGAGACAAATTGAAATTCTAAACAGATGTTTTGCAAGAAAACGTTGGTTTTGCAAAATACCCTTCGAAAGGTACATATTTGCTTCTCGTAATGGGATGCTGAAAAATGGTCTCTTCTTCTTTTCAGGCTGTTCAAGACTAGAAGGCCGTAACTGCAGTTACCCTGCTGGTGAGTATCTTCAGATTTGGGATTATCTCTGAGCGCAATGACAAAAGCTGTATTTGATGGTAAAGAAAAAAATTGGAAGCTTTGAGGCCTCCTTGATTATAAATTTTAAGTACATCTTTCTAAAAATGAGATGCAGTAAATCAAGCCGCATAATTCTAAGGTGCTCATAATGGGTAACCCAGTGACTGATTACGCAATATTTCGAGAACATGCGTTCTCCTGAGCATGAACTTTTGTCCTTAGCAGCGAAATGATTAAGCTATTGGCTAAAAAGACATAATTAGGCACTATAAGCACTCTGCACGCCTTTCAAGCCTAGGCATGACCGAAAGAAATCTTGAACGGTGACCAGAAGATGGTCGATGTGGCCATCGTCGACAGGAAGCAAATGTGGGGCTTCTGAGAATGGGGTTACAGTGGCATCACCTGCGCCACTCGCCAGCTGCATTCAGTGCTTAAAACTCGGTCTTTCCACGTTGTTGGTGTTCGGCCAGTTGACATGTGAAATTTGAGCCCAAGGTCACTTTCCGCTATAATAGATAAAGTGCTATAGAAAAGAAATAGCTACAAATTTTTAACTTCATTAAACACAAGTAAAACTGTATCGGATCCTACTCCTCCACATACCTTTGGCATGATTTCTGCACAGAAGTTGCGTCATGCATTTTCATTTGCCGACGGTGGTGATAATGCACGGTTTTTATATCACCTGAGGAAAATATTGCAGTAAAATTGATATGACTTTCGCCCGTCCACGAATGGAGAGAAATTAGTAGCTTCCTGCAAGTATTTTGGGACTTTTTTTTTAATACAGATGTTAAGGTATGTCTCCAAATTCGAGATTCTGGGTCCAAGCTCTCGTGTTTTGACAATTGTCTGTCTGTGTGTCCGCACGGTGACAGAGTATCCACATCACACCACAACAGTCTATGAGTTCATATTACACAATTAAAAAGGCGTGCTCGCGGAAGCACAAAAGAGAGCGCTTGTGCGCAGAAACTGCCAATAATCCGAAGTGCTGCCTCAGCAGAGAAAAGCAATATAGTTTCGTAGCATTTTAGAGCCATCAAAATTATGTAGAATACAAAAGTTTTGTAATAATAAAAATACCAGAGCAAACCAGAGTGAAATTTTGCCTAATAACGTAAATCTGGTTATCCGCGAACAAATACCATACTTTCCTAATGTCAATCTGCACGAGTTCTGCAGCTGATTCTATGGCCCATGTGCAACAAGCGACGACGTGTCATCCGCGTATTGGTAAAGTATCGAATTTGATCATGCTAAAAAATATTTGAATTCACTGAAGGCTGCCAGGTTCTTACCCCGTGAATTTAGAGAAAAAACGTTTTGTTGGGCCAGCGAAATTGGATCTTTGTTTTTCTAGCAAAATACCATGGTCAACCGTGTCGAAAGCACTTGTTAAGTTAAATATCTTCCAAGGACGATCCAGTTTCTATATGCATGCATAGTAAGTTTATCACAGCCGTCTTAAAAAAGGTCAACAACGCTTTATTCATGCGAAACGTCATAGTGCGTGCCATTATTTACTGCGAATCTATCATAGACTGACACCATACTATGATTTATAATTTTCTCGATTAAAATATTTAACAGCAGGCAATATTGCGAATCCCCCCTCTACCGAATCCCCCTCCCCCGTTATCGATGGGCTGTATTACAGATATCTTCACGCCTGGTGGTATATATATTGTTAAATTGTTAAAAGGCAATATATTGTTAAAAGGCAACGAGTCAGATTATAGAAAAGCACTATTTTAAGTTAGCGGTAGTCACTTATTTAAGCACGTAATTTAATCTTATCATATCCTGGAGGTCTCCTCAGTCGGAGGACATTGTTATTATTGTGTAAATTAAAGTAATTAACTTTCGGCAAGAAGGCAGTGTTTGATAGGTAAGGACCGTTATACAGCACGGGTGGAGTCTGGGGCTGCAATTTTATTTCCTCCACAGATGTAGCGAGCTCTTCACTAAACATTTCCCCTCTAGATCGAATGTTTGCATTATCAATGATAAGAGTTATTTCGTTATATAGATTTTTGTTGTCAGTATTTCCCTATTAGTTTATCGAAATGTCTCCACGTTTTTTTCATATACCTGCGGTTTTTCACCAATTCAGCTGAATATTACAGCAACTTCTCTATTCTTAACTTTGATATAAGCTATTTTGAATTCTGCGCTATTGTTTCTGTATGTGTATGTCGGATGGGCAAGACTTACACATTTGTCAAGGCTGACTATTTTCAAACGGTACCGCCATAATAACATTTCTTATCAACTTCTTTCCAAGGTTTCTTTACTTTTGCTTCACGTCTTGCACTCAACTCAACTAAACATAACCGAGGAAACTGCCCTCCAAAAAAAGACGCGGACGAGAAGAGCGTATGGATGGCGTGTTTCTTGTGCTCCTCCCGTCTGTGTATTTTTTTTGCGCATTTTCTTTGTTTACGTATGTATGACTCACCCGCCCAACAACGTGCACCCTTAACTGAACTAAACTTCACTGAATTTTTTAACCAGTATGTCATGTGCGACACCGGGACAATGCGCTGTTAGAGAGCCCCATTTAAAGGTTTGGATCTGGTTGTTTGCACGTAGGTTGTCAGCGATGATTATTGTTCGTATTGTTGGATTTGTGTTTTAGATTCATTGCTTGCTATGAAGTGGGCCACAAAACAATGATGGGCGACTTTTATCCGAAGCATACTACTTCAGCTACCACTTCAGCTCTTCACCGTGGTTATGCGCCTCCAAATCACGTGATACATGACGTCACACCACGTGACACGATGATGCCATGCCACACCACGTGACACGATGACGTCACGGGAGTGGAGAAACGGGGGCCCACCTCGCGCCGTCGCTGTGGTTGTGCGCCTCCAAATCACGTGATACATGACGTCACACCACGTGACACGATGACGTCGCGGCAGTGGAGAAACGGGGGCCCACCTCGCGCCTTCGCTGGGGTTGTGCGCCTCCAAATCATGTGATACATGACGTCACACCACGTGAAACGATGACGTCACGCCAGCGGAGAAACGGGGGCCCACCTCGCGCCGTCGCTGTGGTTGTGCGCCTCCAAATTACGCGACACGATGATGCTTCGCATTCTCCAGGCTTAACCAAGTTAAGCCTCAGCCATTTTTTTTAGATATCACTGCCACTACTGAATCAAATGTACAACATTTCGCAGCCATGCGATCAATGCATACTTCGCAAATATGGAAAAGGCAAATTCCTCGCTAGTGTAACTGCGAATTATAGTGTCAATATCATGACCAGCTAGTAGATCGTGATAATTCTCAACGCCTCGGTTTATTAGCTTGATAAATGTCAGTAAAGGTCCCCCGATTGTGTAATATTTCTCTGAGAATGTTTGTATAGAGAGAAAGGAGGCTCAGAAAGAAACAGTTGCAGATGAGAATTGAGCAGACGATAAAGTGCGATACGCCCAAATATCTTAGCATGCCCCTCTAACCAAAGCTGCCGTAAGCGTATAAGTTACCTCCACAACAAGCCACAAATTCTTAGCGAACATTGCCACACCACTAACTCTACGCCAGGAACAGCACAGCGAAAACCACTGACAACTCTTAAGTACAAACCGACGAGCTTCCAGCTCATGTAAATTTATTTCAGTTAAAAACACAGCGTCTAGATTCTATATTGACACACACATGTGGACATTCAAAAAATCCCAGTGCCTTCTAAATTTTCTGTGCTAGGTCTAATACAGGTTTTGAGTGTGAATTTTTGAGGAGAAGATCTCTGTGTTCATTCCATCCTGCAAATTAATCAAACTGATCCTCCATGATTGCGGAAGTTCAGTGCAATTAACTTCATTCTTTATCGTTATCACAAGAGAGCCCACTACTTTCCTCATGGACGCGTGTCCATTCTTTACAGAAGAATATTTGTTTCACTTCGCCTTGGTAGCAATTTTGGCAAGCCACAGTAGCTTTTTTGTTCATATTGCTAAGCTCTCATAAACGTAAATATTTTCGTACCTCTGTGCATAGCGCTGTCGAAGCCAAACTTCCTGGGCATGTCTTCAATTTGGGAAAGATTTAGGGTATTTTGCTATCTTTGGCTGGTAGTCTCTGGACGGCTTCTGTACTGTCAGTGATGTATTGCGGGATTTACATCTTATTAACTAGTGTGTTTAGTTGAGCTACCAAAGTTCCCCTTCGTCTGTTTTTTCCATTCCATGCTCTTCAATATTGTCCCGTTGATAATGGGCTTCGAGTCTGTTTACTGTATTTCTTCGTTGATTCATTACGGCTTACTACTCTGCTAAGGTCCTAGTCTGCTGATCACAGTGCTTTTGTGTCGCAGAACCTTAGGAGTTTTGCAAGGCCAACGATTTCATCACAATTTGTAGATTGATAAAAGAATCTGAATTGACGCTTAATGACCTCAGTGATTTTGCTGTTTTTGCATTTTTTTACCTTATTATGGAGTCATTCTTTGCAGACTGATGATGAAGAGTTTCGTCAATTTGGTGTACGCGTGAAATGATTTCAGGAAGCTTACTGCCCAGCACACAAATAGCGTACAGTGGATCTCTGCCACTTAGTTCACTCTTTTTTTTTTGCCACTGTCTGAACCACAATCCTGTGAATTCACTGACTTCTGGGTTAGGCCAGTTGAGCACACCCATTTAGACTTGTCAAATGTCTTCAAAGCATTATTTTTCACACCAGGACATTTTGCAGTGTGAAGCTTCACTGCAGCTTCACTGAAGCTTCACTGCAACTTAAGCTGTTAAGCTGAAGAACTGCAGAGAACACAACGCACTTATCCGTATTTGGTGAAGACATTGAAGCACAGAGCAAGGCAACAACTGGTCAATCGCAGTCGTCGAAGTGGCCAAAGAGTGATCTTGGCAGTCAACCAGCAAGAAAAAGCGCCTACCTTTAACTCTAAACCATTCGCCACTGCTTGAGCCCACCCTCCGTCGGGATGCCATTTGTCGATCGTCGATAGCTACTTAAATAGCGTGGTTCCGGACATCGCCCATGAATGTCCAGGAGTACCGCAACACCTCTAAAAATGCGCAGTAAATGTAAGGCGATCTCGATTCAGATAGCAGGCAGCCAGATTTTTCATGTTTCGTTCGACGATCTAAATAGATAAAGCGCTCCTCAGTGCGCGAGCTCACACTCCATTGGACGGGAAAAGCGAACTGATATGAGCTGAAAAAAAAAATGAGCCCATTACCCTTCTGAGAACGCTTTTTCTGAACGCAGCTGCTCCGGTACTTGAACCGTAGGCAACCGCATACGGAACGCGCAGTGCCGAACGAAGGCGGCTATGAGTTTTCACTTTGGCAGCGCGCAAAGCCTTTTGCCACCGATGAGCTTCACCGCGAACTTGCGACAAGCGCGCCTACTGCACGCGCTACTCTGGCGCCTTCTCTGGTGAACGACGCGTAACCTACTGATGACCTCGTCAGCGAGCAGATGACGGCGCGCTTCTCTGGTGCAGCGTCTCGCCACTGCTCGTCCTGCCTTCACGCGTCCTTCGCTCACACCGTCTTTCATCTTCCGCTTCCCTCCGAGCTCGGTTGCGCAGAGGCACGCCACTCAACCCAGGAACGGGTTCCTAAGAGCTGCGCCCTAAAATCATCAACGTCTGCAAAATAACAGGCCTACTCTCGAAGAATAAACAGCTGCTGTATCCTTACAAGCCTATGCGGCAGAAATGGGCACGTTAAGCGCCTACGTAATTCATGGTCGTCAAGGTTAAGTACAGGTCTTCCTTCGTATAAAACTGTGGTCGAATAATTAAGAACAATTGTCTACATTAAAGAAAAAAACACTATCTGCTGTTAATACGATACGTAGACTTTTATGGGAGCTCTCGCAAGAAAAGGAGTCGAAGAAAGATGCGCAAACATCTCCTCAAAGCCCCTTGTTTCTCCATGTTCAATGCCTTTATTGAGATTGCACTGTGCACATGCTTGAAAAACCAGCGCGGCGCCGCATGAAATATTTTCCGCTTCAGTAATGTCAGGGGTCAGTGTGGACCCCAAGGCAAATCATTTGCATTGACTTCGTGCGTGATTAGTTTTTATCCTAATTTTGTGGAGTCAAGTTTCAATATGTAGATTTTAGCAAAACGAAGGTCACGTGTTCACACCGAGCTATCACGACACAAGAAAGCTCTGTATTTCTTTTGTTGCTTCTACGAACGACTTCATTCATTTAAGGTGAGTTGTAATGAAGTTGCTGCTTCTAGTAGTGACTACATTATAAGATAATGAACCACGGTCATGCTCTTTTTCACTTTGTTCAATAGAATCTGCATATTTTACATGCGTTATTACGTTCATATTGAACGCTTTCCAGTCATTTTAGCGATAAAATATCTCCGATCGCATGAAATTTGAAAAAATCTTGCGCCGAAAAGAACAAGGCGTATAGAAGACGGCCTACAGTCGAGCACTACATTGAATTCAGCATTATGCGCCGTCCAGACATATTCCGCTGCTTTGCCTGAGAGGATCCACCGCCGACTCATGCACAGCTCACACTGAATTCGTAGCGCCGTATATCGGTTCGATGCGCACCAATCAGATGGAATGGCGTGGGATCGCGAGCGAAATTGTAAGCCACATGCCGCCCGGTCACTCACTGAATTTTTGAGCAGGGATGATAGCAATTTGTAGGTACTTTTTTGCGCAGAGAAGAAATCTTGGTGTAGCAGTTTTATGACAGAGGGCTTCGATACATAAAAAAAGCAAGGTGTACTTGTGGTGATAGAGGGAATTTTAGGCATTATATAGATGCACCCAGGTACTGGTGCAGAGAAAGACATTTAGTCCTGATATCTGCACTGATAGTCTCAGTTAAAGTTAATATCTGAAAAGTAGCTCAAATCTGGATATGAGTAATAAATAGACTGCACATTCGAAGGAGTATTAAAAGTTGCACGTCAGTGGGGTACACACGAAGCGGCGTGGGAGGCAGGGCCCAAACGTCTGTTATAACCGGGCTTACACAGATTTTCATACCATGCTTTTTTTTAGAGCGGGAATTTCCTGAATAGTGTGATCAGGATTTAGTAGATGTGAAAATTGTGGCTTTGAATGTGGCCCTGCTATAGTACGCTTCTCGTTTTACTCCAACTTCAGCCTAAGAACGTATTTTTTCCAGTCCTTCGTAAATGTCCGTTATCTGCAGCAACATTCGGCTACAATCAATTTTGACTTAAAAAACAAGTTCAACGTGGCGGTCTTGCATGCGCGTTTTCCTATGGCTATGAAGACCAATCAGAAGAATCATATCATAAGGTTTCGAGTCAGGTTGGGAAGCAACAAGGTAGCGCACACTGTAGAAATTCAGGAGAAAATCTTTCTGCAGCGTCCTCTGCAGCCCATCCCAAAATAAAATCGCGTCTTTGCAGTCTATAAAGCAATGCTCAATTGTTTCAGGCACATCGCACGAGTGGCAGTTTACAGAAGACACAAAAATATTTTTCCTATCGAGCCACGTGCTCACAGGTAGAGTTTCGGTGTGTAATTTATAGGAAATTGTTTTGGTGCAAGGAGAAATTGGCATATTACGCACTCGCTAGAAAACATCATGACCGGTGAGCCAAAAGTGAACAGAACGATACAGTGGGGGCGGGAAGAGCGTCGTTGTCCTGTGTAAGATAAAGCCTAGTAAACAGGGACACTCAGTAAAATTGGAAGAAACCACTAAGTTCGGAAGTAGAGTCATGAAGTTAACCTGGAAGAATGCTCTAATAATCGGATGGGAACAATCACGAAAAAAACAAGAAACGGGCAACCAACTGTCTCACATATAGCTGCTTTAGAGCCAGCCCCCCTGCACAAACAGGCCTGAAAAGGTCATCACGGCGCATGGGCTCTCATGCCAATCCACTCTTCTGTGAAGCAAGGCTGTCCGATGACTCCTCTGCCTTTTGCTCTTTACCTGGAACCGCTTTGTTTTAGTGTTTTGCGTAACAGTAACATCCATGGGTTCCTTGTTTTGGGTAATGAAGTCAAATTTCTAGCATAAGCTGATGATCTTGCATTTTTCTGCACTGACAAGCCCAGCATTGATGATGTGTTGTCCACGATAGATTGGTTTGGCATCGTTTCTGGTGCTGAAATGAATCGCCCCATTAGTTCTGGTCTATGATTTGGTTCGTGGGGTAGAACTCCGCCCCTGTACACTGGAATAGAATGGTCTCGTGTGCTTCCTAAATATCTTGGTGTTCCACTTCATGCCTCATATCAAGTGCGCATTACTGGAGAGAGTGGGTTGCGGTCGTTCAGCGTTTTGCTCAGACTTTTGCCGCCAATCGGCTTTAAATTTTTGGTCGAGCCCAGGCGTGGAACTCTTTTCTGGAAACAAAAATTTATCACGTAGTCCAGGTCCTTCACTGCGCCAGACATTACACAGAGCGTTTCTACCATACATTTGCGACGTTTATTTCGTCTACTAGGCTATCGCCGCAGCGAACACGCCTCGTGTAACCTGCACTACACTCTCGCGCTGTGCTTTGGAGACCATCGTCTCCAACTTCCATCTGCTTCGTCCCGCGCCACTGCCTGCTCACCGTCGTCTTCTACGAGGGGGTACCCAAAAGAAACCGGACTTATTTTTGTTTGAACTTATTTGTTCACATTTCAAGCACAGACCTTCAATCTACTTCAAAGTATTCCCCACTTGCAATGATACGCTTGTCGAATCTTTCATTCCATTTTTCAAAACATTGTTTAAATTCATCTTTTGTGATGCTTGACAATGTCTCCGTCGTTTTTTTCTTCACTTCAGCAACATCAGCGAAACGCTTTCCATTCACCTATTTTTTCATTCTAGGAAACATAGAAAGTAGCACGGGGCAAGGTAAGGAGAGTATGAGGGTTGAGGAATAGGGGTCATGCTATTTTTGGTCCAAAAACGTCGTAGAGACAGGGCTGTGTGAGCAGGGGCATTGCCATGATGGAAAAACCAGACACCCGACCGCCACAAATCTGGCCGCTTCCACCGCACACTGTTGCCCAATCTTTTCAAAACATCCAAGTAGAAAGCCTGGCTAACTGTCTGACCCTGCGGAACAAATTCTCAATGGGCGACTCCTCTCACGTCGAAAAAACAAATCAGCATTGTTTTGAGGTTTGGTTTCACCTGAGGAGCTTTCTTGAGGCGAGGTGAATTTGAAGTTTTCCATTGGTATGGTTGTTGCTTTGATTCAGGATTCGATTCAGGAACACTTGAGTTGTCCCCATAGCATCGTCCTTGTACGTCTTTCTTAATATTTCAAGAATTTCCATTCAACTTTTTCCGAGCAAAAATCAGAATTTCACCGGCGCACGCTGTTCACGAAAATCAGCCATTGCAAAAACGACATTCACACAAAACAGTCGTCACTCTAAAACTCTGCCTAAACTAGTCTGACCTCCTTCAACGACGGCACTCGGCTTACTGACTCTGGAATGTTTGTTCTATGCGCTCCTAGTGGCAAAACGCGGTACCACAGAAGTTTTGCCGACCAAAAAATTTAGTCCGGTTTCTTTTGGGTACCCCCTCGTATGTAGCACAAATACGTGCTTTTGCTACAATTCGAATGTAGTAAATAGTCTCTGTAGCTTTTGTTTCAAGAGCAAGTTCCACATTGGGCTGCCAGATGTGAGGTTGAAACAGGGTGATAAATACCTTTTCCTAACTTAACCGCTACTTGCCGTCCAAACTGCCGACAACATCCGGCGATCGTGCCCGCTGCCGAGCACACGCAGGTCACGGCGGGTCGAGCTCCGAAGGAAAGAAAAGAACGCTGCTCACACAAAAATCATAACGCCGAGTAGCAACTAAATACACTGACGAATCGAGGTCGCCCGACTTGTCAACAAGGTTACGAGTGAATGTTCACCCAAACTAGGGCAGTGTAGAATCTGTGTGGTAAGACGGGAAAGCTCGCGGGGAAAGTAATTGTGGTGCTTGGCCCCGCTGGGCGACAGCCGAACGCGCACCGGAACATTAGTGCGCCGCGAGTTCCGGCTGAACAGGGAAAGAGCGGTGTATCCAGCGCCTGCAGTCATCACGCAGCCTCTAGCGCTAATGTCGCTGCTACGTAGGCGCCCTCCCTTGTCAGTTCAGGTAAGTACAATGCAGGTCACCGCGGGGAAGCAAACCGCAAGGGGACGGAGAGGGGTGAGTTCGCAGAGTAAATAGTGCGGTGGGAGCAATCATCGCACGGATTGCATAAGCGCGCCGGAAACCATCTCTGGAAAAAAATTCTTCATAGGCGGCGTTTTTCCTGGTCCACTATATAAAAAAGTGCATTAAATTTAATCACCACTGGCAAAAATAACCCTATATCAGTAATATTTTGGCGTCCAATTTTTATGCTTTGTTGTTCATGGTCTCCAGGCTATAATAAAATTTAATACCAAGACAAAAGGGTTTATAGGTCCTGTATAGGCATCTGGAAATGAAATATTTAAACTTCACTTCCTTTCATTTTAAACTGGGAGTAACAAGCATAATTTTAATTTTCGGATGTCTGATTTGTTCCAACTCTGTGCAGGCTGCTTGTGTGGAAAGCCTAAAGGGCCTGGCTACATAAGAGATAAGATTTTCTACTTCGATCTCGACAAGCAGAAATGCGTCTCCTTCGTAGGCGCGAACGATAAATGCAGTTCCTTCGACACATTAAAAGACTGTAAATATGAATGTGAAGACAATTTCACAAAAAAGTGAACCAAGAGTAATTGGGAAGAACCTGGTAAGCTATCTGTCACTCATACGTGTATATTGATTTCAAAGCGGTTCGCAAAGCAGCTGAAGCAAAACTTTCGGTGCTTTTTCTTGGGCAAGAAACTCTGCTGAGAGAATTTAATACAGATATGCATGTTCTGTTTATTTTATCCAGGCAAAGTATTATATAATGATAATTCAAAAGGCTTGTTCTAAAATATTTCTAGCCATACATTTATCATTGAGGAGGCAGATTTTATTGGGTTATTTTAGTCGCGTATTATCGGGTGTCATCATCAGTTGGCTGCGTTAAATTGTGCTCCTGTCACCTTCATATACAGTTCTTGCTTTAGCTACCTAAGCACCAAAGCACATCTAAACATTTTAGCCAAATAAAACTGCAAGCGCTCTCTACGGAACCAAACTGAGCTAATTCTGAGTACACGAAAGGACTTAGATAAAAAAAAAATTGTTTTAAATTGTGTTTACATCGGCCCAAAACCCGTTTTTTGGCATTTTATCAAAAATACTTCGCATAGGCACGCGACCTTATTTGAAAAGGTCCTCTATGTGGTTGTATACGCTTGGGGCTTATCGCACGAACCTGCAGGCTCTGGAAGCTGTGCCGAGTAATCTAGACCGGTGAAACAGAGAAGATAGGAGATTAAACTATTCGAGCAGAGGCAGCTTTCAAAGCAAGAACCAACCAGGAGCAATGAGAACAGTTTCTACACAATACCTATTATCTAAAGCAATGTATCAGCTGATTCATTGCCCTGAATATTAGTTCAGACATGTGTGACGTGAAGACTCTATAGTTATCCGCTTTTCTTATGAGCTAAAAATTCACATGTCATGATGGGTAAAAGAGAAACAAATGTTGCATCCTTATGCTACATTCTGCACAATCTCGAACTAATGAATAACTTATTTTATTACAGGTTCTAAGGTTACCTTTTGCCGAATTCATCGGTGATCTTGAAAGAGGTTTTCGGTATCTTAAATGGGAAAGTTGAAACCGAAAATAAATGGCTTGGAAGCAATTTTCGGTGCGTTCAGTGACTGTGCACACGTCAGAATTGATGATTAAAAACATCGTCGTCGATCACAACATTTAAATAAGTGAAACAGCGCGAAAGACGAAGCCCGAAGGCGAAACGGAGAAGGGACAGGAAAGAGACCAGCAAAAAGTTCTGCTTGACAACATTCGAAACAAAGACAAATTTAGGCAGAATCAATACCAGTGAAAACGATCTCGTTGCGGTGTTCACAGGACGTAAGTCTGACGAACGTTTCATGAGAGTGAACATGTGCCGTAAGTTTTTCTGGGGCTGCCAGTAATATAGCGTTGTTTTTCAGCGGGGAAGTCAATCACTTCAGATTGCGCACGAGCGTATTGGCCAGCGGGTCATGACAAGAGCAAGAAAAACTTTGCTACCGAAGAAGTAAAATATTACCAGCTTTTATGCCGGAGTAAATAACGGCAAAACAGGGGTCTGACATTTTTGAATCGAAAAACAAGAAGTCAATGGCTAGCTGTGCGCAAACACCTTTCTGTTCCTGATATTCGAACGATCGTCACAATAAGCAGGGTTAAGATAAGTTACCGACAAGAATATGATGACGAAGGTACGATTCCTTATTCACCGATACGAAACCAAGTTACTTGCTTGAGAGCAGCAGAAACAAAAATATCTAGTTCGGCTGATATGCAGCTGCTCTCCATGCCAGAGACTAGCAGACGGACTAGATTCCGCGCTCAGCGGGTTAATGAGCCTTTAGGCGGACTTCAATTTCTTTGTTTCCAGTAGCAATAACGCTTGAAAAACGAGGAACTGCAAGGCGTTATAGATGCAGGTAATGCAGCGAAGGAGAAAATCGCGAAAAAATGACACAGCAGCCTTCCATCGGCACACAAGATGAAATAACTGAAATATACGCTAGCCTTAAAGATGTGAGCAGAAAAATAGAGATATTTCTGAAGCACAGGCAGCCAGGGCTGAATAACTGTGAAAAATATTCAGAGAGATATTTATTCGGTTTTGTCAAAGTTACAAATGTCTATCAAAGTGTAATAAATAAATTGCTCCTGCTCCCACAGGAAGAACGGACGAGGAACATTTACTCTTGTATATAAATCTGTTAAATAAATTTATTAAATTTTATAAATTCAATAATAAATATTAAAGAACAAATTAATAAAAATAATCATTATCTAAAACATGAAACAAATAAATAAATATATTTAATATTGATACATTAAGTACACTCCGAAAAACTGGAAGAACTCATATTTACTGCTTGTGTGGTAACATGGATGTAATAAATGGGGCAAATTGCGCACTCCTCCTAATCTCCATCTCCGGTCTAACTGCCTGTAATGTTAGGGACCTTAAGAAATTTGCAGCGGCTTAGCTCAGCTAGGCCAGCGCATACGTAGGGAAAGCAGTTGCATGTACTTATAGTTTGGTAACGACACACCATCGTTTTCATTCAGCAGCTTGCCGGCGTCTCTTCGCAAGACGTTCCTCTCGTTCTTCGGGAGTCTGGGCCGCCCGCTTAGCTTTTCTCACATCGTTTTCACGTTGTGAGCCGGCCTTGTGCCATGCGAGTATTTCTGGATAGGAAGACTCAATTTCACGCAGCCTGTACTGCGGCCGTGACGAGCACGACCGCTCTCCTTCTTGCATAGTTCGCGTCTTAAGAGCGAGTGCATCGCTTCCGGCTTATATCCCAGCTGCGCGACGTGACCATGCGTATGCGCATTAAGTCGCATAGCAAGGAGCATAGCGCATAACGGCTGCGGTGCAGCGTCGGCGTGTGGCGCACAAACTGTGGCTCTAGCACAACTGGCAGCGCATGCGCAGTAGTGGCCTTTGGCAGTCACCGCAAATGCGCTTCTGTTAACGTAATGTAGCGTTCGCTACCAAACTATTCGGAAACATTCGCGTTCCCATCACAAAATGCAAAGGCAGTTCTCACGCTCCACATGGCTTCAATGTGGCATATCAACAGTCAAAGATTCTTCCCCATATGGCGTGGAAAGAAACCTGTAGTGTAAAGAACATCAGCTGGCACGTGCATAGCAGGAGCCCTCCTGTATGTTTGGCTCTGAACATTTAGTAGCAGTAGGTGGCGACCCCCCTGTCCCGTGAACTCGCGGAGATCAAGCACAGCTTCAGAGGTGGTCTGATGAAGCCTTCAGGTGTTTACTACGGCTATAAATTTAATCTGAGTGAAATTCTGCGGATGCTTGTCGTCTAGATAGGAAGGTCCGCTCTGGCCACTTTAATGTTGTACGCCTTGAACATTGTATATCTTTCTGTATTTAGTTTTGATTTTGCTTTATAAAGAACACTGGTCAACGAGAAAAACGCGCATGTAGATTAGCAATTTGCTGCCATCGTCACAACGCCGCTGCCGTGCAATTATGCTAGGATCACCTCGATTCTTTTTGCAGCAAAACTGCTTGGATGGAACTTCGTCTTACTTATACGCCTCTTTTTCCCTAAAAATGAAGCATCCTTCAGGCGGTTCTCATAAATTGTACCGATCTATATGAAACGCTTCTCTCGAACTGTCGCCACCAAATCAGATTCAGTGATGAAATTGTCGAAAGATAAAAGGTGAACGCAAGTGGACACTACTAAACGAAAAGAAAAAAGACAACGTTACTCCCACGACGAAAGTTCTGCCGATTTGCTAATATCCTGCAATATGTCTCAAAAGCTTAGCACTACTAATCCTAACACCACAGCAGCCATTTTGTCTCGCTTCCATAGCCTTCTTCTTCGCGGTAATGTTTTATCTTGGTCTGCTCGACGTTCTAAACCGCTTCCGACGCATCATACTGGAGACAAAATTTGCTACGACCGGGAACAGCGCTGCCTTTTTTTCGCAACCTGCCCTGTTTAATTTCAAGTTCACAAATTGTCACTTTATCACTGATAAACTCGTACCTAGTACCCCCGCAACAGTTTACAGACTATGTGATTGGTGCGAAGTTTCATAACCACACACGTGTTGTGTGTGCGGATGGAGCACAAAAGTATCTCTGATTTAAGCATAGAATACATAAATATAATTGGCTCTTTTCAAGAAAAACGAACTTCAAATTAATCATTTTCATTTTATTTCAGAATAGACACTAACCAAAAGAAATACAAATAGTGACGGGCTTTTTGGCCACAAAATTTCTGAAAGATGGCATTGGCCCCTAACACAGGAACTCGGAGCCCAGAGCACACCTTTAATATAAACCTGCTCATGACAATAAGAAGATTCTCAGAACTGCTAGAGTTGTTAGAGCCTGTGATTTAGGATTGTAACGACTGCTGCCTTCGAGTACAAAAGAACTAAATCTGACAGTTACGCTTCCCTGACCTCCTGCCGGCCGCTCTCGTGTCGCTGTAAAGTTTTGCTGGAAGATTAACCTCCAGTCTGCACCTTCGTGGCGAGGAGCTAGATTAATGTGCGAGATAGATTTCAGACTCTACTTTGAATGGTATTTGGTGAACAGGTAAGGAAAAATGGATTTTGGACATCATACAATTTGTTTGTACACATATTTGTTTGTACAATGTGTACAAACACATTGTACAAACACATTGAATATGTGTACAATGTACACATTGTACACATATTCGTGACTAACGATTGTCACCTGGCTAGCAGCTGGTTTACTGGTGAGCGCTATAATACACAGTGCGACGCCCATTTATTGGTTCCATCGCGGCCGCGGCGGTAACATATCGATGCAGGCGAAAGCTGGGGCCCATGTACTGTGCGATCCAAGTGCATGGTAAAAGTCCCGAGCTGTCCGAAATTTCTGGGCCCTCCACTACGGCGTCCCTCACGCATACAGTCGCTTTGAGACATTAAACCCCCTTCATAATCATGACTCTGATGACTTGATCACCAAATCACCACTAAAAGAACATCGTGTGTGTCTGCGCGAATTATTACAATTGAAAAGTGGCCGGGGTTCAACATGGCTTGAACTCAGTTATACGCGGTTAAGCGTGGTTTCTATATTTTCAAATCAAGGGTAAAGGTCAAAGATCAAGATCAAAGGTCATGTACTGTTATGTGTTAGGAAGTATTCCGCTGGCATCCGCAAAAACCATCACCATGCCCCCGTCATTGCGCAAAGCAAGCCCGGACTCTCGGACATGTCGCGGCTTGCGGCATGATTCGTCCAGGCTCACCCGGCAGAATCGTAACCCCCTCCCTACTCGCTAGAAGTGGCTGAAGCCTCAATCAACGTCTCGCCAGCACTCCTTCCCGGCTGCAAACATTGAACGACTGATACTGGAGGAGACGAGCAAAGAAGCCCTCACTGACAGGCCGGAGAACACTATAGCTAATGCTGTGAATGTTGCAAGTACTCAAATCACGTCATCAAGAACACGCAGTGACTGGTATCTAACTAGAACGCATACGTGCTCTTCAGCTGCGAGCAGAAAGGAGATACAGACTAACCAAGTGCTTGCAGATACAGACGAACCAAGTGACGAACCAAGTGATCTACAAGTGGCTAGACGTATGAAGAAAAAAATCAAGCGAAGAATAGATAGGCTGGTGGACCAGCGCTGGAAGTCCTTCTGTCAGCACTTAAATCGCCGCAAGCTCATGTCCCTCATATGGCTTACTGTGCAGGGCCTTGGTATGCTTCCCCAGCAAAGACAGCAATTCTGCGCCTTAGCTGTCTATCAAGATCGACAGCAGATTGACGTAGCAACGGACTTCTCCAAGAAGATTGTGGGTACAACGACTGCTTCGAGTTCCCTGCGTGTTGCTCCTGCCTCAACCGAATCAGCTATCCGTGTAATTTTTTCTCGTGAGGAACTGGACGCTGCTCTTGCGGGATGTCGGTATTCGTTTTCACCAGGGATAGATGGAATCATACATGCTGCGCTGTTCGACCTTGGCCACAACGTCCGAGAAGGGCTCCTAAAACGTTAGAACTGCTCTTGGCTTGACGGTGTTGCTCCTCACGAATGCAAATCGAGTCGACTGCTACCCCTACTAAAACCAGGGAAATCTCCACGCGCGCTCACATCGTACAGGCCAATAGCCTTGGCCAGTTGCGTGGGAAAGGTCATAGAGAGAATTGTTTTGTCGCGCCTTGTGTGTTATCTCAAACAGTATAAAATATACCCGAATGCTATGCCCGGTTTTCGGTGGGGTCTCTCCTCTGTTGACAACGTCGATGATCTCGTATCCACGGTTCAACAGCAGAAGCGAATGGAACGTTAGTCTGTGGCACTCTTTCTTGATGTGAAAGATGCCTAGACAACGTGGCCCATGAAGCCACCCTTGATGCGCTGTAAACTGTGGGCATACGTGGTCGGCTGTTTGCGTGGATATAGAGCTATGTGACCAAAAGATCTTTTTTTATCTAGTGTGAAGACGGCCCGACACCTACGCATTATACCTACCGTGGCATACCCCAGGGCGGTGTCCTAAGCCCTACTTTGTTTAATCTGGCGCTCACCGCCCTCACAGAGAACCTCCCTAACATAGTCCATATATCTGTGTACGCCGAAGACATCGGCATCTGGACCGCCTCTTTGACGCGTCTCCAGGTGCGTTCAAGACTTCAGCGGGCAGCAACGGTCAGCTCTTCGTATCTCGAGAAGCAAGGTATTAGCGTTTCGCCAGAAACATGCACGCTAGTAGCATTTACACGCAAATGCATGACTCCATATCCGGTATGCATCGACGGTCACGCCATTTCGTACTACAAATCTCATCGTTTCTTAGCGACCCTGATAGACCGCAACCTATCATGGAGCCCGCATTGCACCGCACTGAAAAAAAGCTAACATCTATCGCTCACTTACTCCGATTTGTAGGCGGAAAATCTTGGTGCTCGTCACTCCAGTCAATGCTGGAGTTGTACAGAGCACTTTTTCTGGGATGCTTGCGGCACAGTACACCCGTACTTTCAAACACGTGCAAGAGTAATTTGCGTGCCTTCCAGACAGTGCAGGGTCCGGCCCTTCGAATGCCTGGGTCTACCTCGGAGCGCATCAAGTATAGGAAGCATTCCACTCGCCAAAGACCATCCGATTTCGACACATATTTCCTTGGACTCCTTGCGAATGCACATACGTCTTATTTAAGGTATTCCGCAGCAACACTTTACGCCTGTGCTTTTGCAGAGACCTCATTCTTAAGGAAGTGACACTGTCCATGCTACTGTTTGAAAATTGGGACCGTACTCACGTCTAGTTATGCTCTACCAGTTATGCTTGCGCCGTAATCATTCCTGCGAGACAGACCGAAATTCACCAACAAATACCTCATCGGACTACCTCCACTAGAGCATAACTGGCCGCACTTCTTGCGGCGGTAAAGTACATCTCCGAGCAAAAACCTCAAGAACGGGCTGTTTCTTGTGATTGCAAAGCTGCCCTACAGTGTCTTTAATCTGCCTTGAGCCATAGCGACCACGAGCAAATTGTAGCGGAGGTACGACATCTGCACCACCAGGGAATTGAACAGGGACAAGAAATCATCTTCCACTGGGTGCCAGGCCATAGTAGCATTGGTGGCGACGCGTCAGCTGAAGATGCTGCTGATACAGCCAACATTGCCTGCATACCACTAACAAGAGCTGACGCCGCAAGGCACCTTCAACAGCTCGTCCGAAACGTGACTCTACAGTCGTTTTCTACCCCTGGAGGTGAGGATCTCTCGCTGGCGCCTAGCGGATGCAGACCGCCTCACATCGCGCACCCTCTCATCTGCCCCAACTGGCTGGAAGCTTTACCTATCGCCCCTAAATATCTTCAAAATCATTCGCGACAGGTTCGCTGCTTTCACCCAACGCTAATATTTACGGAATCAGACCTTTTTTCACCAAGGAGCGCTCTTTTGAAGGTATGAAATTGCAGACGCTACGGTAAGCCTTCTGCCGACGCCGCGTCCGCCACGCCGCAACCTATGCAGGCGATGGAAGTCGGCGAAGACGGCGTTGCGCCAGTCAAGTTTCGAGCCTCACCACAAGCCTTGCCTACTCCCGCATTGCTGCCCAACATGTCTCCACTTCAAGACGTTGATGACCAAACCCCATTCACCACGGTTATGCACGGCCGTAGAACCCGCAAGCTTCCCGAGCCACCCCGTCATCGACAAACGCTCATCTCGATTGGCTTTCACCTCCCTGCACTCATAGCTGCACAGGTCAGTCATATCTTCCACCTTATCACGACTGCCGCACACCTCGCTGACCCTCACGCGCCGAAATTACTGTCCACACCCGTTTGGACCAAAGGCTTCTAACTCGTCGGACTAACTCCAACGACACTGCGAAACGCCTTCTCGGCATTTCATCACTCCCCATCGTCTCAGCGGTCTTCGGCGGCTCATCGGGCCCCGGCGTCTCATCGGGAACCGGCGTCTCATCGCTTCTTAGCTACACTACTCACCATCTAACACCGTACGAACTCACCCCCGCAAACTCAGCCCGCGCAATATTGCGGATCGACCACAGCGGGCTCAATCGCTTCCAACTCCTGGCTGGCATCTCTTCCCGGACCCTTCACCATCATCGGTGTACGAATGATTGGATCCACAAACACCGTCCTGGTTACGTTTGAGGGCCGCACTGTCCCACGAACTATCTACTTCGAACAAATAGCGTACCGCTGCTACCCACATCGTCCCCGGGCAGTATAGGCACAGTCAGTTCCAGTGCCCTCCACCCAAGCCCTCTGTCCTACCTGTACGACCACCCTTGTCCACCCGAACGCTGCCCATCCCTGTGCGCCCTGGTGCCTGCACTGTGAAAAGGGCCACGTTACCTTCGCCGACACCTGCCCGGTCCGCAAGCAGCAGGATCAAGCCCGATCACAGCCCCCTACAAAGGCAAAACCCCGTGACCCACCACCAAGCCATACGTCGGTGTGAGGATTGTGTGAGATTGCAGGTTGTATGTAACACAAACACAATGGTATAAACAATAAACGAGGCGGCTTTTATAGGAAAGGAGAGGAAAGAAACACGAGAGCAACGCACCAACACACGGAAAAAAACACACGGGGGAACAAAACAAAATCCTTGCGAAAAATACAGGGAAAAGAAAGTCAAAAAGGAAAGGCACACTACTTGTCTCTCTTCTCTGCCCCGTAATCCTCTTCGACCTGTCCCGGCGTACCCCTCCGCACGCGCTCCTCGTGCTTTGTCTTTTTCTCCTCACGAACACCGCTGGGTGGCGCTATCTCCTTACAGAAGGCCCCCTCTTCGGATGTTTTTTCCAAGGGAAAGAACTCAACTTCAGGAGAGCAACACCAGACGCGTTCGACGATCGCAACACAGAACACCGCACCACAGCGCGCACACTACACACCACACACAATACGACGGTCGTCAATGTTCAAAGCGTTCACAGACATTCGCACACACCGCACAGAGAGCACATGGAAAGTCAACGTAAAGCGTCCATAGAGGGCGAAGAAACACGGAAAGCATAAAAAGTAAGTAGCCGACACCCAAAAACAGACATGAACAAACAAAACCAATTCCAACAAGAACAGGTGTGGGCTACATTCTTCCGTATTCCATTGTTCACATCAAAACACTTCACCGTCGCGAGAACTCTCTCAGCTAGTACTTCCGTTTTCTTTTGTGAAACCGTTTTCTCCAAACCGACCTCGGTTTCCACCATGATTTTACATGTTCCCGTCCTACGATGTTATTCACTCTGTTCTCCCTTGCCTTCGACACAGTCCGTTGACACATATCACACGATCTGACATAATTCTTAATGTCAGCCTGTACACCGGGCCAGTAAAACTCACTGAGCACCCTAGCTATTGTTTGCCGTATTCCATGATGGCCGGATAATGCACTCTTATGCGCCGACTTAAGAACTTGCGTGCGTAAGCCCTTCGGTACCACCGCTTGCTCAACGACTTGGCCGGGACACACTTGGTATGTCCGGAAAAGAACACCGTCATCTGTATCAAAAGAGTGGGCGGTCTGTCCCTTGCCACGAAATATTTGCCCCAACTTCCTGCGACACACCTCTAAGGTCGGGTCTTCTTCCTGTTTCAGGCGAAACTCCGGCCGTGACAAGCCGAGTGTGTTAAGAGTGGGGCTTTTGCTACTCTCTGAAACCTTTGCTGTCACCGTAAGGGAAGGAACATCGACCGCACCCGTAATGGCAAGGGAAACTCCCTGATCAGTGAGAACTGGCGGGTCAACCGAGAATGGAGGTTTAGCGCCAGGGACATTGCCTATTATGATGTCGTACAGGGGTGTAGACAAGCACCGCGCGATGGCCTTACCCGAAAAGTATGGTGAAGAAATCACCACCTCCGCTTCCGGAACTTCTACACGGGTCCCATTGGCCAAGAATAATGTAGCCTTTTTCCCTGTAAGTGCCGCTGGCGGTACAAGAGACTCACGCACAACAATACCGGTGCTGCCCGTATCCCGTAATACCGAACCAGGCTGGCCGAACACCTCACCGTGCCCCACGGGCATAGCAGTTTCCACCGGGTTGGAAGGACAGACCATCTCCCCCAACTGGCCCTCTACGCGCGTTATCTCTGCAGGGTTATCGGGATGTGAATATCGAGGTGTCATGCAACAGGCGGACTCCTCACGATCTCCTGGTCTCTTAGCTTTGCATGACTGGGCATCATGTCCTACCTCGCGGCACCAGGTGCAATACGATTGCTTCGGCTTCGTCCGACAATCCGCCGCCTTGTGCCCAGTCTTCTCGCAAAGAAAACACCGCAGGCGAGATTGTGAACCTGAAACCTCCTCCTTGGCTTTATTCATCGTATGCTCCCCCTGTTCTTTGAAGAACAACAAGTTATTTTGCCGCTGTGCTTCGAGAAAATGATCGGCAGCCTCCGCCAACTTGGAAACTGTCTTGCCCTCCCGCTCACGTAAGAAAAGGGCTAAACGAGAATGACAGTTGTTCAGAAATTGCTCGCTCACGACCATCTCGCGAACCACCTCAAAAGTGCGGCCTTCTCCCCGCATCTCGACCCAACGGTCAAAGAAGATAAACAACCTGGCAGCATATTGCGAGGCCGTTTCGCCATCCTGGGGCTTGCTCTGGCGAAACTTTTCCCGGTACCCTTCCGCGGTGAACCTAAACCTCTGAAGCAAGGCAAGCGTCGCTTTGTCATAGTCCACTGAATCCTCAGGCGAGAGCCGACCGAAGACCCTAAGTGCTTCGCCACCAAGGCACAAGCTCAACGCCGTTGCCCACTTTTCTTTTGGCCAGCCCTGCCCCGTGGTCACATGCTCGAACCTCTTTAAGTAGGCATCGAGGTCATCCCGCGCTTCATTGAACTGTGGTATGAGGCTGTGCGGGTTAATGGAGCTGGTCGATGAGACGCTACGCTCTCCACGGTCACTCGGAGGATTTGCGCCACCCTCCATGAGCCTTATTTGTAGCTGCAAGTTCCGCGCCTGTAACTCCAAACGTTCCTTCGCAGCCTCTCGCTCCGTCTCTAAATTCCGTGCCTCTAAATCCAATTTCTGCTTCGCAGCTTCTCGCTCTAACTCCAATTTCTGCTTCGTAGCTTCTCGCTCTAACTCCAATTTCTGCTTCGCAGCTTCACGCTCAGCGGCTTTCTCTTCCCGTGCCTTACGAAGCTCGTCCTCCACCCACGCTCGTAAGTCCGCGCCGCACAAGCCCATGCGCTCGCCTAAGGCAACCAACTCTGACGCGCTCATACTGTTCCTAAATTAACACAACAGGCAAAGAAATAATAACCGACCTCGTCCTGTCGTAGTGGACGCCAAATTTGTGAGGATCTGTGAGATTACAGGTCTTATTTTAAACAAACACAAAAGTACAAACAATAAACGAGGCGGCTTTTATCAGAAAGGAAACCAATTTCAATATGAGCGAGATAAAAGGAAAGGAACAAGAGAGCAACGCAACAACACACGGGAAAAACACACGGGGGAACAGAACAAAATGCTTACGAAAAATACAGGAAAAAGAAAGTCAAAGAGGAAAGTCACACTACTTGTCTCTTGTTCGAGCAACGTGCGGGGAGGACTGTCTGGGTGTCGGGCAGTTAGGGAGTCTCTTGGCGTTCCAATGTCGATGCAACGCTACCGCAGCGTCAGCGTCTGTGGGCTCCCAGTACGGTTCCCAGGTCTGGTATCCCGGAAAGGCCACGTAGGCGCCAGAGGCGGCCTGTGTGGAGCAGCTGACGGATGGACGGAGAAGAGTGGTGCCTGGGCCTGGTGGTTGGGGCTCTCGACGACGGATGTCCGGGTCTGGTGGCCGGACGTCTGCGGCTGAGGCCCAAGCCCGGAACTCGGGGAGCCAGCAGAACTCGTCCACGTCCGTCGCCCACCGCGCTCTTCTCTTCTCTGCCCCGTAATCCTCTTCCACCTGTCCCGGCGTACCCCTCCGCACGCGCTCCTCTTGCTTTTTCGTCTTCTGCTCACAAACGACGCTGGCTGGCGCTATCTCCTTACAGAAGGCCCCCTCTTCGGAAGTTTTTATGCGAAGCATACTACTTTAGCTACCACTTCAGCCCTTCATCGTGGTTATGCGCCTCCAAATCACGTGATACATGACGTCACACCACGTGACACGATGACGTCATGACAGTAGAGAGACGGGGGCCCACCTCGCGCCGTCGCTGTGGTTGTGCGCCTCCAAATCACGTGATACATGACGTCACACCACGTGACACGACGACGTCACGACAGTGGAGAAACCGGAGAAACGGGGGCCCACCTCGCGCCGTCGCTGTGGTTGTGCGCCTCCAAATCACGTGATACATGACGTCACACCACGTGACACGATGGCGTCACGACAGTGGAGAAACGGGGGCCCACCTAGCGCCGTCGCTGTGGTTGTGCGCCTCCAAATTACGCGACACGTTGATGCTTCGCATTCTCCAGGCTTATCCAAGTTAAGCCTCAGCCATTTTTTTCCAAGGGAAAGAACTCAACTTCAGGAGAGCGACCCCAGACGCGTTCGACGATCGCACCACAGAACACCACACCACAGCGCGCACACTACACGCCACACACAATACGACGGTCGTCAATGTTCGAAATGTACACAGACATTCGCACACACAGCACAGAGAGTACATGAAAAGTCAACGTAAAGTAAAGCGTCCATAGAGGGTGAAGAAACACGGAAGGCATAAAAAGTAGGTAGCCGACACTCAAAAGCAAACATGAGCAAACAAAGACAATGCCAACAAGAACAGGTGTGGGCTACATTCTTCCGTATTCCATTCTTCACATCAAACCACTTCACCGTCCCGAGAACTCTTTCAGTTAGTACTTCCGTTTTCCTTTGTGAAACCGGTTTCTCCAAACCGACCTCGGTCTCCACCATGATTTTAAATGTTCCCGTCCTACGGCGTTATTTACCCTGTTCTCCCTTGCCTTCGACACAGTTCGTAGACACGTATCACACGATCTGACATAACCTTTATTGTCAGCCTGTACACCGGGCCAATAAAACTCACTGAGCACCTTAGCGATCGTTTTGCGTATCCCTCGATGACCGGATAATGCGCTCTCATGCGCCGACATGAGGATTTGCGTGCGCAAGCACTTTGGTACCACCGCTTTTTCAACGACTCGGCCGGGACACACTTGGTATGTTCGGAAAAGAACACCGTCATCTGTATCAAAAGTGTGGGCGGTCTGTCCCTTGCCACGAAATATTTGCCCCAACCTCCTGCGACACACCTTTAAGGTCGGGTCTTCTTCCTGTTTGAGGCGAAACTCCGGCCGTGACAAGTGGAGTGTGTTCAGAGTGGGGCTTTTACTACTCTCTGAAACCTTTGCTGTCACCGTAAGGGAAGGAACATTGACCGAACTCGTCATGACAAGGGAAACTGCCTGATCAGTGAGAAATGGCGGGTCGACCGAGAATAGAGCTCTAGCGCCAGGTACATTGCCTATTATGATGTCGTACAGGGGTGTGGACAAGCACCGCGCGATGGCCTTACCGGAGAAATTTGGAGAAGAAATCACCACCTCCGCTTCCGGAACTTCTACACGGGTCGCATTGGCCAAGAATAATGCAGCCTTTTTCCCTGTAAGTCCCGCTGCCGGTAGAAGGGACTCACGCACAACAATGCCGGTGCTGCCCGTATCCCGTAATACCGAACCAGGCTGGCCGAACACCTCACCGTGCCCACGGGCATAGCAGTTTCCACCGGGGTGGAAGGACAGGCCATCTCCCCCAACTGGCCCTCTACGCGCGTTACCTCTACAGGGTTATCGGGATGTGAATACTGAGGTGTCATGCAACAGGCGGACTCCTCACGGTCTCCTGGTCTCTTAGCTCTGCATGACTGGGCATCATGTCCTACCTCGCGGCACCAGGTGCAATACAATTGCTTCGGCTTCGTCCGACAATCCGACGCCTTGTGCCCAGTCTTCTCGCACAGAAAATACCGAAGGCGGGATTGTGAACCCGAAACCTCGTACTTGGCCTTATTTAACGTATGCTCCGCCTGCTCTTTAAAGAACAAGTTATTTTGCCGCTGTGCTTCGAGAAAATGATCAGCAGCCTCCGCCAGCTTGCAAACTGTCTTGCCCTCCCGCTCACGTAAGAAAAGGGCTAAACGGGAATGACAGTTGTTCAGGAATTGCTCGCTCACGACCATCTCGCGAACCACCTCAAAAGTTCGGCCTTCCTCCCGCATCTCGACCCAACGGTCAAAGAAGCTAAACAACCTGGCAGCATATTGCGAGGCCGTTTCGCCATCCTGGGGCTTCCTCTGGCGAAACTTTTCCCGGCGCGGTGAACCTAAACCTCTGAAGCAAGGCAAGCTTCGCTTTGTCATAGTCCACTGAATCCTCAGGCGAGAGCCGACCGAAGATCCTAAATGCTTCGCCGCCAAAGCACAAGCTCAACGCCGTTGCCCACTTTTCTTTTGGCCAACCCTGCCCCGTGGCCACATGCTCAAACCTCTTTAAGTAGGCATCGAGGTCATCCAGCGCTTCATTATACTGTGGTATGAGTGCGTGCGGGTTAATGGAGCTGGCCGGTGCGACGCTACGCTCTCCACGGTCACTTGGAGGATTTGCGCTACCCTCCATGAGCTTATTTGTAGCTGCAAGTTCCGCGCCTCTAACTCCAATTTCTGCTTCTCCGTCTCTAAATTCCGTGCCTCTAATTCCAATTTCTGCTTCGCAGCTTCACGCTCCGTCTCTAAATTCCGTGCCTCTAACTCCAATTTCTGCTTCGCAGCTTCACGCTCTGTCTCTAAATTCCGTGCCTCTAACTTCAATTTCTGCTTCGTAGCTTCTCGCTCTAACTCAAATTTCTGCTTCGCAGCTTCACGCTCAGCGGCTCTCTCTTCCCGTGCCTTACGAAGCTCGTCGCTTCGGCTGAGCGAGGGACAAAAGCTCTCTTAGTTTTTCTATGGGACACGGGTTTAGTGAACATACTTTGATAATCATTGTGTGTGTGAGAGTGCGTGAGTGTTGAGTATGTTTGATGTCACTTTTTTTTTTTCACCCTCTTCTTTCATCCTCACCTGGAGTAGCATGCCAGGCCTATAACCAGGCCGACCTCTCCATTATCCATTAAAGCCTCTTTCCTTCCTTCCTCCACCCACGCTCGCAACTCCGCGCTGCACAAGCCCATGCGCTCGCCTAAAGCAACCAACTCTGACGCGTTCATACTGTGCCTGAGTTAACACACCAGGCAAAGAAATAAAAAACGACCTCGTCCTGTCGTAGCGGATGCCAAATTTGTGAGGATTGTGTGAAATTGCAGGTTGTATTTAACACAAACACAAAGGTATAAACAATAAACGAGGCGGCTCTTATAGGAAAGGAAACTAATCTCGGTATGGGCTTGGAAAAAAGGAAAGAAACAAGAGAGCAACGCAACAACACACGGAAAAAACACACGGGGGAACAGAACAAAATCCTTGCGAAAAATACAGGGAAAAGAAAGTCAAAAAGGAAAGGCACACTACTTGTCTCTCATACGCGCATCGAGCGGGGTGGACTGGCTGGGTGTCGGGCAGTCAGGCTGTCTCTAGGCGTTCCAGTGTCGATGCACTGTTGCCGGCGTTTCTCCGTTGGCCTTCAGCGCTACCACAGCGTCAGCGTCTGTGGGCTCCCAGCACGGTTCCCAGGTCTGGTATCCCGGAAAGGCCACGTAGGCGCCAGAGGCGACCTGTGTGGAGCAGCTGACGGATGGACGGAGAAGAGTGGCGCCTGGGCCTGGTGGTTGGGGCTCTCGACGACGGATGTCCGGGTCTGGTGGCCGGACGTCTGCGGCTGAGGCCCAAGCCCGGAACTCGGGGAGCCAGCAGAACTCGTCCACGTCCGTCGCCCACCGCGCTCTTCTCTTCTCTGCCCCGTAATCCTCTTCCACCTGTCCCGGCGTACCCCTCCGCACGCGCTCCTCGTGCTTTTTCGTCTTCTCCTCACAAACGACGCTGGGTGGCGCTATCTCCTTACAGTCGGGCAACAGCCCTGAAACCCCCGAAACCACTTCAAACCACTCCCCTGGCAAGCATCTTCCCTTCACCATTCACACTGCCACTACCAAGACGTATGCAGATGTCCTGCAAGCACCTCCACGGCCACCAACATAATGCTCCCTGACGCCCAACACTGCCGCACCAAGCCGACTCCAAGAACCTACCTCCACCCGGAGCCCAGCCTCCAGTACGGATGCGCCAGCATCCTGAGCCAAGAACCACCAGCCTCGCGACAGCATCCAGGTGGGCCACTTCCCACTCCCTTAACTCCCCAACCGGCACCAGCACACTCCGTCACCCCCCCCCCCCCCCCAACAACCCGATAAATCCGATACCATAGCCCAG
The DNA here is from genome assembly GCF_055824585.1 of Amblyomma mixtum. NCBI lineage: Eukaryota > Metazoa > Arthropoda > Arachnida > Ixodida > Ixodidae > Amblyomma > Amblyomma mixtum. The sequence continues at coordinate 49,973,297 of NC_143020.1, forward strand.
CTTCAACTTGACATGGAGGCCCTCGAAACACGCATGAACCACCTCGCCTCCCTCTTTGACACCATTCCACAACGCCAAGACGCCCTGGAACAACAAATACTGGCACAAACGCTGCAGATAACTCAGCTCACAGCCCTAGTCACTACACACTCCAACGCCGCCGCCAAGGAGGCCGAATTCATAGAAGAAATTGAGAATACACTTACAGCCCTCTGCTCCCCATCTGACTTCCCACTCTTTAAAAAGAAGAAGCCCTGTGGCCGTCCCCACAGCCCCCACCCCGAGGACATATCAGACTATGACACGCCCCCCATTCCATACCTTTTTCCAATGGAACTGCCGATGCATCCGCATGGCACGTACGCCACTTTCCCAGCATCTCGTTACCCTTCCACCCCCACCCCCCTCTGGTCTCCTACTCCAGGAAACCAGAGGCGAACGCACCCTTCCGGGATAAAAAGCGATTCATGCGATTTCTACGAATCGAACACCATTGGTCTCAACGTATATCCGAAGAGACCTCAAATTCTTAGTCCTCCAAATTCCTGATATACTCACACAGCATCTAGTTGCCGTCGAGCTCTTCCTCGCACCTACATTCCCTCCCACCATTCTCGTTAGCTTCTACAACCCCCCCAAACAGCATTCCCTCCTGCCCCACCTTTCGACTTCCTCCAAACCAACACTTCCCCGCTCCTTGTGGCAGGCAACTTCAACGTACCACACACACAGTGGGGCTACAGAACCACACAAAGCAGGGCGTTTACTCCACGATCATATATACTCTCGACACTACTCTTTGCTGAATGACTTTTTACGCCCCACTAGACAGGGCTCCTCCTATCACAGAGACACTACACCCGACCTGACCTTCGCTCTAAGCATTCCACATGTTACTTGGCACAATACTGACACATACCTACTTAGCGACCATTCCATTCTTGTCATCAACATACCCACACAACACTCCCGACGCAGAGCGAAGGTGCGACACACTTCGTGTTCAGACTTTCGCCGATTCTTGCCCCCACCCTCATCTAACCCCTCCGACTACGCTTGATCGGTCGATGACCTCAGAAACACACAGTCACGGCAACACGTGACAACCCTGATCCTCACCTTCTACGACTGTGGAAGTGGAGAAAACGTTTCCAACGCACATTAGCTCCACAACCACACAACATACAGCTCCGCGACAGAATACAAGAACTCCAACACGACATTATCTCCCACTGCAAGACACTCGACACCGAACACTGGACACGAACATACGACCGCTTATACGGAACTTTACATCAAAAATCATCCTTGTACCTTCTCCGCTCTCTTCTCGGACCTCAACCTCATCCCACACCCACTCTTGAACGCCTCTTCGCCTCCCATACTCCAGCAGAGGTTTTCACTGACCACCAACAACTTTATTTCCCACTCTCACAATGCTCTTTAAACTCACCATATCATGGCCCAGCCCTTCCCGCACTACACGTCCCCTTCACGCACACAGAACTTGACACAGCACTCGCGCGTTGTAACACACACTCTGCCCCCGGTGCAGACAAAATCGCATACTCAACTCTCAAGAACCTTCCCTCCGAAGCCAACACATTTCTTCTTAATGTCATCAACGACGCCTGGACCTCTGACACCCTGCCAGTGTACTGGACATCGTCCCTGGTCTCATTCATACCGAAACACAATAAACCCACCAGCATCAATAACCTCCGTCCTATTTCCCTCACCTCCTGCGCGGACAAGCAAATGGAGCCCATGGTGCTCGTCCGCCTCACCTCCCATCTTCATGCAACCGACTATCTCCCCCAAACCCTCATTGAATTTCGCCGAGCCCTATCCACTGACGACCTTTTCCTTCTCCTTCAACCACCTTCTTTAACGCAAATGCCTCATGCGCAGCGCAGGTCAAACCCTTAGTAACCGTTGACATACGTAAGGCTTTCGACTACATATCCCACGACCACATCCTCACCATACTAGCTTACACGCAGTGCGGACACAGCATGCACAATCACATAAGAGCTTTCCTCTCCCACCGCTCTACCCGTATCCGCTACCTCGATAAACTGCCTCACCGCATTCCACTCACTCGTGGCACTTCAAGAGGTGCCATCCTCTCTGCCATTCTCTTTAACCTAGGCATGGTCCCACTCGCCCGGGCCTTAGCTGATATTCCCGACCTTCATTTCGTCTTCTATGCAGACGAGCTCACCTTGTGGGTCACCACTAGCTCACCGGGAGAGGTTCAAACCACACTCCAACATGCACTGTTAATTCCTCACACCTCTTCCAAGCGGGCCTGCAACCCGCTCCTGAGAAATCAGAACCTCTACTCAGAACACGCAGTAAATATCAACAGACGATAAACCCCTCACCTCCTTCACCCTTGCCGGACAGCGCATCCCCCGCGTCGAATCTTGTTGCATCCTGGGTATGCCACTCAACTCCAACACTTTCACTTCTGCCATCAATCAGTCCATACGCACATCCCAGTCAGTAACACACTTACTGCGCCGCGTAGTTTTAAAACATGCCGGCCTCTCCGAGACACACGCCAGCCGCCTTGCTCAAGCGCTGGCTCTGAACAAATTCCTGTTCTACATACCTTACAGTCCATTTACAAGTACACAACAAGACAAACTAAACCAGGCCCTCAATACACTATATAAAGGAACAATAGGACTTCCCCCTCAGGCGTCAAGAGACACCCTGTACAGAACAGGTCTTTTCCACCCTCTTCAAGCCCTCCTTAACCTGCACCGGGAGAGAGAAATCATCCGCCTGTCCTGTACACCAGCTGGCCGGTGGATATTATCCAATACTCCCTACGCACCCATCTCTTTCCCAGACCCACCGCTGTCTCCGATATACCTCCCGAACCTCCGCCTCGCACCCATTCCACGCAACATGTCCGCACCCACACACGCAGGCCGCCGCCAAGCATACGCATACAACCACAAGCCACCTTTGGACGCGGCGGCGGTGGCCTACCCAGACGCCTGTCTCACGGAAACCGCGGGCTCCACAGCAGCCTTCTTCCTCCACCCTTCCCTCTCTACAACCAGCACTCACACAACCGGTCCATACACGTCCCCACCCTCCACGTTCGCCCTAGAAATACACGGGATTGCCGATGCCATCACACACTTTGCCATCCTACCACCCGCACCCCAATAAGTTGTCTATGCAGACTCGCAGGCAGCTCTGCGTGCCTTCCATGAAAGAGCCCTTCCTTTCCCTACCCGATCGGCCTTAGATGCCGCCCTCTTAGCATTAAGCCCACGACCGGCGATCCTTCGCTGGATCCCTGGTCACATGGGCATCCCCGGCAATGAGCTGGCTCAACAGCTTGCCTGCGAACCTATACACCGGGCGCCGGGGATCCCATGGACGAGCCCACCGACGGAGCAGGCGGTCAAAGCTTACAAACGCACTGTCGACGAATACTACGCGCAGCAAAAATTGGGCTTAGGTGATTTACCACCACCACACCCATCCTTATCGATCCGTGAAGCTCGAATTCTTCGCCGAATACAGTTTAATATCCTACGTACACCAGCCAAACTTTACCTATACCGGTACACTTCCACACCTCAGTGCCCAAACTGTACACACACATATGCAGACATAGAACACTGCCTTACACAGTGCCACGCAGCCTTCCAATCCCCCGCCTTTCCTTTCCCCCCACCCCCATCGTGGCCCATCTGGCTCGCCTCCCTCGATCTGAGGCTGCAACGTGCCCTCGTCGCCTTGGTCCAGGACGTACTGAACGCCTTATAGAAAGGATGTTCTAATAAAAGTGTCACACCACCGTCACCACCAGATGCTCCTTCAACAAGAATTCTCCGCTTTATCTTTGCCCTTTGATTTGCTTAGTTGAGTTCAAACTTAAAAGGTCCCCCGCAATAATATTCAAAGAGCTTTTTACGTTTCTTCTGCTCTGTCGTCCGTTTCTGCTTGTGGCGGCTACCTGAGCAATATATCTGGCTTTGTTTACAGCCTCACATTGTCTGAAATGATTGTAACGTCCTGATATTGTCGATAGCCGAAGTACAGCATCAAGGCTCGAACTTATAGAATTTGCTGTGTCAGAAGCTGTTATTTGTTCCCACCGCAAAGGTAAACCCTAAGAGGAATTCTGAATACAGTGCGGCATTTTCAAATTTTTTCTTACTGGGGCGGGTTTGCGCTCATGTTGTCGCTTTTAGAGAAAATATTAATGAAAATATTGCCCGCACTTGTGTTGTGCACCTCGTGATTATAGATAAATTACAAAAAAACTCTTCGAACTGTTAGTGTAAAATGCCATTCTGTGTTGATACGTACTGCGAATTTGTCTGCTGCAAGAGTTCCGAGCTGGGTATTGGGTTTAACGCTGCCGTTCTGCAGCGAAGGAACGAAATGGTGCTTCGAATCGGTTGGACATAGAGACATATGTTAGAATGGGCGAGAAAAAGAAAGAAGAAAAGTGCTCTTCCTGCACCGCCGGTTAGAACAACGGGCTTGACATAGTTAAAATCAGTTCGCGCTCAGCGACTTGTTTCATTACTTCCCCTTTAATAACCAGCAAGCGGAAACGTTGCTCAGTAAAGGTGCCATCATGCACCTCTCTTGTAATGTTCGTCAAGGTGGTCCAGGAAATAGCTGTCGCATTGATACACCATTTCTAGGATCTGTGCTTCGGTTAGATTTATATTGGCAAAAAGAAATCAAAGTCCCTCTTGGGGTATTTTAACAATTAAATGCAGGATTATCCCTGTTCCTATTCATGAGTGACAAGCAATATATCCCATATATAGCGCTGTATGGCCAAAAGATTTTGCACAGAAACTTCAACAATGACGGGAAACTTTGGGGATTTGAGTATATTTCAATTCAAGGTAGTTTCATTCAGGTATAATAACGCGCTTTTCAAGCGGTTTCAACCCACGGAAACAATTAGAGACGCTCATTTTTTGCACGCTTTTTAATAACCGAAGTGTCATTTCTAACTGAACTGAAAGAAAAAGTATGCTGGCCACAGTACGAAAGGGAAGAAAAAAAGAAAGGGAAAACGCACGCTGCACTTCGTGTCTGCGTCCTCTTTTGTTTGTTCTTTGTTTTTTTGCGCAGTTTTTGAAGATAAATGAATTGAACTAACTAGCGCAAAAAAAAATTGCTCTACAGTGACAGGAGGTTTGTTTCAACGCTGGTATAGTCCCTAGTATACGTTAGTCGCTATAGAGCAAGTGTGGACCCCATTATTCGGCTAGCATTACGGACATCAGTCGAAGATGCCTTTTAATTTTTCTCTTATCGCTAGTGCATAGTAATCAGAAAAATAAAGCAGTCGACATGATGAAGTCTCCTAAAAAAACTACACAAAAAACTACACTTTGCAGAATCATGAAATCTCGTATCCATCACGTACCGCATGTATTTTTTCTAAACAGGCACCAATCGCCCTCTACGACTACAGGAAGGCCAGTCGATGCTTCCTGAGTGACGTAAAGAAGTTGATCAATAAAATACATTTTCCTCTACTGACCTGATCGACAGTACTTGCGCCATTCTCATTTATGTGTGTTACCAACGCAAATTAAAGCAATACATTTTTTTACTCGCACCCTTGTTCGCTCTTCTGGTGGAAGTTATTTTTATTTGATGTGCGCTGTTTTTCGAGCTTAGCGTTCGAGAGTGCGCTGGATGACCAACAGGCAGCAGTTAAGCTTACGAAATTGTCCTTGTCTACGTTTTCTAGGAATATTTGACATGCATGGTTGAATAAAGCACCATTTTATGCATGTTTTTCAGAATTCGAAACATATTTGAAATATTTGTTTACTTTTCCGGGGTGCAGAAATCGAGCAGCGATTACACGTCCTTTTCGAGTTATGTCCCGATTCATGGCCTTGATTTTTAGCCGTTATTTTATGCGTCAAACGGCCATATTGTGAACTCTATGAAAAATACCGAATGCATACGTAGGAACACGCTTCGGCTTGATGAGTGGTTTTCCCGAGCGGAAAAACCGAAAGAAGAAAGTTGTGACAGCTTTGTGCGATGATGTAGATAGCTCAGATGCGTTGTTCAATTGTGTTAAAAAAAAAAAAAGTGGCGTGTGTTTCTGCTGCGTAACATTCTCATTTCCATAGCCCTTTTTACTCGGCTTCATTCCTACTCTCGCTTATGTTTTCTAGTGACAACAATGTTGACCACGCTCAAGGCACACTTAAATTCCGTTCTAAATCAGGACTGTGTTTCTTGTCTCTAACAACTTGGGCTTTATGAAGGCACTAAAGCAAACCAAGTTTTCAGTAGAACCCGCCGCGGTGGCTCAGTGGTTACGGCGCTCGGCTGCGGAACCGAAAGACGCGGGTTCGATCCCGGCCGCGGCGGCTGAATTTCTTGAAGGCGAAATTCTAGAGGCCCGTGTGCTGTGCGATGTCAGTGCACGTTAAAGAACCCCAGGTGGTCCAAATTTCCGGAGCCCTTCACTACTGCGTCTCTCATAGCCTCAGTCGCTTTGGGACGTTAAACCCCAATAAACCAAGTTTTCAGTAGAGCCCGCCAGCCAGACCGAGAGCAGATCCTTCACCGTTTCATTCCTTTTGTGTTAAATACTAAACAATAGCAAAATTTTTGCTACGGTACTTTTAGGTCTTGGTGATTTTCAGGAATGTTCAAAGGAAGGGACTTCTCATTAGCGCCGATAGTGGTTTCTCGCTGTTAATAAACACTGAAAATGAAATGGGTTATTTTGTATGCTCGTCACACAAGAATACGTTTACGTTGTTGTAGACTGGTTTAAACAACGTTCTTTTCAGCAAACGTATTATTTGCGAAACATTCTAGCGCCTAAAGCCTCAATTTTGAGTTCATTAGTCATGCTGCGTAAAATCCTTACCTTCCAGCTAGAATTTCAACTGAAGTTTCAAGTTTTCTTTTCAACAAATGATAAGTGCCTGCCGAATACGAAACAGGCACCACCATTGCAGCTGGTTGACAGTGTTCCATTGTGTACAATGTACTGAGAAGATACATCCAAAATGCATCTGCGCAATAACAAAAGCTGTAAACAGTCCTCTTAACCACAAAAAGAAAGAACGGGCGGACTGCAGTAGGGCAGCTGTAATCTTGAATGCAAAGAAAAAAATTAATTTCTTCGATGCTTGAACATTGAGGTCATTGCCCTTGTTAAAGCCAAATGTCTGTTATGAAGTGATATCCTGAATTGTCCACTACTTCTTATTACCATCCGTTCCCTCCTGAGTCTGGGCTAATTCTAGATCTTACCGTCCTGTGGTCTCTACAACGCAGCTTTCCGAGGACATACACATCCTGCACGATGCACAGTATGCAGAGTATCAGGTCTATTTCATTTTTAGTATCACCATTTGTGTGCTTCCAGATCTACTTTCTCTTTTCACGTTTGCGAAAGAGGGAACTGCTATTCCGCTCAAGTTTTATTTTATCCCAGGCATTAGCTTGCGGACCCACCTTCAGCGAAGGCGGCCAAAACTCAATGCAAGAGAGATTGCGGGATAGTGACGCAGAGAAGTAAGAGCGTTATTGAGAGAGAGAGAAAACTTTTATTTGAAATTGAGGAAGGTTGCTCGAGCAACTTGGGTGGCACCCCTAGTCCAAGGTGCCACTGATTTTAGCTGACTGACGGACTTGCTGAACCAACTTAAGTTGCTGATCCAGGGACTCGCTGGTCAGGGCCACCTCCCACTGCTCATATGTCGGGTTGGATACAGTTAAGTGTTATTGGAGTTTTTCGCAAAGCGCTCGAAACAGAGGTATAGCCTAGTAATGTAGTGCACGATATGTGACTTTTATTGAACCAAATATGCGCAACCGAAAACGACAATAGATCAAAATAAACACTAAGCAGGTCGACTTTTCAGCTAATGACCTAAACTGGAGATGTGCGTCAGGCTCTATTAAAAATTTAATGGAGAATGTCACTCAAGCTACTGCGTTAAATTTCTCTTCGGCTTAAAGTAAATATAAGGCTTGAAGTAAATATATTTTTTATTAACTATAAAATAATTGCTCAGCACGACAGAAGCAAGTGTAAAATATCTGTTCACAATGTTGGTGCTCGCAACATGGCGTGCATATGCATGTCCACGAGTCCCAGCGATTTTCCCGCTAAGCTACGTAGCCTTTCCTTACTGGAGAAACAGGAAAGCTTATATTTCCAACCTTTACCGTATGTGCACGTATAAATGCAAGAAGACGAAACGAAATACTATGGTTCTTTATTCAATTCATTTCTGGAAAACGTACTTACAGTTACTATCAACCATTGTAACGGTCACACACTGAACTGCCTGAATCTAACAATGGACTGTGATAGTGCACATTAACGTAACGTTTATCTCCACACAATACACAGTCATGATTCTTACCGCTTTATTTTCAATGCGGTGAATACCTTGCTAGTACTTCTACGTGCAAGGCGATAAGGGCACGAAATGATATTTACAGGTTTACTCAGTTTTGCTAACTCCTAAAGGAATGAAAAGAAAGCGTCCTTTCTGCACTTTTATTGAGAAGAGTTTTTGAAGTTTTGAAAAGTCTGAATTGCTGTTCTTCCGTATTGCTTTGAACACGTGACGCTTTGTCAGTTCGTAGACGTCCAAGCACATGTGCGAAGTTCTTTAGCGTTCATATGTCCTCCTGAAGTGTGAGCGCTGGAAAAAAGGCGAACAACATTTTTGAATGGCAAATATTTTTTGAAGAGAGAAAATGCCACATATAAGCCTTCGACCACGTATCTCGTTCTATGGAAGACGTTCACCTAAGTGTCATCAATCTGGTGGCACCAAAAGGACGCGTAATTTTCTTCTTTTTTGTTTGAGTTCTTCGAAACAATGCTATCCCCGAAAAACGAGTCGGTCGCACCCACATGTGGTTGATAAATGTTCACTGCATGAAGCTAAACTGTGTCGTAAGCGCTTATTCTTCAATATTTAGTGGAAATCGCAAGGAACATTTTCGCGTGAAGCGCCTTGGCCTTCCTATGGGTCAGTAGCGTGGCTTTTTGGGCTTGTTGGTACATACTTCAAAGACACTGTAGCGCAGCAAAAGACGAGGACACAAGAAACGAGAGACGAACACCACGAGCGCTATGGGTCGTCCTATGGGTCGTTCTCAGAGCATGAACGCAGCTCTGTGCGAACATGTTAAAAAAAAAATATCTGCGGCCTACGTCATTACTAGTCGCTTTTCGTCGCATTTCGGTGAAGCGTTCTTAATTCCAGAGCAGGCCCAGACCATTTCTATGCATACTCTCAGCGATCTGAGCTACTTGTCCGTAATTTTTACAGCACTAGTAGTATACCATAGCGTACGGAGAAAATAAGTGTTTCTGATCGAACATATCGTGAATCCAGGAAACTACGTAGGCGCGAGCTCTGAATAGCGATGCTAAGAGTAGTAAGAAGCGGCAACAACACGGCTTGCTACTTATACACTAGGGTTCATAATCTATTTGGCGGCAGGAAATAATGCCTCTACAAAGGTGCATTCCACAGCGTCGTCTCAATGACTGCAGATGCCACAGAAATGTGATTTAATGTTCTAAGAGTAATGTAGACGAAAGTAGATAGAAGCGCTAATCTTGACAGTAGAGGATAATCGTGTTCTGAGTTTTTATATAGCACGCGCATACGGTCCTCTTCGTCAGGTTTGAGATAATATGCCTTTTGAACTTATACGGTTTTCACAATGTGCAGCTGCCATCCGGGGGCGGCTTCATGTCGAATTTTCAAGCCCGTAATGTTCTTGCGTTGTTTCCAAGCACAACGTTCCATGAGACAAATTTGTTAATGTCTTCCCGGATCTCCAACAGATGTCGTTAAAACTCGCTGTGCCAATCGTGCAGGGTCGAGAAAAAATATAGGAAGCAATACTGCAGTGGGTTTTTTATTTCTGCATTCCCTTTTCCAGTGCCTTTTCCCTAGACGCATCATAGCGGTGTCTTTAATAAGCCAGACTCGCTATGAGTGGGGCCTATTCTAGAGAAGTTTTGAAGAAAAGCATCGACAGCGCCCTCCTTCATCTGTTTCTTTATTTGGCTACACTATTTCTTTATTCTTCTTTATTTCTTCTTTATTTGGCTACAGGCTACACTATATACTGACGACATTTATACACTTTATATACACTACATACTGACGACATACGACATTTGACGAATCATACGCGGCCATATATGTACAGCTGTATCTGCTTTTACCTCGTTTATACGCATGTAACCCACCTGCAGCCGCAATCTGACTGCCGTCAGTTTCGAACGGCCAACTCCTGGCTGTCACGGCCTTGGTGATGACGAAGCAGAGCGCGGTCTTTTTTTAAGCATGGGATCCTATGAAATTTCTAGTGAAGATTCAAATGTCGCTTTCCTAAATGTAGGTCCGAAGAACTGGTAGCTTGATATTTCGCTGCAATCGTTAGTGGCCGCCAATGCTCATCGAAACATAAGCAGAAATACAGAATTTCAGGGTAGCAATCTGTGTCATCATTGAAATAATTCTAATTTTCGTTTTTATTCTGGTATTTCTGCACGTTTATCTTTATCTATTTAGGAGTAATCCTGCTAAGCCTTCTGTGCAATCATTTTTGCACGTTTCCATCACAACTCAAATAAAAGTTTGGATTGGTTTATTGGGGTTTAACCTCCCAAAGCCATGAGGAACGCCGTAGTGAAGGGCTCCAGAAATTTCGACCAACTGGGTTTCAATAACGTTCACTAACATTGTCCAGTACACGGGTCTCAAGAATTTAAAAGTACTCAAAATAAAGAAAAAATTCTAATGACAATTACGATACTCTCTAAAGAGATTCTGGACGGTAGGTTAGTGGTAAAGAGGTCGGCTTGTGAATAAGGTGCTGTAGTGCCGAAGTAGACTACCTCCACAGCCACGTTATACCATTTGGAACGGTGTGATGATTGAGAACTATTCCCGACTTTCATATTAAGTTCAATCGCCAAGTTCAGTGAGAACAAAAGACAACACAAACATAGGAAAAGCTCTATTGGCCCCCTATCGCATTTGGCGAAGGTCGTCAATGCTGCCTGATTAGCGGGTGCTATGTGGTGCCGTGCCATTCAAATATCGGCATTCACAACCGTTTGCATAAGCAGCCTCACCGTACATGCCTTTTAAATAATGTCGTTAAATACAGAAACTGTATCTCCTGAGTTCTAACGGAGGATCTAAATAAACTGCGTGCTATCCCGGTGGGAACCACGGTTCTGGAAGGTTGAACACGCATTTTTATTTGCTAGAAATTGGATCCTGGACTTAAGCGCTTTGCACGTGCTCCCGAAAGTGCTGCTGGCGCATTTACTAAAAGCATACTTAATAGAATCTCCGAACCCTATGTCAAGAGCCACGCAAAATGTGCCCAATTTGGGAAGCTGATCATTTCAGATTCAACTGAGATTCTAATCCACTGAAAACCTGAAAACTGACATGTCTCATACTGTGAAGAACGCACACAGCTTAACTGCACTGTTTAAAGTATCCAAATAACTTCCACACAGGAAGAAGTTTTGGTATGCGTTATTGCAAGATATGATGGTCTTACTAGAAGGAGTTCTGGTTTTTAAGCGTACATTTACACCTGATCAAGCAAATGTCGATGGATTCCGGTACTTCCACGTCCACTTCTGATATCAACTTTAATCATAATATTTTCTCCTCTTTATAACCTGTGAGCAGTGCAATAAAAATAGGAATAAGCAGCAAGAATTGAAACAGTTCGTCGAGTAGAATGCCCACGCCCGTATTTGATGGCTTGAAAGATGAGCCGTTCGTAGAGAAGCGCTTTTTTCCGAGTGAGATAAAATTTATGATCTCACAAAGAAACGCTCTTTTGTTCTCTCCCAAAATGCTGGACCTCAAACTTAAAACCAAATCTTTTCGAAACCTTCAGACCAAAGATAAACAACAGAAGGGCCATTACACTTTCTTTATGGCCGGCACATGACGGCATTCCTCACTCTACGATCTTGTCTCCTGATCTGATGAGCAAGAGTTCTCACTGCCTGGCTTATTTTAGAGAAAGGTTTTCGTTTTGCTGTGATGCAGTTTCCGCTGCTGCAAGTACTGTCCGTCAGCTGGACAAGTTTTTAAAATTCAGCTTAAGTGCTTAAATGTGCGCTATCTCCCCCCATAAACGTAATCAGTACTAGTGCCTCATGGTCTTTATGGCCCTTCAAATTATTTAGACCTTAAAACACTTAACTGGGCTGCCTTGCTTTCTAGTACAATATTCCTCGTTTGTTCTTTTGCCTTTGATAATTTGAAACGGCATCTTGAGCATCAGCGAAATCGTCAAGATGCAATGCAGTCATGGTACAGTATGAAATGGAAGTTACCAGTTGCACAGAAGGTACAAAGGAGAGCCAAAAATCAATGCTTGGAAAACGTCAAACAGCAAAACGGAAATGAAAATTAAAAGAGTATAGACACGTCAGTTTTTAGTGCAGGTTTGTTGTTTGTAATGAAGCGTAAAGCATTATTATACATGGATTACTACTTCGTATTGTAGTATGACCACTAAATAATTTAATATCGAACTTCTTTCTCATGCTTTTTGCTTTCGGTTGCAACAGTCGAATAAGGACTGTGACGTCAAAGTGCAGCTGTACGTCACGTGAGGCATAAAAAACAATCATATATTGGCGGCTTCCATATTTGTTTCCATTCCGGTTCAGAAGGCTGGACTCTGCACTGTAGCGATTATGTCGACACTTTTCTATGCATCATGTCACCTAGGAGCCCTCTTTCACGTCCAGGCCATCGTTAGGTTGGGAAACCGAAACAGCATGATAGAAAAGTTTGGTTGTAAATTATATAGCGGTAGTAGGAGAGTACCACGTGTAGATTCATGCGTAGTAGTGTCTTCCACATCACTGTAGAGAAGAAAAGGTACCAGCAACATTTGGTTTCTCTACTCCTTTATATAAGTGCATGGTCCACAGGGCCGTTTGTAATGCTAAGTGTTATGGCAACAAAATCAATATCATGTTTTTGAGGATGAACTGGATGATAGGTAAGGATGCGCAGCCCACCTCCTTCAAACCAGTGCTTTTGTGAAATCTTGGCCGCGTTGGTGCGAAACATTATTCCACTCCATAAGTTTAACGAGTACCATTTTCGGATGAAAAGAAACTTACTTCGCTCAAGCCTCTCAGGAATGGGCCAGAAAAGACACATAATCGCATGTAAAAACTGTATGAAGGCAATGGAAAAGCAATCCTAGCTTCATGTTTTTCAGAACCTTTTCCTAAGAGGCCATCACTATTCTTTTAATGCGAAGATAAACATAATTTCATTGGATTCGGTCATTCATTCTTGATCTCAATAAGGACGCCATTTTGGTCCAGCCTATTTTCAAAGAGAAAAGATGACATCCTGTGAATGACAATGCGTTCTCATCGAAAGTGGAAAACGCATTCGCAGATGTGTAGTTCTTTGATGGCTTCTATTTGTGCAAAAATCTGTTCTGACATGACAAGCGTAATAAAGGTTTATGGTTGATTAGGGGTTTAACATCCCAAAGTGACTTAGGCTATGAGGGACGCCGTAGTGAAGGGCTCCGGAAATTTCGAACACCCATGGTTCTTTAACGTGCCCTGACATCGCACAGTATACGGTTATCTTGCCTTTCGCCTCCATCGAAATGCGACCGCCGCGGCTGGGATCGAACCCGCGTCTTTGGGGTCAGCAGCCAAGCATCATAACCACTGAACCAACGCGGTGGTGCCCCGCCATAAATGATTAACAACGTGTGCTCTTCTGCAAAAGCTAATGATTTTGTTATGAACCGTGATATTAAGGGAGAACCTTGGAGGCGACATCAATTTTCA